>NW_004524581.1:20687430-20696281 GCF_000260255.1 Octodon degus | reverse complement strand
CCCTGGTTCCGCCAAAAAAAAAAAAAAAAAAAAAAAATAGTGAACAACAAAGGGAAGGGCAGCAGCTATGGCTTCTAGCCAGCCTCTGTCCCCTCCTTATATTGTAAACAAGCTACCCTGGGGCTGGGGCTGTAGAATTCACACAGTGCCCATGCTCTCCTCTTGCACAGGAGCCTCACAGGATGAAGATGTTCACAGCTAAGAATCCTGGCTCTCTGCAGAGTCACTTAATCAAACTTGTAAACTTCTCAAGTTGACACAATGTATCAACCAGTACAATCTACCCCTTGTCAACTTGGCAACCAGACATTTCCTTAAGCTAGTTTCCAGGTACATAGACATCCTTATTAACATTTTATAACTTGAACATTTATTACATTAGAACCATGTCATTTTGCTCCTGGGCACCCCCCTCCCCTGCCAAAGACTCTTGTACATCCCTTTATACAAAAGGCATTTTAATCCATCTCTACGGGCTGTCAAAGTCCTAACAATTTCAGCATTGCTGCGAAGTCTAAGTCTCAACTCTCTTCCAAGATCTAAGGCAAGCTGTTAGCTGTGAACGTCTGCGCAAAAGAAAAGTTAAACACTTGCAACAGTTAATGGCATAAGAAAAACATTACCATTGTAAACAGTACAAGCAGCAGATATAAAACAATGGAACCAAAGCAAGTCCAAAGTCCAGGAGGGCAAACACTAAGTCCTGTGGCTCTATGTGGGACATCTGAAGCAATCTGTAATGAGCCGTGAGCTCCAAAAGCCTTATATGGCTCCACCCTATGGCACTTCTGCTGTAGCTCACATGATTTTTTCTCTGGGGCTGGCTTTGTACTCACTTTGTAGTTTTTTTTTTTTTAGATAACCTATGTTTCTGGCTTTTCTAAACTTTTGGGGTTTGCACTGAATAGGCCTTTTATTTATAGCTTTACCCATTGCCCTCTCAGGGGCGCATTGTCTGGAGTCCCAGGCCTTCTGAAATCTAGGTGGAAGCCTTCTTAACCTCAGAACTCTTGCATTCTTCATGCACCTAAAACCAACGCTGCTTGGATGATGCCAAGGTCAGCTGCCAGCTGGAGCAGTAGCCAGGCTTTCTTCTCTCTTGGTTGTAGGGGTCGAGTACCTGGACCACTGAGCACTCTGAACCTGTTTCTGAGGAACAAATTCTATGCTGCCGCAATTCTGGAACATGGTGTGGCCAATGCTTCCATTCTGGAACATAGAGCTATGCAACTTTCTCTTCAAAGCGAAGTCCCTTACCCTTGGAGTTCTCAGGCTGTGAAGAGTGAGAACTTGACACATCCTGTGATGCCCTCAGGACATTTTATTCTGTTCCTACTGAACAAGAGAGATCTCAGCTCTATCTTTGCAGCCCACAGCCTTCTTGGCATTTCCTTTCTGGCTAATTCACATTTTAAAACATCCTACTGGGCTCTTTGCTCTTGATTTTGTACATAAATCTGACTAAAAGCCCCAACAGTAGCCATACCACTGCCTCAACATTTGACTGTCTTGAAATTTTCTTTGTCAGATTAGCTAGTCCACTGCACTTAAACTCAGTCTCAGACAAAGTCTCTGGACTTGAGAAAAATGCAGACAAACTTCCTGGCAAGCCATAATACAATTCAACTAGAGTCCAACAACCAACACAGTCCTTTTTCCCAGAAGAAACTTTCCCAGTCTGGTTTTTACAGGCAGGCTTTCTATCAGCATTTTGGTCTTCTGAGTTGTGACCAGAATCTCCCATATAGGACAGCCAAAGGCATTCCAGTTCTTCAGTACTAGGGGACATTTACAAATCTTTCTTATCTGTTCCCATGAGCCATTCCTGAAAGCTCTTGAACAATATGGTCAGGTAGTCAGAACAACAACCCCACTCCTGGTACCATATTTTGCCACCATTACTTTTTACTTGTTGCTGGGACAAAATACATGACATGCAAATTTAAGGAAGAAAAGGTTTATTAGCTCACAGTTTGTGGAGGTTTTAATCTATACACGGCTGGCTCCCAGGCAGAGAGGCCCATGGCAGAGAGCAGCAGAAAACAGTGAAGAGCAAAAGAAAGGGCAGCATCTGTGGCTTCTAGCCAGCCTCTGTCCCCTCCTTTTATTATAAACAAGCTACCCTGGGACTAGGGGTGTAGAACTCAAACAAGGTCCATGCCCTCCTCTTGCACAATATGAGGATGTTCACAACTAAGGATCCTGGTTTTCCACTGAGTCACTTAATTAAACTTGTAAAGTTCTCAAATTGACACAATTTATCTATCACATCCTGGGTGCCGGATGCCCTCCAAGCTGTAAGGAAGTAGCCTGGCCTCCCCCTCTCAGTTTGTGGGGAGTCCTGGGACTCCTTTGCTCATGGCAGCAAAGTTCTGGTCTTTTCTCCATTGTCACTGCTCTGTCTGCATTTGTTTCCATCTGGCCTTCTCCAGAAAATACCTACCTTTAGAATGAAGACTCACTTTGATCTGATTATATATGCAAAGAGCCTAGTTCTAAGGTTCCAGGTGAAAGTGAATTTTGAAAACACTATTCCACCTTATGTACACAACTAATAGGGAGTGTAATTCTATGGCCCATCTTAGATTAAGAGTTCAGAAAATTGTTAAAATAGCATAATTCAAGTAAAATGAGTACATCTAGCATTGACAAGAGTTAAGGGCAACCAGAGTCATTACACATTGCTAGTGGGAATGGTGTAGCCACTATGGAAAACAGTGTAAAAGTTTCTTCTAAAGTTAAATATACACTCACCGTACAACCCATTGCTAGGTATTTATCCAAGAAAAGAAAAAAAAAAAGGAAGTACCAACTGAAAAACAAATAAGCAAATATATATAGTAGCTTTTTCATAATCACCAAAAGGTACAAATAGCCCAAATGTCTTTCAACTAGTAAACAGATAAATAAATTGTGCTATATCTAGGAATGGAATACTACAGAGCTGCAAAAAGGAAGTACTGAATCCTGTAACAATGTGGATGAGACTGAGAAGGATTTTGCTGAGTGAAAAGCCACATACCTAACTTACCAATGTGAGATCCCATGTATATGGGATCCCAGAAAAGGCAAAGTGGTAGAAACAGAAATCAGATTGGTGGCTGCCAATAGCTGGAGTCCAGAGGAGGGACTGGCTGCGAAGAGGCACAGGGAACTCCCTTGGCTTGCAGCGGTGGGTAAGTGACCAGAGTGTCAGATATGCTAAAGTACATTGAAAGGGTTTCTTGTGTGGAAATTAGACCTCAATAAATTATAGCTGCAAAAACAAACTCACTTTGTGGTCACTCTAAGCTCCCAGAGTTCATGAGTCAGATGTAGTGGTGTTGGGCCTGGGAGATGGCATTTGGTGTCTCCACACAGCCCACAAGGCGTGTGATCCTACAGAGTGGCAACTCCCCATGGCCCAGCTCCCCTGATCTCTGTGTTCTCTCTTGTGAAGTGACTCTGGAAACAATGCAACAAACCCCCAGTTCATTTCCAGACTAGGATTGCCCATCGTTTGCTGAGTAACCGTGTCGACGTAGGACGTAGCAGTGCACACAGATGTGACATGGCCTTAGTGTGTGGCCTGAGGCCGATTCTGTAAGACGCCTTCTCAGAAGATGCCCGGGAGGAAACTGCATGTTTTTACTGGGGTAAAAACAAAGTCACAACAGAATGCTATTTGCCACATGTAGCACATCCTGTCCCTTAGATGCCTGAGCTTGGTGGACTACACTTTTATTTTGGAAGTTTGGCTTCCTTGGGGATATTGTTACTCTGCTGATTTACTGTCAGAATGGCATGGGGGGAAATGTCCTGCTCTTGGGTCAAAAATCACTTCCGCTCCAGGCATTTGCATTTGGGATGTACACATCATCTGCAAGCATCTCCAGGCTTAAAGGTGCGCTGAGTCCTTGGATTAGCACTGAACTCAGTGCATGCCCAAAGCAGACAATGACTGCGTTCTGCTGCCCAGGTGGCTTTCTGGGTAGGGAGAAGGCAGAGCCGCCACGAAGGAAACTCTCTGTCCTTCCTTGGTGGCTGCAATTTCATAACTGGAAATTAATCTCCCACCCTGAAAGAGTTCATTCTCTGGCGTGACACCAGCCCTCTTCCCTTAGCCATTTACACACACGTGGTTCAGTCTGTCTGATGTGTTCTAGGTAGCAAAGCCTGTTGGAGAGTCTGCTGGAAGTGATGCAGGTGGAGCAACTTTGGAGAAAATGGAAAACAAGCAAAGCTACCACAGAGGCGAAACTGGGTGGCATGGAGGTCCCTCCCCTGTGCTCAAGTTGGTTCCCTTCTCACCCAGAAGCCTTTGGCTTATGGGCTGCTCCAGCTCAGCCCTTGCTAACACTTCAAATAGCTTTTGTGCTCTACAGATGCAAAGGAAGCATAAAATCCTTGAGAACGTTGTCATTCTTGAAGTCATTTTTTCCTGGAAAACCCTAAAACCTGGCAAGTTGGAGTCAGTCCATCCTGGGACAGCAGAGACAGCTGGAGCTTTTCTGGGAAGGGCCGGCAACACGACCAGGGCTGAGGAGATAACTTTTGCATCACCAGTGGTGCCAAGCAGCACGGTATTCTAGCACCTTGAACCTTCATAATATCCTTCTGCAGGCAGTCCTGCTGTGATGCTGTCCCCTCCACAGGTGCCTGTGGATGCACCCCTGTGTCCTGCATCATCTGGAATGGTGGCTGACATTGGATTGCACCCTTGGGCAGGCAGGGGGAACAGACATAGGCTGACAGCCAGGCTCTGCCACTGAGTCCCCAAGAAATAACCTGCATCAAGTGTTCAGCCTCTGTACAGAGAGGAATAGGCAGAGGCCAAACCAAATAAGCTCACACTGTCATCTTCCAATGGCCCATCACTGTAGATTTAGGTCACCTACTGAATGAATCCAGGATATCTAGAGAAAAGAACCCACAAGAGACACAGTCTATTCAACATTCATCATGGGAGCCAGATCATCTGACTGTGGGTCACAGTGGGTGAGAAGGCAGCGCCAGTCTGTAGGCTGGAGAACAGCAAGGACAGAGATGGAGATTAGTTCAAGTCCCAAGGCCTTATTAGTACAAAGGGAGCCAGTTGTGGAACTCCTTGTCCTGGGCTAACTGCCTGACAGACCGCCTGGGGAGGTAGGCAACTGGTGTAAGTTCTAGAGTTGAAAGGCTCTGGTAGCAGAAGACTCAATGTCCACAGGCCACAGAGGATGATGTGCCAGCTACAGGGGTCAGAGAGCAAAACCTCACTTCCTCTGTGTTTTTGTTTGGGCCCTCACCAGGTTGGATGCTACCTGTCCACATTAGGGAGAACTGATCCAAATGCTAGCCTCTCTCAGAAAACCCCTCATGGACACCTAGAAAGAATCTTTCACGAGCTATCAGGAGACTCTCTAGTCTGTCAGTTGATACCTCAACATGACCTGGAAAGTCTTCTCTGACTCTGACCCTGTGTGATGAATGTTTACTTCTCTCTTTCTGTTGCCTCGTCCTTTGAAAAGAACAATTTATACAGCTCCTGTGATTAAGGGCACCTTGTGGCATTTAATTTCCACTACAGATTATTAGATAGAACATCTAATGCTGTGTCTAGCCCAGAGCTGGGTGTAGAGATTTTTTGTGTAATGCTAGAGGAATCCTCTGGCCTTCTAACTTATGGCAAAGAGACCAGTCAGAGCTCTGGTTATCCTCAAGCGATGGATCCACCACTCTCTTCCTCCACACAGACATGGGCAGGAAAAGAAAGCAAGCAGGGCTAACCTCATCTTGGGACTCACGTACCTTCCATTCATCGGGGGATAATTTCCCAAACACTGTGTGTTACATTTGCTGTCTGCATATCTATCATGATAGGTGAAAGGGGAGCGACCAGGGCCTGGAGGAAGGCAGTGGTGAAGTCAAGTGCCCACGCATGAAAATAGAACAGATCTTGATGATTCAGCACCCCACCCTGCGCCCATCCTGGGTATTACCTGACAGGCAGTAAGTGGAGGAGCCTGCAAAGTGAAGGTCAGGACTTGCCCTGTAACACTGAATGTGACATTGCTCTATTTCCCTGTAGCTCTGACTCTAGGACAGGTTGCAAAAAAAAACATCTGTTCAGAAAAGAAATGCAAATGCAGTCCAAATTCACTCATGGGCCATGTGGAATCCCCAAGAGGGCCCAGACGTGGCCGCCAACACGAGTCCTCTCCCATTCGTCCATACCATCAATGTCTGGGGAGATGTAATTTGTTATAGGACTTGGCAGGATCTCACTGTGTGCAGGTATTTGTTGATTAATAATGACAAAGTCTGTAGCAGACACTGAAGCAGTTTTCATTTATTTGATTCTGAGATGGGCTTAATGAGGTGGGTACAATTATTATTGCCTATTTTATGCTGATAAAAAGTGGCCCAAGGATATTAAATATTTGCCATCACACACAGTTAGGTTATGTCAGAGTTGGAGTTTGAATGTAGTAATGTTTGCTGTAAAGTATACATTTCTAAACTCATGCCTGTCTCCAAAATAGCCTCCGGCCCATTTTAAAGCAGTTCATTAGCTTATGTTCAAGCTGCCACTATGATGTATCCTTTATGTCTACCTACAGCTGAACATTTTTTCTTCTTTCTTGAAAGGACTAGTTCTCAATTTAGTAATAACACTGGGACAAATTAGGGGATCTTATAGTCCCTTTGATAGGTACTTTATTTGGATTTATCACTTACAGTAAGAAACTAAAATACCAAAAACAAAGATTCATAGGATACATTCTCTGTTGCCAAGCCCTGCAGACTAGTGAGAAAAAAACCAAAGTGAAACAAAACAATAAAAGTAACTGCATTCCTTTTAATAGAACCTTCTTCTTGGGCAAGTGGCAGCTGTAGATGAAATAACCTAGGGGAGAAATCTAGAGCACTTCCTGTTCACTCAGTTGGACTTCCTGAGCCAGACTCAGGAGTCCGTTTCCTCTTGCCTCGCCTGTCCATTGGCTGTCCTCTGGGCTCCCAGAGAGCCCTGCACTCTTCTGTCGTTGTTCTTAACCTGACACAGTTGGCAGATGAGCCAGGTAGCTGAGACCGGGCCCGAGGAATCATGCTGGAGAGCTGCTTTATGAAACTTTCTAGATGCGTGCATGTCTTTGTGAATGGGAAGCCAGGAGTGTGAAAGACCCAGCGCTAAGTTACCTTGCTGGAGTCTAAACTTCGCTGTCTCTGGAGCCCAAGGACTTCGCCCCCTTCTTGGCACACATGACGTGTTCAATGCAGCAGACTCTCTGCCTCTTAGTGTTTGGGGATGAAACTGTCATCGAGTGAAGCCAGGCTTCTGCATACAAGCTTCACACACCTGGTAACCAGCTACTTGCAGCAGCTTCCTGCTAGCTTGTTTAATTTTTAGTGGAAACAATTGGAGTGCTTCCAGGATGTGGGATTGACATGTCTCACGGAATGAATTTAGGCAAGAACAGCCTTAGTGCAGATTCCGACGACAAGGCCAGGCAGCTCTGTACGGAGTCCGTGTGGGCAGGCAGTGGCAGCAGAGATGAAAAAGCCCACTATAGAAAGCTCCTGGGCAGCCAGCCCTGGAAAAGGAAATTCTTAAGTTATAAAATCACAAGGATGCATATTTACTATGACTTTTAGTTTTTGTTTTTATTATAGAAAAGAAGCTAGGCTTCATGAACAGATTGCCAGACCAGGTAGAAGAGATGCTTTGGAGCAGGAGTTGGATAATGTTTTTCCTACAGGCAAATAGGAAATATTTTAAACATCTCAATCACATAGAGGGTTTTGTTTCGAATTCTCTTTTCCTTCACCACCTTCTGATGATGTAGAGGCATTCTAACCCTAAAGCAAGACCTATATAACAAGAAATGTTACTTTTTTATCCGGCAAGGTCAGTCAAATCCCCTCAGGATTTACCCTGAAACCCTGTACCGCAGTTTGTACATCCTTTGTCAGTGTCAGCCATGTGGATGAGTCATGGCCATCGCTTGACCATTTGCTCTCTGGGAATGCCTGGAAGAATGTTTTCTTTCCATGTGACTCTCCTTAAGCACACTCTATATCATTGATCACTTTCCTCTGTGGCCCTATAATCTCCTTGATGAGAAAATTTGGGACACAACTGAGTTACATGGTGTTACAGTCCAGGTTCTCCTATGTCCTGAGTCTTTACTGACCTTGAAAGGCTAGGGCAAAAATGTTGGCTATCCTTCTACCCCTTCTTTTTCTCTAATTTTTGGTCTGCAAACTTAAGTTGTTAACCCTCCAGAAGAGAAGTTTAAAGATATCATTACCCTATAACAGGCAGTTGATCTTAACCTCACTATCTGTCTGAATATCAGACATCTTAGACATAACATGAAACAGGTATTTTCCATCAAGTATTGACATGTTAAACTTTAAATCCCTACAGAGTGTGAAGAAAAAAAATAAAAAATTTTAAAATAGAAAAAAATACATATTTTTACACAGAAATTTAGAAATCTAACTATATACAGCATTATAGCAGGACAGTCTTAAGACATTTTTTTCTTGTCTCTTGTTTTCACTCATTAACTTTTTTAAAAAACAAACATTTACTTGAGAGACAGTATAGCAATAATTGATATGACATTAGAAGCAGTACGTACTTAGAAGACCAGAATGACAGGCATTCCAAGCATGACCCTAGTATTACCCATTGCTATCTTCAGTGCAAATGCTTAGTTCACAAGTTTGTGATTGAGAGTTTCATTTCCTCTATATCTCTTTGACTCTGCTTCATGCGATCTATTTCTTTCCTGAATTGCTCATTCAGGGAATCCATCATTTTTCTAATCTCCTCTATTTTTTTTTTATCAATATCTTCTTTAGAAGCAGTTAGAAATTCTTCTAT
>NW_004524581.1:20680569-20686590 GCF_000260255.1 Octodon degus | reverse complement strand
TCCCGCCGGCGCAGGGTAGCAGGAAGCCCTCCGCACACTCACCGGACCTGGGCTAGGACTGGGTCTGCTTAGTTCACAAGTATTAGCATATATAGTTAGTCAGGGTGAGGATCCTACCAATTAACTTCTAGTTTCAAATACCTGCTGAAGATGCTCAGTATCATTGCCTTAACCATCTTGTGCTTCTAAATGTATGATTTTGACCCTGTCATGTTTCCTAGCTTTTCTCCTTGCTCTTTCTTTGTTATTTAATTCTTAAGTTCTTGCTTTCCTTTTAATTGTGTTATAATTTTCTATTTTTATTTCTTCTTTTGAATTCATATACTAGGGAAACAATACAATCTTTACCCATGTGGGTCTGGTTTATTTTACTTATGAGTATATCTTCAAGTGGCATCCACTTATATATGAAGGCTTTGAGCTTATCATTCTTCATAGCTGAGTAATACTCCATTGTATAAAAATGCCACATTGTTTTCATCCGTTCCTCAGGTGATGGGCATTTTGGTTGCTTCCAAGATTTGGCTATCACAAATTGTGTTGCTATAACCATAGGTGCACATATATCCCTGTGATATGTTTTCAGTTCTTCTGGGAAAATTCCTAGTAGGGGCATAGCTGGATTGAATAGGATTTCCAGTCCTAGTTTTTTAAGGAATCTCCATACTGATTTCCATAATGGTTGCATCAGTCTACATTCCCACCAACAGTGGAGAAGGGTTCCTTTTTCCCCACAGCCTCTCCAACACTTGTTGTTGGTTGATTTCTTTATGATAGCCTTTCTTTCTGGGGTGAGATGGTATCTTGGTGTTGCTTTAATTTGCATTTCATGCATGGTTAGTGATGTGGAGCTTTCTTTCATATATTCATTAGCTTCTATAATTTTGTCCTCTGAGAAGTGTGCATTCATCTTGGATGCCCATTGCTGGACTGGATCTTTAAATTTTGGGGTCCTAATGCTTTTTCATTCTTTATAAATCCTAGAGAGGAGACCTTTGTCTGAGTGCTTACTAGCTAAGATTTTTTCCAAATCTGTGGGTTGCCTTTTCACTCTGCTGGTAATTTCTTTTGATGTGCAAAAACTCCTCAATAAGAGGAGGTCTCAGTTGTTAATTCTTTCAAATATTACCTGTGTGATTTGATTTTTGTTCATGAACTTTTTGCTACCCCTATGTCTTCAAGAGTTCCTCCTACTTTCTGTTCCAGAAGATTTAGTGTTTCTGTTTTAATGTTTAGATATTTAATCCATTTTGACTTTAGCTTAGTGCATGGTGATAGACCTGGGTCAAGTTTTAGTTTTCAGCATGTAGAGAGCCAGTTTTCCCAGCACCATTTGTTAAAGAGGCTGTCTTTCTTCCAGTAAGCATGTTTGGCCCCTTTGTCAAAGATAAGGTGGGTGAGTGTGTTTGTAGTGGCTTCTGCATCTTCTAATCTATTCCATTGATTCTCAGGTCTGGTTTTTTTTTCCAATACCATGTTGATTTTATCACAGTAGCTCTGTAGTATAATTTCAAGTCAGGAATGGTAATGCCTCCTGCCTTGTCTTTGTCTTTGCTATTCTAAGCCTCTTCCCTTGGTTTTTATAACCCATGGTACTCCGTCTTCTTCTGTGGAAGTTACTGTGGGCTACAGAGAATTTACTTCTGGAGGAGACATTGTCCCTGCTTGACAAGCTATTTAAGCAAGGGAACCTGAGTGAGTTGGTATCACAAGGTGCATCACCAGTGCTGTGGTGCGGGATCCTGTCCCCTGCGTGAACAGTTTTCAGGGTCTCCAGTGCCTTCAGGTGGCACCAGGACTTTGGGGTGTCTCTGGCCTGAGGATGCAAAAGAATAAGAACCAGTGTGGTGCATGATTTGTAAAAAGCCTCTAAATGATCCCATGTTTCAGGCTGCCTCTGTTCGAATGCAGGCTTCTAGGTGCTAGCTAGATTCTTGCCTAAATTCCAGGTGCCTAGAGAGGAGGGGAGGTGAAATGTCTGAAAGCAAGGAGCCTGATTATCATAAGAAACAGGGAAAAAGAAAGCCAAGGGGAAATAATTAAATGAAACCACCTTTTAAAAAATGGTCTCCATTCTAAAGTCACTTTTTCCCCTGTATTTAGGGCAGGGTCTGCAGGGTCTGCAGGGTCTCACCACGTAGATCGGACTCGTAGTGATTCTCACGATTTCAGCCCCCAAGTGCTGGGGTTACAGGTGCCCTCCACCACACCCAGTCTCAATCGCTGTCTCAGCGCACCCCACAGATGGGGCTGGCATGGCAGGTGGGGGATCACACCCCAGCTTCTGCACTCTGCCTAAGCAGGCTCGTTAGTCCACTGAGCTATCAGGATGGCCCTTAAAGTCACTTAGCACAGGGGCTGGCTGGTGACTTCTTTCCTGTCCATGGGTGAATGGCTCCTGTGTTGGTATAAATATACTGATAAGCCTGTGGGCTTAGTTAGGAGACAAATCCAAGCCCTGTCTTGGAGACTTCCCCCTGCAGCAGTGAGATTTAGCAGTGTGCGGCATCCTATTGGACAATGCCTGAGGAATAGTGCGCCCTGGTACTATCCAGGCACAAACTTTAAAGTGCCTTCAAGCAGTAAGAAGCTGTACAACTTGGTCATAGAGCTCTTGGGAAAATAGAAGAGGATGGCCTCAGGAGGCTGCAGATGTGAGGCTTGGGTAGGAAGGAGAAGGCAAAAGAGAACAGGAAGGAGCAGAAGCAAAGCTTCCAGTGGGTACCGGCCGCTCCCAGCCCTGCCTCCTCGCCACCCATCTCCCTGGTTCCTGCTCGCTTCTCCAAGTGGGCTTTGCTTCTGGGTTGCACATTTAGTGTGCGGCTTATGAGCCAATTGGGCTAACTGTGCCAGCGAGGTGGGTGAGACTTAGCTGAAATTGTGAGGCCCAAGGCAAAGAAGCGGTAGAATCCTAGGAGCCAAGGGTGCGCTCCCTGGAATAAAGTGGAGCGGAGTAGTCATGGCGAGTCTTCCTATTTTTCTGCCTCTGAATCGCTGGGATTACAGGTGCACGCCACCATGCCTAGTCTTCTATATATATTTTAGAAAGAGAAAAATAGGAAAACAAGGGGCTGGAGAGATAGCTTGGCGGTCTAAGTACCTGCCTAGAAAGTGCAAAGACCTGAGTTTGATCCCCAGGGTCCCAAGCTGTATCAGCTCTGAAACCAGGCATGGTGGCACACACCTGTAATCCTAATGCTGGGGAGGCTGAGACAGGAGGATCATTATGAGTCTGAGCTGCAAAGTGAGACCCTGTGCCGAATAAATAAATGATTAAAAAAAAGTTTTAAAAAGAGAAAGACAAAGCAAATGAAAATGATACAGAATTTCAAAACAAGATAAGAAATTAACAATGATTATTGTATTACATGTTATCTTCACATTACAAAATAAAGGCTTGCAAAATTAATCAAACTATAAGCACTAACTGGCATTTATTAATATTAACTTATTTAATATTGTTTTTAGATTTCTTCACATACAAATGAGCTAAGTGAAATGCAAGAACGCAGCCCCTGGCCTGACACGCCCAGCTAGTGACAGTCAGAACCAAGATTGAAAACCAGGCATTAGGCCGCCACCCATGCTCTCAGTCAGGGCCCAGCAGCTTTGTCTGTGCACATCCAGGAGTACCTGCCCTCCAGCTGTGACAATCAGCATGTGAGCGGGCATTGCTAAATGTCCCCTGGAGGGCCCCTCCTCTCTGTGCTACCTTGGTTTGCCCTGACACTTCTTTGGGAAACCTCTCAGCCCTCCCCTTCTGTCCAAGATGTCAGATACCCTCCGCTTGGCCTCCCTGGCAGCTAACACCAGCAATGACTGGCACCTATGCAGGTCTTTCCAGTTATGCATATTCAAAGACTTGGATATGGTTGGAGAACACCCCAAGGATGGTGTGCTGGAAGTTGGCCTCCCAATATGCCAACACTGAGACACGTAGGCCTTTTCGGACATGGAGTCTCTTGAGGGTCAACATGGCTCTCATGGGACCTCCATTATGTCCTGGCATCCCATCTTTCCTTGTGCCCCTTCCCCGATGCCAGCTGCTGTGTGACACAGCCCAAGGTCTCTCACCAAAGCCGGTGCTCTTCTGTTTAGATGTTCAGCCTGCAAAGCTATGAACCAAACGAAGCTATAGAGCTCCCAGCTTGGATGTGTCAGGACAGCAAAGGCAGTCCCCTTAACAAGTTCTAGTCAGCTTGAATCACAGGTAGTACATGAATCACAGGCTGTCCCATTGGGCAGTTTGTACCACCCAGTGGGGCTGTCCCATGCCACCTGAAGGGACAGTCATGCATGTAGCACTGGTGGTTCAGAGCTGCCCAGCAGAGAGATGTATGAATTTTGGCCCATTGGGAACATCCTAAGACAACGTGATTGCTTGTGTGATCCTTGCAGGAAGCCGGCCTGACCCTCATCATAGATCTAGTATTCCTAGGCGCTACACATGGGAAAACTGCCTTCACACGTCAAGGCGTTGCCCAGAGTTGCAGAGGTCAACACTCAGAACCCTCTGCTGTCCCATAATGTCACTCCTGGTCTGTCTCATCCACGTATCTGAGGAATCTGGGAGCAGAGGCCAGGCATCCCTAACACACACTACATGGCCCAATCTGCAGTGTGCACTCAGCTCATGTTTCTTCCAGAAGTAAGTAGCTTAAAGCTCAGTAGCCCCACAGGGTGGCCATGCAAACAACCAGTGTCCCCGCTTCTTTCTTGCACATAACACAGAGCAGCCGGATCTCCCTGGATGCTAATACGGGCAGAGCCTGCACTAGGAAAGAGCTTTGGGTGGTGTGGGACGTGTGTGTGTGAATGCTCCAGTTTTAAAGTGTCTCTTTAAAATTAATTCAGATGGCCTGAGAGAGGACCCAGTTCAACAGTCTGCGCTTCCTTTCTGAAAATGAAAGACAATCAGGACTTTAAGATGATGTCGCTCCCTCCCAAAATGTTTTTAAAAGTTACTCTCTCCCAAGTGAAGCTCTGCAGACAAATTCTGTCTGATAGACTGTTCCACACTTTCCTCCAAGCTCGAGATGCAATGTCACCCAGATTAGAAGCTCAGCCCCGAGAGAAATGCAGAAAGGCTTCTAAGCCCTTGGCACAGGCTGCTGCCAAGTGTTTGTCATAGCCTCGTGCTCCTGTCCCCAGTCCCAGGCTGGAGATTAACCCCAGAGGTGATGGAGCACAAGCCCTGCTGCCAGCATCCTAGATGGACGCCACCTCCTCAGCAGAGCTGGTGTCTTTGTAAAGCACAAAGTTCCTGCTCTGTCTTTATTCCTTGACTCTCGGGGCTGTCATGAGGTGAAGCAATAAAAGCATGCGTAGCTATCTTTTAAATTTCCCCCCAGGTAGCAGACAGCCCAGCTCTGTACCCTGTTGGAAGGGCCACCAGCTGAAGCTTTTTCTAGCTGGGCCACTGCCGAGCTCCAGGCCCCTTGGGCAGCTCTGTGCTGTGCTTGTCCTTCCCCGTCCTGACACAGCACCACTGGGGGAGGCACAGATTGCTCTTGGGGAACATTTGTCTGGGGAAAAGTACATTGTGTCATCTCCTGTCCCTGGCAGCCACCAAGCCTGAGATTCAGGGAGATGTAGGTGGTGGCCCTGAGGGAATAAAGGGACCATGCAGCATAGGGATAGGAGCTCAGGAGAGGAGGCAGGGTCCAGGCTCACCTGCTGTGATGGCCGTGGCCGAGGCTCTGGGGTCTGTGAGTCATTGTGTGCCCTGTGCTGTTGTGTTGTGCTTTTAGACCTCTGCTGTCTGGGAGATGCCTTTCTCCACCACTAACCTGACTGCCTAGATAATCCTGCCCCAAGAAGGAACAGTTGCTGTTTCTTCTCTTGTTCCTCTGCCCTGGTTTAGCTCATTCAGCAAGCACTCAGCGTCACAGTGGGTTTTTATCTTTAAAAACAAAAACAACAGGTGGAGAGCTTCCTGCTACCCTGTGCCGGCAGGACCAGTCCCAGCCCAGGTGCAACGTGGGCAGGACCCTCTCCCACCCCCTCGGGCCACCCCCCACC
>NW_004524581.1:20634397-20676864 GCF_000260255.1 Octodon degus | reverse complement strand
ATTTTGTATCTGTGTATTCAAAGAGGTTGGGATAGATATATAGTTGCATTCTCTTAATGAATAGAATGATTTTTTCTAATGGGGTTTGTAAGTAGGATCACAAGTCTGCATCTTGTACAGCAATTAACCACTAAGAAAAATATATGCAGTGTATTATTTGTTGAAACTGTACTTTCGATTTGATTTGAAATTGTCTCATTGCTATGTGTTTATCAATAAAACTTTGAAAAGAAAAAAAAACAAAAACAACAACAAAAACAGGTTCTTGCAATGTAGGTCAGGCTGACCTTGAATTCACTGTGTTGCCCAGGCTGGCCTCACACTTTCAGTAATCCTCCTGCCTCAGTGTCCTGAGTGCACCCAGCACGAGTGTCCTGCCACACCTGGTGTCTGATTTTTTAAAAGTTTATATCATATGTGTGCGTGTCCAACTCTGCGCCATTCTACCAGGCTGAGAAACATCTGGGGTGTGAGCTGCTAAGAGTCTGTTTCAGGAGAAGACATAAAATGGGCTTTGTGGAGCTAGTGAGACAGCTCAGTGGACTAAGTGCCTGCTTGGGCAGGTGGAGGGACCAGGGCCTGAATCTCTGGTCATTCATGCCACGCTGGCCCTGACCCGGGGGTGTGCTGAGCCAGTGAACAAGTCCAGGTATGGTGGCGCATGCCTCTAATCCCAGCACTGGAAAAGGCTGAAAACAGGAGGATTACTATGAGTCCAAGCTGCGTAGTGAGACCCTGAATCAAACACATTAAAAAAAAAAAAAAAAAAAAAGAAAGAAAGAAAAACTGGGCTTTGAAAGAGCTGGAATTTTTCATGTTGTTTTAATTCCACATAGGCTGCTGCTTTCTGCCAACAGAAGGCAAGGGGCGTGCTTATGACCCCCATAACATCACCAGGACTTTTACAATCTAAACTTCCCTCTGCTGTGATTTCTTGGGGGAAGTGGAGAAAGTCTCTCCCGGAGAGAATGATCAACAGTGTTGAGCACTCAGGACAGCAGTAGTGGCAGTACACACTTGTGCTGTGAGCACTCAGAACACCGTGTTCACTCCTGTGCACACAGGCCAAGTCAGCAGGATATCCGCTGTCCACCCCAGAAAGGAGCCACCTCGGTTTGGTGAGTGACCTTCATTTCATGAGTCCTGAGCCCCTCATACCTTCTGAGATCAGTTCAGCCTGATCTCTTTGGCCCTTTAATTTTTCTGAATTGAGATTCCATACACCCAGCCCATCCTATGGTATGGGTACAGGCTGCCATTTTACAAGCTGTCCTGGTTTCTATCCTATCTCTTAGTGTGTTTTTTAGCTTGGGGTTTATGGTTCACTGGTATGAAATTCATTTAGAGGCTGGCTGCTGCATGTTTAATGAAATGAAATGGAATACAATGAATTGGACATGGAAGTACCTGCACTCCTCAAAGAAAGCAAGGACAGGTGCATTCTATGATATCTTTGTTTCTGTCATTATGCACATGCTCCCTGATGCATATGGAGCTCTTAGTATCTGATAGGTCAGGATTCAAAGTTTCCCAGGCACCCTGCCCCCAAGCTCTCTCCCCATTGGCCCCATGCAGAGCCAAGCCCAAAACCGCCGAACAAGTCTGCCTGACTTTGACCTGCACAAGCAACCACAGAAACTCTCCTTTGTTGACAGTGAAAGTGCCCCACAGACCAGGCAGCCTTGCCAAGATGAGCTCTCCCTCAGCTCTTTCAGCCCACAAACACCCACCTCCCCTCACTCAAAAAAAAAAAAAAAATCTTAAAGGCACTGTGCTTTGCTTGTTCACTGTTGTCCTGGTCTGCTAGACAGCCAGCCTGCTTGCTCTCCAATAAATCTTCTCTCCTCAGGATGCCTAGTCTGGTCGAGTGCATGGGTTTGTACCTAACAGTATCGAGTCCCGGTGTGAAGGTATTTCCGGTTATGGGTCTCCATATGAACAAATCAGAGTGGCATCAAGAGGACACTGCAGAAGCTGTCCTTACTGGGTGAGCAGCCCTCTACCCCTGGGATTCCCACCCAGGCTGCACAGCAAAAAGAGACTAGAAAAGAAAAGCTGTCTTCCATGCCACCTGGTGGCAAGAAGGTTGGGGCTCCCTGCATCCCCAATAGTGTTCCCCAAGTCCACTGCTGAATACAGTGCTGCTATCCTGACAGCTTGTGGTAGGTGGTGGGTTAGAGGCTCAGGGGTGCAGGCACAGTTCGGACATGATGCAGCTAAGCCCCCGGCAGAAGTACCTAGCGCCTCCTTCAGGGCGAGGTGTGCCAGGTCTTTCCAGAACTGAAGAACCGTAAGGACATTTTTGATATAATGGTAAAAGAAACCTGCTCTAGGCAGCAGGAGAACAGAAGGGTTAGACATTTAGAAGACCTGCTTGGTGGGCAGTTCTTCCTGGGAGATGTAGAGGGCAGGAGCCCCAGAGAGGTGCCAGTGGGGAGCAGGGGTAGGAGATGGAGGAGAGGGAACAGCTGACTGAACTCACCCCTAGCTGCCTCCACACGAGCCAGGCCAGACTCAGGAGCTCAGTGAGTGTAGCTACTGACAAAACACATTTACCTTACAGCCTGGTAGAGGTGTTGATGCCCTGGAAGACCACCTGCCAACCTATTTGTCAAGCAGAGTCACTAGACCCGCTGTGTTCATGGAGTCCCTGCCGTGGCCAAATTACAGAGTCCTAAAGGGGAGACCTGAGAGGGTGTTTGTAGGATTTTGTTGTTTGGATGAAGTGGTTTCAGGCAGATCTTTTCATGACAGTTTGTGGCATTTTCTACTTTGGATGGGTGACTCTTGCTTGGCAAATTGGCTAATAATCTGGTTCCTAATTAACAGTCTATTTTCTTAGCAGGAAAACTGCTCCTCCAAGTAAGCAAACTCTTTGTCCAGCCAAAGCCATTTGCAGGAGTTGATACAAAAATCAATTAATTACTGATCATACCTTTGTTTCTGGGACACTGTTTTCTGGAGTGATGACCTCAATATGTTGGATTAGGGATTGAAGAATTTATGTACCTTGGTCCTTGCGAACTTTTTTTTTTTTTTGCTGTACCAGGGATTGAACTCAGGACCCTTCCACTTGCCAGGCAAGCACTTATTCTACTGAGCTATCTCCCCAGCCCAAGAACTTGTTAAAACAGGATTTCTAGGTGTAAAATCCCTCGGCTCTGCTTTAAAATTAATGTTCATTTGGTGTGGTATTTTTGTTAGTGTCACTAACTATGTGTTGTCAGATACTACTAGAAAAGCTGGGCAGAGGAAAATGTGAGAGAATAAAACACTGACTGGTGGAAGGAGGATGCTGAAGCTTTTGGTATTTGAAAGTTCTGGAAAATTTCCAAAGTAGAATATATCAGGATAAAAATATTTACTGAGGGCTGGCGAGATAGCTCAGCGGTATAAAGCGCATGCTTAGGCAAGCTTAAGCAAGTGCACAGGGACTGCGGTTCGATTCCTGACACCACATACTACTCCAGCCCCACCCCCAGAGGCTGAGCCAGCCACACACACACACACACACACACACACACACACACAAAATATTCACTGAGTTAAAAAAAATTAGAAGTATTTGTATTTTGTGTACTATTTTGCAGGTTGCTTTTTATTATTGTATGTTGGGAGATATATCTCTAAGCTTAATGTACTATAAACTGCTTGATGGTAAATTATAAAGCATATATAACTGTATGTGACTATATGTGTGTTCATATATGAAATCAGAGTTTTGAACAGGCAGGATGTAGGATGGCATCAGTCCCCAGTTTCAGTCTGCCTTGTCTCCTGTCAGTCCTAGGGCTCATCACAGAGGATCGCTCTCCTCTGGGCTGAGTGGAAATTTGTTGCTCTTGGGCAGCTGACATTTCTGTGGCGACTTTTGGTGGCAATCTAACCATATTTCCAAAGTAGTGATTGGGGAGTGTTTGGTTACAAATAAATTAGCCCTCGTGGCAACTGGTGATTCCACCAGAGCGGGTGGCCCTAGTTCTCGTGGCTTTCTTTCATGTAGGCAGATCTCCCTGACTTCCTCTGAAACTCCTGCAGTGTTTTCTCTTCTTTTTAATCTAGCCTTTAAGTGAAGGATAAAGGCAGTGAACTCAACTGGTAGTTATTCCTTTCGTAGCTTCCTTCTGCTAAGTGCATGATGTGTACGTCTTCTTGAGATCAATCTTGGGTGTTCTATGCCAGTGTGTGTTCTAGTGGAAAGCCGCAGGGTGAGAACTAACTCATGGAGCTTGGAGCCAGATGGGTATGGCATGAATCTGGGCTCTGGGCCTTCCCTCTGTCGTCCTGCGTATGTGATTTAGACAATCTTTCTCCTCGTTTGTGAGCTAGAAATAAGATTTTAGAAAGCTAAAATATATAAGTGTTTTTAAAGTGTGTGTGTGTGTGTGAGAGAGAGAGAGAGAGAAAGAGAGAGAGAGAGAGAGAGAGAGAGAGAGAGAGAGAGAGAAAGAGAGAGAGACCAAGACCAAGACTGAGACCAAGGGAACAAAAAGAGATGAAAAATGCTACTTGCCTAGCATCATGCTTGGAGCAGTATAAACGCTCCAGGAACTAATGGTAATTATCTTTGTATGAGAAATGGAAGCCAAGTGTAACTATTCTTATAGAAAATGCATTATTATTTGGATTTGAAACCCCAGATAATACAAATAGAATCTGTTTTAATTAGGCATCTTAATATTCAAATTGATCAAGTAGCTGGTGACTTAATGAGTATTTTCTTTGTCCTGGCTGTGTCCCAGAGGGACTGAGATGATGCAGCATCTCTGTCCTCTCGGAACTCCCTCTTTTGTTAGAATAATTAGACATTTGCAAACGATAATTATAAGTCATGACAAAGGGAATATGATAAAAAGATAAATTTTATGAATCCGAAAGTATTTTATGGCTGAGGAGATAGCTTGGTGGTCTAAGTGCCTGCCTAGAAAGTGCAAGGACCTGGGTTCGATTCCCAGTACCACATGCTGTGCCAGCCCTGGAACCCCAGGCATGCCGTGCTGGCCACCAAAACTGGATGTGGGGGCACATGCCTGTAATATCAGAACTTGGGAGGCTGAAACAGGAGAATCACTATGAATCTGAGCTGTGTAGCAAGACCCTGTACTAAATAAGTAAATAAGTTTTTCCTAGACAAAGTATTTTATAAACAAAGTATTTTATGAGAACAATGGCAAGAGTGACCCATTTGTCCTTAGATGTATATTACTTCAGGGCCAGGGAGATAGCTCAGTAGAATAAGCACTTGCCTGGCAAGCGCAGGGTCCTGAGTTCAATCCCCAGTCCCACAAAAATAGAAAAGAAAAGAAAAAAACAAGATACATGTTACTTCACTTATAATTGTATCAGGTTAAAAAACAGTAGTTAGGTCCCCTAGAAAGTATGCAAGCAGCACTACACCCAAGGTAGCTTAAACGATGGGATTTGTTGTCCTACTTACAGCAGCTCAGGCTAGATGAGTCTAGATTTAATTGTCAGGAGGATGAATGACAAGCCACCAAGGACCCAGCCACATCTCTTGCTTGTTCAGGCAACTTCAGGCTTGTGCTCCTGTGATCCTCTGCTGGCTACCACAGCTCTGGACATCTCTTCCTGTCACTGGCTTTCAGGAGAACTTAGCCACATATAAGATGCCTATCAACTGTGGGCGGGATCTTGAGCCTATTGACAGTTGTCACTACTGTCACCCTCTTCTTCAGGCCCCTCAGGAGGGGGGGGGATCCTCTTATCAGCTTCTAGGACACCAGCAATCAGCTGCGGGTTCTTGCTCAATTTGTATAAAAATCATGAACTGGCGAAGTGTAGCTCTTCAGGGACAGCGGGCGCCAGGCTTTGGATGCTGGGCCTTATCATTATTTTGCTGTTAATGACACATTTTGTCTCTTGAAAGCAGCAGCGACTAACAGGATACAGGGCCTCTTGGTCACCAGCCTTTGGTGTTACCAGCTGAGCCTGCTGTACTTGGGATAGAGGCCAGGTGTAGGCAGGAACGCAACATCAGGAAGGGGCTTCATTTGAACTCAGGCTGCAGCATAGGGGAACCGTGCAGGCTCAAGTTGCAGAAGGTGGGGAAAGGTTGCTCACACAACTTCATACAAGCATCAGTCAGACTGACTGGGCTTGAGGAATGAGGTGCCTGCATGGATCGAAGTGAGGAGGGCTGCAGGTTGGAGCTGTCCTACGTGACAGGTCCATAACAACAGCCTGCTGCAGTAGGAGACCTTCTGTAGAAGTCATGAAGTCTCTGTTGCAGCCAGGCTGGCTACAGGCATTGGAGACAGCAACAGAATTTGGAGGAACATCAGAAATTTCTTTCCTGTCTCTGTCCTTCCTCTTTGTTCTCAGGAAATATGTCTTAGTTACTATTCTCTTGTTGCTAGGACAAATACCCAACATGCACAATGAAGGAAGGAAAAGTTAATTTAGCTCACAGTTAGTAGAGCTTTCAGTCCGTACTCAGTTGGCTCCAAGGCAGAGTGGTGCAGGACAGAGGGCAGCAGTTCATGGTGGCAGAAGAGCAAGAGCAAAAAGGGAGGAGTAACAGCAACAATGGCTACAGAGAGCAAGTCTGTCCTCTTTGTGTCTTTTTTGTTACATTCAGGCTTTCCACCCCAGGCTGGATATAGCACTCACATCCGTAATCCCAGAAGCACTCAGACCCATAATCTCAGGCTTGGATCATGAATTAATCAAACTGTAGAACTGTGCTTCAATGACTGCATGAGACTTTAAGGGGGACAAATACACACAAACCATAACAAAATATGAATAATGTCCATCCTTAACCACCAAGAACCCTACATTCTAATCCCCAGAATCCATGAATGTTGCTTTTTATGTCATAAAAAGGACTTTGAAGATGTGATTAAGTGAGGGATTTTGACATGGGCAAATTCCTGTGGATTATCCAGGTGGACCCCAAATGTAATCGCAGGGTGGCCTTGTGGGAAAGGGGCACAAGAGGTGCTGCTGTAGGAAAGGAGAAGGCAGGGAGACTCCAGGGATATGGGTCAGAAGTGACATGAATGGCAGAATATTGACAGGCTTGGAGAAGACAGGAGCAAGTTCTCCCAGAAGCCCCTGCAGGGAGTGTGGCCCAGCAGAGACCTTACTTTTGATCCAGTGATGATGACTTCAGACCTCTCTCCTCAGCAACTGTGAAAGAACAAACTGGAAGCTAAAGCAGAGACTAAAAGGGGCATTTCTTCTCCTGTGTTTCCTTTTAGAGAGAGAAAATTCCAGAAGGTACACTGTAGTTCACCTCTGATTAGCTGGGTTCTAGTTTCAGAGAGCTTAGGAAAAAAGGAGCTGGCCACTTGAGCCTCTCCAAAGCACAAAGCAAGCTGGAGTGATTTGGGGGACAGCAACCAACAGGGCCTATCGTAGTGGGAAAACCATCAATTCACAAAGAGTAGAGTGACGGGACAGGCTCCATCTCCCTGGCCTCACTCAGGCCACACTCTGAGGATTTAGAGTACAGCACACTCCTGGGGCAGCAGCATCCCTAGCCCCTGGGTATCTGTGTGCTTCTATGGGGAAGCAGAATGATCTAGGAAATTGTTCGTTTCCCAAGCAGGGTTCTTACCCCTTCCCAAGAGGTCAACAGAGTCCCAAACTTCTTCAGCAGTGCTCAGCTGTCAGATGTGACTGAGCTAGTGATCATTCATACTTGTGAAGTCCAGAACATCCAAGGAAGACCGTGAGGGCCCGGAGCACCCCAGGTGAGCAGGCATTTCCACCCAGAGAACAAGAGGTGCAAGAAGTGGGCTAGGTAAGCAAAGGGGTGTCACATGACACCAACCTGCCAAATGTATAAATCAAGTCATCATACGCAGTGGTTGAGAAATTCCTCTTCCAACCAGAGGGGGAGGGCTCCGCCTGACCTCAGCTTTCTGTATATTGTTTCTGTCTTTATTGCTCCAGCGCATCCTCCCTCTCACTCCCCACAACTTCGAGAGCTTCCCTGGATGCGGCTCTCAGCCAATTTCTTCTTCTACCTTTCGTCCTGCCTGCCTGATGCGGTCCACACACAAGCAAGGTGTGTTTCTGCCTTCCAGTCCTGAATTTCTGAAGCCAGTAGCCTACACTTGTGGTCCCAGCTGCTTGGGAGGCTAAGGCAGGAGGTCCACTGGAGCTCAGGAGTTTGAAGCAAGCCAGGGCAGCATAGCAGTATCCTGCCTCAAAGGAAACACACAAATTGATGGATCACAGAGTCATGAAGGTAACCTTTCTGCTGGCCATTTGCCAACTGATTTCAGAGTAGGAGGGGACCCTCTTGCATCCAGGATTTGGTGGCTGTGTGACAATTCGCCTTTCTTATAGACTGGAAGACCCAGGAGGTGCTCAGCTGTGGAGAGAAGGAACCCCTTGTGCAGAAGATGCCTCTACCTTGGGCATTTGTGGAGTTAAACACCCGCACATCTGCTTCATAGCTACAGACCCAAACCAGTCCTTCTCCTTTTGTGTTTCATTAATTTTAAAAATCTGGGTGGTTTTGGGCTTGGCTTGCAGAGCATTCTAAAACACATGGTTTTAACATCTGGAAGGTGCTGTTTTCCTGCTCTCACAACTGGGCTGGATTTCAAAGGAACACACACAGAGACCTCCAGGTAAGGCAATGGCTCTTTGCCCAAAAACCTTCACTTCTGCTGACCCCACAGGGAACAGCAGTGTTTTAAACCTACTTATGTGACCGTCACTCTCCTCCTGGGCTATTCATTGGGCTGTTCATCAGAACTCGGTTAGCTTGTTCCTGGAGTAGGCTTCCCCCACAGAACCTGTGTGTTCCAGAGAGGCAAGTGCTGCGGAGGTCCAGGCTCTCGATGCACAGCAATGATCTATCCCAGGACAGAAGCCTTGAGGCTTGACACAGGAGATGGATAAGGTCTTCTGTCTGCAGGGAGCTCATTTCCAGGCTCAGTCAGCAGTTCTGTGCTGAGCTAACTGCCCAGATCACTGCTGGGCAGGAACACATCTATCACTCTGGCCCCGTTTATTCCCCCTGCAGCCGGAATTCCACATCAGTGGCCCTAGGGTACTAAAATCCTTTATCTCACTGGGAGTCTTTCAAGGGACCAGAATAATCAGTTAAAAAAAATATCCACTCAGGAAGAGCAAGTGTCCCTGAAAAGGTCCTTGAGAGGTGGACAAACTATACAAGAAAGAAGGCAGAAAGCAACCCAGGAAGGCATGCAACAGCCCTGGGTGGAATTGCACCATAGCCCGAACACCATTTTGGAGCTGTGCTCCATCTTTAAGGATTTTCCAATCTCTCAGAAGCCTAATGAGCACCCTCGCCACTGGTCAGAGGGTGTCCACTTTTGCTTAGACCTGTCCTTTCCAGCCTTTCTATCTTCTTTTTTCCCCCATAATTTTATTGAGAAACAAATAGCAATGAGACACTTTCAAATCAAATTGGTAGGACAGTTTCAATAATTAACACATTGCATACTTTCTTCCTAGTGGTTATTTGCTGTGCAAGATGCAGACATGATATCCTGTTTACAAACACTATTAGAACAAATCCCTCTATTCATTAAGAGAATGTAACTATCTATCTATCCTAACCATTTTGAATACACAGATACAAAATGGACATTCATCTGTATCCCCTTTTTTGTTTTTTTTCTTTTTTTTCAATAATTTTATTTAGAAACAAATAGCAATGAGACTGCTTCAAATCCGATTAGTAGGACAGTTTCAATAATTAATGCATTGCATATTGTTGTCTTAGTGGTTACTTATTGTATAAGATGCAGACATGATATCTTGTTTACAAACACTACTAGAACAAATCTTTCTATTCACTGAAATAAGAGAATGTAGCTGTATATGTATCCTAACTACTTTGAATATACAGATATAAAATGGTCCTTCATTTGTATTCCCATTTTTGTTTCCCTTTTTTGTTTAGTTCCGTCATTTGAATATTATAGGTGTGTTAACTCAGCCAAATATTCTAAAAGAGTCCAGTAGTCCATAATAGTATTGGGTCTTCCACTTGACTGACAATGTTAGAAATTATTGACCTGAGTCCCCTACAGCTCAACATAACAGCGTGGCTTTACTTCTTATACTTTGTTTTTATACTTTTCTGCTGGATGGTTAAGACCAAGGTAAAGCAAGACCTATGCAACAACAGTTGTAGCTTTTGGATCTGATAAGGTCAGTGAAATCCCCTCAGGATTTATCCTGAGATCCTGTACCTCAGATTATAGATCCTTTGTCAGTGTCAGCCATGTAGATGAGTCACGGCCATTGCTTGGCCAATATGCTCTCTGTGAAAGCCTGAGAGAATGTTTTCTCTCCATGTGACTCTCCTTAAGCACACTCTATGTCACTGATCACTTTCCTCTTTGGCTCCATAATCTCCAGTTGCTGCTGTGCTGTCTCTTGGGTAAATGATTGTTCAAAAAGAAGTGGGTGGTGAATGAAGGCAGAAGACAGGAAAAGGAATGTTGTGGGATTGTCCTGCTACAAGGTTGTATATGATTAGATTTCTGGACTTATGTGTAAATATAAGAATTATGTAATTCTTTATGCCTATTTTTAAAATATATTTTAATTTTTAAATGTTTTTTCACCATATTCTGTAGGGACTTAAAGTTTAACATATCAATACTTGATGAAAAATACCTGTTCCATGTTATGCCTAAGATGTTTGATATTCAGACAGATAGTGAGGTTAAGCTTAACAGCCTAGGTTGTATGGTAATAACAATAAGCTTGTCTCCTGGATGGTTAACAACCTAAGTTTGCAGACCAAAATTAGAGAAAAAGGAGGGCCGCAAGGAAAACCAACATTTTGGCCCTAGCCTTCCAAGGTCAATTAAGACTCAGGACATAGGAGAACTTGTACTGTAATGTCATGTAACTCAGTAGTTTCCCAAATTATCAGCCTTTTTATCTTCCACATGGAAGGGCCACTTCCTGTGGTCCCTGTAGATATCAGTTGGGCAACTATGCTAATGAGTGCCTGGGTGCTCTGGAGTTGTGCTACATGACGAGAAACAGTGAGAGGTCTGTGGGCAGTCAAAACATGGCTGGAAGCCCTATGTGCATTAACATGAGCAAGTGAAATCAATTTTTAAAATATATTCTTCCCACAGGTATGGAAATAACAAAGATAACAAAGCTGTGTGGGGTAAGCATTATGTCTGTCATCATTTGTTAAATGGTGATAGATAACACATATAAGCATCAGAGTTTGGCTGAGGAAGCCAGCCCCAGCCCTGTGGCAGGAAGCTGAGTTGTGTGCTGGCCTAATTCTGAGAGTCAAGGGAGGGTGAACTGTGTGTGGGGAATGGAGATGACTTGAAAACACACGACCTGGTTGGCCAGTTAAAACCAGAGCTAAGAACAAAGCACAAGGCTCAGCGGAGAGAGTCCTGAGGGAGGCCACTGTGTTCAGCCCAGGGACTTCTGTGAGTTCCTGTGAGAAGCATCTGAGCCTCACGGGGGAAGCGAAACCACACAGCCCAGGGACCAGACAGCGAGAAGACCACATCCTGAAGGAAGAGGAGGGCCCCAGAAAGCGTAGAGTACATGACAAAGTAAGTAGACTTAGGACAAGAGCTTGGGCTGGCTTATTCACCAAGACATTTTGTCCTTTAAAAGACTGTTATAGAGCTAGACACATAGTGGGTCATCAATAAAAGGTCATTGAATAAATGAATAAGGGCCTGGCTCCTGATACTCTGAGAAGCTGTAAGAATAGTTTGGGTAAACAGGTATTTTTAAATAAAAGGAATATAGTTTTCATGCAGTCCTGTATACAGTCCTTCTTAGTTTTATTAAAATATATATATATATATATATATATATACATATTACTTTTTATTTTAAAGAGAAAAAAGCAATAATACAGAATTTCAAAACAAGATAATAGATTAACAATGATTAATAGATTGTGTATTGTCATCTTCAAAGTAGTTGCTCAGATTACAAGATACTGGCATGTATAATTGACCAAACAATATAAACACAACCATTTTTAATGAACCAAAAGAAATCAGTGGTATAACTATCTTATCTATCTTTTGTGTGCACATTTTTTCTTTTCGCTTGTTTTTCTCCTTTCACCCATCCAAGTTGTTCTTTCTTTTTAAGCATTAACGTATTTCGTAGATTTAGAGAAAACACTTCTAAAACTCATTTGGAAATAGAAGAGACCTAGAATGGCAAAGGCAATCGTGGGTAACAAAGGCAAGGCAGGGGGAATCACAGTCCCTGACTTGCAATTATACCACACAGATAGTGTGATCAAATCAGCATGGTACTGGTAAAAACAAAGCAGAGGATCAGTGGAACAGACTGGAGGATCCAGACACACTCAGCCACCTTATCATTGAGAAAGATGCAAAACACATGCACTGGAAGAAAGTTAGCCTCTTTAATAAATGGTGCTGGAAAAACTTGCTCCCTACATGCTGACTGCTAAAATAGACCCATATCTATCACCGCGCACTAAACTAAAGTCTAACTGGATTGAAGATTTAAATATTAAAACAGAAACACTGAATCTCCTGGAGGAGCAAGTATGTAGAAATCTTGAAGACATAGGAGTAGGCAGAGAGTACAAGAACAAAGGCTAAAGTGCATGGGAAATATTACTTTAAAAAATCAACTAGGCTCTTAGTAAAAAACTTTTGCACATCAAAAGAAATCAGCAATACAGCAAAAAAAAAAAAAAAAAAAAAAAAAACCTACAGGGTTGGAAAAATTTTAGCCAACTGTTCCTCAGACAAAGAACTTCTATCTAGAACATATAAAGAATTGAAAAAGTCGTGTTCCCCAAATTCAAAGATGCAATCGAAAAATGGATATCTGAGATGAATACAAACATCTTGGATGAAGAAATATAATGACAAATATATGAAAAAATATTCAGCATCATTGGTCATTTGAGATATTGCAAGATTTATAAATGCCATTGGGGTTCCAACTGATTGAATTTACTCATCCATCAGAGATTTATTGAGCACCTGCTAGACACTCAGCATAGGGCTAAGTGGCTGCAGTCAAGTTAAGAAGGGCAAGATGCCTTCCTTGTTCTCCAAGTAGCTGCCATGTGGCCTTTCAGGGTTGAGTTCCACACAAGAAGTGGCCATGCAATAGTCTCACAATTGTAGGATAAAGATTAAACACTGAAAGGACAAAGAGGTAGCTGCCTAGTTCTCAGAATCCTTTTAGGCTAATCTCTCTAAAGTGCTCTGACACCTACCATGGGATTCCTAGAAGCTTCACTGCTGTCCCTAGCATCTGGATGCTCATGGCCCCAGAATTGTCCCTACCAATACTGCAGTTGAGAGCACAACTATGCCACCAAGTGACATCAAGTCAGCTAGACGCAAATCCCCAGCCTGGATTTGTCAATCACCATCTCAGTGCAATGCCACCCATGTTTTCCACAGATGCAAGTTTGGGGCCTATTTGTTGAGATTCTTAGTGATCAAGAATTTATAAGTATAGATTTGGTCCTGATTTAGCACAGGAGCTAAAGCCCTGGTCTTTGTCATCTTCCTTTCTACCTAAGGATCTATAAATCAGTACCACCCACCACTGTTCAGGTCTGGACACAAGCGTGGCCAGGAGATACAGCACAGCCCCAGTGCTCCTTGCCTGAGCACCTTGATCCTGGAAAAACAGAATATATTTGAAGCAAGGCCTGTGCTCTACTGGCAGGCACTGTGCTGGTGACACAGAAGAACACAGAAGGACAGGATGGGTGGTGTCACCTGAGGGTCCCTGTCCTCTCATGGGAAATTTCATACTTTCTTTACGACTCTCCAGTGTTCTGGAGTTGGTCCTCCCACCTTGGTGTGGGATGGTTTCTCTGGGCATTAAATAAATTCAAACAGGGCAACATCCCAGCCCTGTGGCCTCTGTACTGTTGCTGTCAGCACTTAACAGAGTAAACCATGTGCTCCAGACTCAGCATGCCTGAGCCCAAAGCCCAGAACTTAGGGATCTTTAATGCTCTAGGCTTCCCCATGTGCAAGATGGAGGAGTTACGATGAAAATCAACTGTCTTCATGGCTTATGAGCTTTCTGTGAGACTCTCTCAGTGAGGCAAAGCCCTGGGAGCCAGATATTCCTTCAGTTTCACTTATTCATCAGTGAACAGAGTTGGATGCTAAGGTTTTTCTCTGAATTTTTTTCCCTTTCTGAAATCTTCTGGGCACATCACTACTTATTTGTTCCAAAGGCCAGTCTCTGGGCCCAAATGTGGACAGTCTGGCGATTAGGGAGGGTGACGAAAGAGGCCTCTGTAGGTCAGGCCAAACCTCACTCCAAAAGATGAGCATGTAAGGTCTTGAAAACAGTGCAAGCTGTTAGCAAACTTTCTTCCTGCACTGCTGCTGCTTCTGGGAGACAAATGTAAAATGGATTCTGGCTTATCTCTGGCTGTACTTGGCAAGTTGCTGCCATTGTATCAAACCGGGGAAGAACCCAAGTCTTATCCTAGGTATCTTGCAATTCTGCAGAAATATGATTGACTGTGTAGAATGTTTCTTTCAAGAGAATTCTGAGTCATGAAATCTGGGGAGTGAAGGAGGTATGAATGCAGAAGGGAGAGGGAGAAGGGAAAGGAATCTGGGAAGGGAGAGGAGGAGGGAAAGGAGGAATACCAGGAGGACAATGACAGTGTGTACTGTGTAGGCATAAATATGCCCAAATGAAGCCTGTTGTTGTGCATAATTAATATGCACCCATAAAAACTTACAAAAGCACTCTGAGTTGCCAGGCAGCCTAAGGGATAAGAAGATCGTTAGGTGAAGGAAGTAACTATGAAAGTCACTCATTCAATTTTTTTCCTGTTAATGTGTGTTTGGTTTCCAGTAGGATTTTTCATGCCTGGGCTGGTTCTTCTCTCTTGCTTCCTGCTCTTCTTTTGTAAATACAATATTTTCTCATATAGAGATATTTCTTATTCATTTTCTGAATGATATTTTTCCATTTCCTTTTTTTTAAAAAAAAAAAATTGTGCGTGTGTGTATATGTGTGTGGGCTTGACTGGTGGCTCTTAATAGAGTTTGTCTCCAGGGAGCACTGTATGAGACACTAACTGGAGAGTTAGTTAATAGGAGAGTTAGAGTACTCTGCTCTGATTAACTGATTCACCAGAGAGAAAGCTGTGAAGATAGAGTCAGACGTCTCGAAATGATATGTTTTATTCACACCAGCTCCCAGCACAGCTCAGTCTACAGGCTTTGCTCCGAACTGCACGGTTGGTTCAATCATGTCATTATTTCATTTGCAGAATCAAGGGTCAGATATTTGAGGGACATCCCTAAGCAGAGGTTTCCCAGCTCCCATCTTGGGGATCTTTGTTTTAGGGCCCCTGTGGGTAGGAAGACGTTTAATGACATTCCTGGCCTCTATGCACCAGATACCCTTAGTGTATAAATCCCCATCTGTGGCAATTAGTGTCTCATTCAGTGCTCCCTGGAGACCAACTCTTTCTATTAAGAGTCACTAGTCAAGCACACACACATACACACACACACACGCACAATTTATAAAAAAAGAAATAGAAAAAATATCACCCAGAAAATGAATAAGAAATATCTCTATATGAGAAAATATTGTATTTACAAAAGAAGAGCAGTAAGCAAGAGAAAAGAACCAGCCCAGGCATGAAAAATCCTATTGGAAACCAAACACACATTAACAGGAAAAAAAATAAATAGAAAGGTTGGAAGATAAAGTTGAATTTTTCAGGAAAATAGAGTAAAAAAGAAATGTTCCATCAAGGACAGAACATTATAGAGAAAAAAGAATTTGATCATAATTTTGGAAGATCTAAGATCCAAGTAATAGGTTTCTCTAGAGAATTGAGTAAGCAGAGAGAAATTTCCAAAAATTAATTCAGGAAAAATGTTATAAGTGAAGGATGTAAATTTCTAGATTTAAATGACCCCTAAAGAATCCTATTCATGACTTTGCAGAACAGCTGAAACAACCACTTCTAAATGTTTGCAGACAGAAAGCATAAGTTCTATAAAATAATGAGGATTTATTTTTTTAAATTTTTATTAACATATTTTACTTAGTTATTGAGTCCTATGATGTTTCCCTACACGCATATGTGTCCTGGTCAATCCCAACCTCTCCTTTCCACCCTGACTCCCTACCGAGTAACTGCTATTCTACTTTCAGACCAACTCTTTTTACCTTGTGAACATACGGTACTTCATCTATGTCTAGCTCATCTCTCTGCACATAGTGCCCTCCACTTCCATCTATTTTTCTTCAGAAGACAGAATCTCAGACTTCATTATGGATAGATAACACTACGTAGTGTTTAATACTACATCCTACTTATCCATTCATCCATTGATGGGCATCCAGGCTAATTCTGTATCTCAGCTGTGATAGACAGTGCCACAATAAACAGGATATGCAGGTATCTCTGTGGTATGCTGATTTCCTTTGGATAGATGCCCAATAGTAGGCTCATTGGATCATATGGGAGATCTATTTTTAGTCTTTTGAGGAACCTTCATATTATTCCATATAATGGCTCCATTGGTTTACAGTCCCACCAACAGTATAAACAAGTTTATTTTACTCTACTAAATCCTTTCTAGCATGTATTTTTCATGGTAGCAACTATAACTGGGGAGAGTTTGTAGTTCATTGTAGTTTTTATTTACCTCCCACTGATGCCTAACAATATTGAACATTTTTAATGTATTTGTTGGCCATTCACATTTATTCTTTGGAGAAGTATCTGTTGAAGTCCCTTGCCTGCCATTTAATTAGATTGATTATTAACTTTATATTTTTGAGTTCCTTATGCACTTCAGATATTAATATTCTGGTCAGATGAATAGCTGGGCAGTATTTTCTCTCATTCTATAGGTTGTTTCTTCATTAGTTGTGTTCTTTACCAGGCAGAAGCTCTTATTTTGACGCAATCCCATCTGCCAAGTTTTGCTGTTTTACCTGTGCTCCTGGGAGTCCTATTTGGGAAGTCATTGCTTGTAACAATGTCTTCAAGTGTTTGTTTGATGTTCTCTTCCAAGAGTTTCAGAGTTTTAGGCCTTACATTGAGGTCTTTGGTCCATCTTGAGTTGACTTTCGTACAGGGTAAGAGGGTTAAATTTCAAACTTCTATGTGTGGATACCTAGTTTTTGCAGCACACTTGCTGAAGAGGCTACCATTTCCCCAATGTATACCATTGGCACCAACTAGAGTGAGTTGGTTTGTCAAGAATTAGTTGGATTTGGTGCCTTTGTCAAAAATCAGTTATGTGGGGTTTTGTCCAGGATCTCTAATAGTCAGTGTGTAAGTGGTAATGCGAACACATGCCCCCATGGTTACTGTGGTTCCATAGAATGTCTTGAAATCAGATGCTGTGATGCCTATACCTTTGCCCTTTTCCTCAAGATGCTTTGGCTATTCTGGGTCATTTGTAGTTCCATGTGAATATTATGATTTTTTTCTAATTCCATGAAGAATGTCAATGGTCTCTCTCTCTCTCTCTCTCTCTCTCTCTCTCTCTCTCTCTCTCTCTCTCTCCTTCTTTCCTTCCTTCTTTCTCTCTCTTCCTATTTCCTTCTTTCTTTCCTTCCTCCCTTCCCCCCTTTTTCTTTCCTATACTGATTTTGAACCCAGGGTCTTTGCACTGAGCCCTAGCATCTTCTAAATTTTTATACTGAGACAAGGTCTTGCTAAGTTATTAAGCTGCTTATTCCGGTTTCTAACTTTTTATCTTTCTGTCTCAGCCTTGCAGAGTCCTAGGATTATAGACATGCACTACCACACTTGGCTAGTCATTGTTATTTTGTTGAACATGGCATTGAGTCTATAGGTCACTTTGGACAGTATGGATATCTTGACAGTGTTAATTCTTCCAATGCAGGGACATGGGGTGGGGGGTCTTCCCATCTTTTGAGATTTCTTCAATTTAGTTCATTAGTGATTTGTAAATTTTATTGTAAAGAACTTCCACTTGCCAGCCTAATTGCTCTGGCTAAAATTTCAAGCACTATGCTAAAGAAAAGTGGTGAGAGTAGACAGACTTGTCTTGTTTTTAATCTTCGAGGAAATGCTTTCAACTTTTCCCATTCAGCATTATGTTGGTTGTGGTTTTGCCATCTATGGTCTTTATTATTTTGATGTCTGATCTACAGACACCATTTTATTGAGGGCTTTTTTTATCACAAAGACTGTTACATTTTATCAGGTGCTTTTTTGACATCTACTGAAATAATCACTTGAGTTTTCTCCTGTTGATACACTGTACCACTGATTTGTGTATTGTGTTTGCTTTCTCTTTTTTAAAATTAATTTTATTGAGAAACAGCAATAAGGGGCTGGGGAGATGGCTCAGTGGAATAAGCACTTCTCTGGCAAGCGCAAGGGCCTGAGTTCAATCCTTGGTTCCGCCAAAAAAAAAAAAAAAAAAAAAGAAACAGCAATAAGACAGTTTCAAAACTGATTAATAGGACAGATTCAATAATTAATACATTGCATATTGTTATCTTCTTAGTGGTTATTCATAGTACAAGATGCAGACATGATATCTGTCCAAATATTATTAGCACAAATCTTTCTTCTCATTGAATTAAGAGAAAGTAGCTGTGTATCTATCCTATTTTGAATATACAGATACAAAATGGTCCTTCCTTTGTATCCCCTTTTTTTGTTTAGTTTTGTTAGAGATGGGTGTTCCATTGCCATTTAAATATTGTAGGTACATGAATTTAGCAAAATAATCCAATATAGTCCAGTAGTTCATAACAGAAGTGGGTTATCCATAGGACTGGCAATGTCAGAAGTTGTTGACTTGAGCCTTTCACAACTCAGTATATTAATATGACTTTACTTTTTATACTTTTGTGCTGAATTGTTAAGACCAAGATAAAGCAAAACCTATATAACAAAAAATGTATCTTTTGCATCTGATAAGGTCAGGCAAGTCCCCTCAGGATTTATCCTGTCACCCTGTACTGCAGTTTGTAGATTCTTTGTCAGTGTCAGCCATGTGGATGAGTCATGGCCATTGCTTGACCAATTTGCTCTCTGTGACAGCCTGAGAGAATGTTTTCTTTACATGTGACTCTCCTTAGTGTGTTCACTTTCTCTTGATGTATGAAAGTATCTGAGAGAATCAACTTAAGCAAGAAAAGGCCATTTTAGCTTATAACTTCAGAGGTTTCAGCTAGAATTGGTTGGCTCTGTTACTTTTGGTTCTGCAGGACCTGAAAACTTCAAAGTAATAAGCTTGCAGAGAAACAAAGCTATTAGATCTCAGCAGTTGGGAGGACAGGGTCAGCTAAGTCCCCACTTCCTTTCAAGACCAGTGACCTCACTTCCTTCCTCTAGGCCCCGCCTCCTAAAAGTTCCAACACCTCCCAATAGTGCCACAGGCTGGCACCACAGGCTGCCTGTGGCATGTTTGCCTTGGAGGAAACATTTAAGATCCAAATAGTAACATGTTGAAATATTTGCATCCTGGGAGGAAACCAAATTGAACCTGGTGAATGAATGATCTTTCTGATGTGCTGTTGCTCTGACTTGTTAAGTATTTTGTTGAGAATTTTTATGTCTCTGCTCTCAGGGTTTAGAGTCTGATTTTGAAATTGTTGTATCCTTGTCTGTCCTCATCTGGTTTTGGTAACAACGCTATGCTAGCTTCAGAGCATGAGTTTGGAAAGCCTCTGTCCCTTCAGTTCTTTGCAGTAACTTAAAAAGAATTTGCATTAGTTCTTTAAAACTTAGGTAAAATTTAATAGTTAAGCCATAGGTCCTGCGCTTTACTCTGTTGGGAGACTTCATAGTAATATTCATCATTGATCTATTCAGGCTTTTCACGTGCTCGGGATTCAATTTTGGTAGAGCACAGGTGTCCAGAGATTTGTCTTTTTTAGGTTTTCCAGTGTGTTTGCATATAGGTTTTCTTCTTAATCCCTACAATTCTTGTATTTCCATGGTATCAGCTCTAATGTCTCCTTTTTCATCTCTGATTTTATTTTGGCTTCTCTCTTTTCCTTCTTGGCTAGTGTAGCTAAAGTTTATCGACTTTACCTTTTCAGAAAAACAATTGTGTTTCACTGATCATTTTTCCTTTCCTGGCATCTCCTCTTCCGCCCTTCCTCATATACCCTCAACCATATCTGCTTGTGTCCTTTACTTTTGGATTCTCCAGTTTATTGCAATACTAAATACTGAAACATTTTCTTATACTCCTCGGGATTTTAATGATGTCTGTTTTGATATTGCTTTTTTCATTTTAAATTGCCTCAACAGGGATTTTTTTTTTTGGTATGTTTGGAAAAGAATTTATTGATCTTTTTTATCCTTCCAAAGAACAAGCTTTTTGATTAATTTATTCTTTTTTAGTGTGAACTTTATTAATTTCTTCTACAAGCATCACCATAATTTGTTTCCTTGTGCAAGTTTTGGGTATGTATTTCTCTTGAGATGTATCATTTGGTTATTTATTTAGGATTACTGTTTTTCTAATGTAAGCATTCACAGCTATAAATTTCCCTACTTTCATTGTGCCCCATGGGTTTTGGAATGCTGTATGCCACTGTCATTCGATTCTAGGAAATTTTAAATTATTCCTTTAATTTCTTGTGTGACCTCTTGATTATTCAAGGATGTAATATTTTATCTCCATGTATCAGCATAGTTTCTGTGTTTTCTTTTACATCATTTGACTTCAGTTTCCTTTTGGTAGTATCTCATAGAATGCAAAACATTATTTCATTTCTTTTATATTTGTTTAAGGATGATTTGTAGTTAATATCTGGTTGAGGCCAGGGTGATATCTCAACAGAATAAGTGCTTGCTTGGCAAGCACAAAGTCCTGAGTTCAATCCCTGGTAACACACACACACACACACACACACACACACACACACACACACACAAATATATATATAGGGGCTGCGGAGAAGAATGTGTCTTCTGCTTTTGTTGAATGAAACACTTTGTAGATGTTTGTTAAGTCGATTTGTTCAATGGCATGTTTCAACTCTGATGTATACTTGTTGATGTTTTTGAGAATGAGGCATTATTGAAGTCACCACTATGATTGTGTTGATGTTCATCTGTACTTGTAATGTCAAGTGGGTTTTTTTTTTCTTCTTTTTTTTTCTGTATTTGGTACAGAGTCTGACTACGCAGGTCAGACTCGTAGTGATCCTCCTACTTTCAGCCTCCCCAGCCCTGGGAATTCAGGCGTGTGCCACCACACGTGGTCTCAGTGGCCAGCTCCGCGCTCATGGAGGCAGGGCTGGTGCAGCATGTGAGACCAAGAATGGAACCCTGGTCCCTGTACTTGCCAAAGCAGGTGCTTAGTCTGCTGAGCTATCTCGCCAGCCCTTCCAGTGGTTTTTTTGGTGTGTGAAATATGTGCTGGCATTGAGTGCATATGTATTTGCTAGTATGCAGTAATCTTCTTGTGTTTCTTCTGATCAGGTGTGCAGTCTGCTTTGACCGAAGTCAGGATGGCTACCCCTGCTTGCTTCAGAGCTCTGGTTGCTGAGTACCAGTTTCCATCCTTTCATTTTCAGCCTATGTGTCTCTTGCAGGCAACATATAGCTTGGTTTTGGTTTTTGATCCAGTCTACCAGTCTTTGTCTTTGGGTATTGTTATTGGAAGGTAGTTACTGATTCCTGTCATTGTATGAGTTTTTCAGCACAGATTCATCTCTATTTTCAGTGACCGACTCTCCCCCATAATGTGTTCTTTCATCGGGCATCCTTGGTGATGTCTCTGCCCAGAATTCCTTTCAGTATTTTCTGCAATGCTGATTTGGTGGTCACGAATTTTTTAAAAGTATCTTTTTGGGGGAAGCATTTCAATTCTTGGTGTATTTTGAAGGATAATTGTGCAGATGATAGTATTCTGGATTGGCAATTGCTTTCTTATAGGGCTTGAAAAAACATTATTCCAAGCTCTCCTGGGGCCTAAAATTTGTACTGAGAACTGTGCTACTATTCTGAAGACTTGTCTTTATTTTATGTTTTTTAATTTTTTTTATAATGGCTTTTGGCTTTTGATATTCTCACCTTGGTTTGAATTCCTGCGATTTTAGCTATGTGTCATGGATAGTCTTTTCTGGCTGTGTCTATTTGGAGTTTTAAATGTCTCATTTACCTGATACTCAATCCAATTCCTAGATTGGGAAAGTTTTCTATATTGGTCTCAGTGAATACATTTTCTATACCATTAGCTCTCTTCTCCAGCCTTTCCTTGATGCCTAGGTTTATTACATTTGTTCTTTTATTACATTTGTATCTGTCACCTTGTTCTGTCACATGTCTAGTGTTTCAGTTTCAGATCCGTTAGGGTAAGGATCTAAGAGTGCTTGAATTGACCTCTCACAAATTTTTATTGTTTTCAGAGTGTCATTAACCAATCTGTAGCATTAAAATTTTCTTTAAAAATTTAATTAATTAATTTGGTACAGAGTCTCGCTATGTAGTTCAGACTCGTAGTGATCCTCTTTCTCAGCCTCCCCAGTACTGGATTACAGGCATGCACCACCATGCCCAGTTTCAGGGGCACAGCATGTCCTGGTTTCTGGGGTCAGCATGACATGTACTGGGCATTGAACCCGGGTCCTTCCACTTTCCAGGCAGGTGCTTAGACCACAGAGCTATCTCCCCAGCCCCAACATTCTTGTCTCCAAGTCATATTATTCTCTTCTTTAATTGTTCATGTCTATTGCCGTAGTTTTCAATTGTGTTTTTTATTTCCATGACTTCTACTTGATTGCTTTCCATACTCTAATTCTTTACTAAAGTTGCCATCCATAGCTTGCATTATCATCTTTCGTTCATGCAACTGTTTATTTATTTTTATCTTCTTTGAGCTTATCAGTGTATTCATTGAATCATTTAACTCTTTATTTACATCTTTGATTTCACTGAATGTCCCAGTTATCACTTCCTGGATCTATTAGTCTCTTCTGTGATCTCTTTCTTTTCTTTCTTTCTTTTCTTCTTCTTCTTCTTCTTCTTTTTTTTTTTTTTTTTTTTTTTTTGCAGAACCAGGGATTGAACTCAGTCCCTTGAGCTTGCCAGGGAAGCACTTATTCCACTGAGCCATCTCCCCGGCCCTGTGATCTCTTTGAACAGTTTAAGTATGCTTTTTGCGTGCTTGGTCTGGAAATTCCTCTCACGTGCCTGTGAGAGTTAAGAATTCTGGGGACATTCTTAGGGAAGTAAGAAGTTTTGAAGGTATCTGTTGCCTTGTTCTGTCATATTTCTAGTGTTTCAGTTGCAGATCAGTTAGGGTAAGAAGTTCTGTCACTAGTGTGGGGATCGATCTCTTTCCTTATTGGCTGTCATCCTGTGTGTGGCCTTGGCCTTGGCTTGCTTTTATATTCAAGCACTGTTTGCCTGATTCAGTATATTAGCAGGCTCACTCTGCTCTCTGTATCGACCCTTCTCTATGCCATTCCTCTCCGGCCTTCTGCTCCCTGTCAGCCTGCCCACTACACATTCCCCTCCAGCTTTCCTCCTGACTGTACACAGCAGCTTCTACCTGGCCTCTGTCTCTATGGATATATCAGTCAGGGCTCACTAGAGAAGTAGATTAAATGCGAGAGAGCCAAATATATGAAAATTTGCAAAATGGTCTTACAATGGCCCCCCACAGAGTCAGGTATGGAAGAGTGAGAAAGGTCTGTCTATGCAGTGGAAATCCAGAGGATCTGGCTGACTGGACACCATAGTATCTGTGGGCGCGTTTGTCAGGAGGCTGGAGGGTCTCTGGTGGAGGGCCAGAGAGTCTGCACTGGAAGCCAGGAGATGATGTCCAAGGTGAAGGTGAAGACTGGAGCCCCTCCAGAGAGACAGAAGTGAGCCTTCCCTCTTCATTTCCATTTTATACCACCCTGGGGGCAAGCCACTCTAGGGGGTCTTCCACATCCAGAGCCATGCTGAGACAGTTTAGTTGGGTGTTTCTTACTTAAGCTGATCTAACCAGTTAACCTTCGCAGTGGGACAAGTTGAAAACCATCTATATTCTTTATTTGACTTATTGAGCTCTTCATTTCCAGGGTTTGTTGGTTTCCTTCACAATCTTGCCTTGCTAATTTCATGCTCATCTCCCGCGCTCTCTCCCTAATTTTATTTAATGGCTTGTCTGTGATCTCTTGTATTTCCTTGAGCTTTTAAGAATTCCTGTTATTTAGCAGGCACTTCATCCACATTGATTGCTTTGGATTTGTTGCTAGCCTTCTTAGGGTCCTCTGCAGGCTTCGTAGTCCTGTTCTTTCATATTTCTCATGCTCCTATATTGAGTTTTTTCCAACTGATGTTTCCATTATCTCACACCTCTTGGGGGTGACCTGCCTCAGAAGCAACTTATTCTAAAGCTGTTTCATGGGGTGTCATTTTGTTTTGCAGCGTTGGCTCTATTTCTATAGTGTGGTCTTCCTGTGGTTTCTTTGGCTGTGGTCAGTGACTTGGAGTATGATATGTACCCTGGCTGAGTCAGGGAGACCCCTGTGGATCAGATACAATGGGGGTGTTGCATCGGTTCCAGCAGATATGGTGCAGACAACAGGTGCGCAGGGTGCTCCCAGTGCGCCGCTCTTCCAGTGGGACTCACGGCCTCTATTGGCCGATACGGCTTGCTGGGCACTGTTGATGCTAACAGTACTGCTAGCAAGGACCTCTGGCACTAGTGGCCCTGCAGGGCTGAGGGCCCTGACACACTTGTCTCCTAACCAGGCGCAGAACAGAGAGAGGTGGTGGCAGGAATGGCAGCGGAGGGCAGCATGGGGGTGGGGCCCTTGTGGGTAGTGTGGCTGCAGGCCTGCTGACACGCCCTCTGCAGTGGTTTGGCAGGCCTGCAGGCTGGACTGCAGCGGGCACCAGGTGAAGCTCCTTTTGGCCTCTCGGGCTGTGCGCAGTAAGCGCTGTTGTGATGGCAAGAGTCAGGGCTTTTCTCCCCCGGCTGCTTCAATCACGGGACACAGCCAGGGCCAGGACAGTAGCCGGAGCCAGAGCTGTTCAATGCCGTGGCTTGCTGATAAGAATCAAGATTTACAGGGACACAGGGCTTCTAGAAACTGGAAATCGATGGGGAATTGCTTCAGGATCTTGAAGGAATCGCAATGATTCTCAAGGGAGGGCCAGAGCCACCACCCAAGAGGAAGGATGGGCTCAGAAGCATCCCGAGTGCTGAGGATGCATCGTATGTGCCGGGTCCTTGCTATGTTCCAGCCTAATTTGGCCCAAAGAGACCCTGGGTCCTGAGTTAAGGGAGAGGAAACTGAAGTTCAGATGCTTCACCAATGTGGCAGGCACTTACAATCATATTTTGGCAAAACCAGACTGAAATCCCACAAAGCCTATTAGAAAGGTAGCTCATGGAGATTTGTTCAAATGAGCGGGAGTCAGGCTGACACCAACAGAAGCAGACAGGGGGGCCTTCCTGGCACAAAGAGGGCCCTGAGGGAGGGTGTGGCTCTGCTAAGTAAACATGCTTTACCCAAAAGCAAGAGACTGTCCAGAGCCAGAAGGGCATCAGCAAGCTCTGATCTCGGAAAATTTCAAGTATGTGACCAAATTTGATCAAAAGATACCATGAGGGCCAGCCAGATAGCTCAGGGTTAACTAAAGTACTTGCTTAGGCAGGCACAGGGAGTGGGGTTTGATCCCTGCCTGCCATGCCGTTCTCACCCCCTGGGGTGCGTTGAGATGGTGTCTGAGACTTGGTGTTGTGGTGCATGCTTGTAATCCTAGCACTTGGGAGGCTGAAAACAGGAGGATCACTACAAGTCCGATCTGTAGACCCTGTACTAAATATGTAAAATAAATAACAAAATGCATAAAAAATTTAAAAAAGATACTATGAATAATTAAATTAAAAACAGCACAGTAAGAGGCATATTGCCATTTCTCCCCTCAAAACCTTCCTCTGTGCTGCGAACACACTTAGGCCATCATTCCACTTTCTGCAGCAGTTTTGTGAGCATTTTTTTTTTTTTTTTTGAGGAATCAGGGATTGAACTCAGGTCCTTGTGCTTGCCAGGGAAGCGCTTATTCCACTGAGCCATCTCCCGACCCCCTTGTGAGCATCTTTAGTGGCACAGTTGTGGTTGCCACAATGTCCCAGATGGATTCCATATGTTTCCCTTTCAAGGTCATTTTGCTTTTGGGGAAGAGTCAAGTTGGGGGGATAAGGTGGCCTACATTGCTAGGAACAGTGACAGCAGTTACCTTGGGAAGGACATGTGGAGCTGGGGCATGTGCAGGGGGCAGGGGGCTACAGAGTTAGGGACACCCTGCAACTCCTTCAGTGAAATTATTCAGTATACAATCTGTCGCGGCTCACTTGTTTTGCTTTTGCCAAACATATCCGAGACTTCTGCCTCTATCATCTGTATGAGGACTTTATGTTCCGCAGCCCTGCTGGGTTCCTCTGTGCTGGTGAACCAACGTTATGTACGCCACTGGGGAAGGACGTTTGGGTCTCCCGCTAGGGACATTGCTGTACAAGTATCTGGATGGACGTGAGCCCCTCTTCTGTGTGCTGGGAACAAGCCCCAGAACAAACCAACTCCCACACCCAGGCTCATGCCCCATCCTGGGGACACAGAAGTGCATTTCAAGAGGCAGAAGCAGTGTCCCTTCCCCTCTGGACCTTTTTTAAAAAAGTATTTGTTTGGTAGAGGGCCTTTGTACAGCTGTATTTGGTACAGCTCAGCCTCCCCAGTGCTGGGATTACAAGTGTGCATCACCACGCCCAGGTTTGGGGGGGGAGGATGGCACAGCATGCAGTACCAGGGATCAAACCTGGCTTCTTGTACTTGCCAAGCAGGCGCTTAGACTGTGGAGCTATCTCCCCAGGCCCTCCCCTCTGCACCTTTAGCACTAATTTTTCCTCCTACAAGAAGTCCCTGACTTACGAACATTCAAGTTGCAAACTTTCATAGCTGTACTATGAAAGTAAGATTTACTTTGCTAGCGCAGGGGCAGGGGGTTTGATCCCCAGGCCTGCGGTGCTGGCCCTGCCCCCAGAGTGCCCTGAGACAGCAATTGAGACTGGGTGTGGTGGCACACGCCTGTAATCCCAGCTCTTGGGAGGCTGTAAACAGGCAGATCATTATGAGTCCGATCTAGTAGTGAGACCCTGAACACCCTGTAGACCCTACCCTAAAAATATACAAAAAACAAAAACAAAAACAAAAAACAAAAACAAAAAAACAAATTCACTTTGCCACATACAGACCAATCTGACTCATGACCAATTCTTCCAGAATGGAACTTGTTCATAAGTCAGGTCTTCACTGTACTTACTTCCTTTTAGCTACTTTGAAAGCTGCCTGGCATATGTCTCTGAAGTTTTAAGTTGCTTTATGTGAAAAGAAATGAGATTAAGTGTGTTTCAAATGTTTATGGGCTGGGTATTTCAGGCCTGAATCGAGCACTGTGTTAGGTATGCTGACTATTGTGTACATGAGAAAGGGCTCTTTTTGATTGTGGCCTTTTCATAGCCGCTTGTGTCTCAGCTGTCTTCTCCCAGGCCCAAGTTGGCCTCCTCATTCTCCAGAAGTTCTCCTCTGACGGAGACACTCTTTTGAACAAGTCTGATGTGTCACCTTTTAGACTGCAATAGTGGTCTTCCTGTGCTGGTGACCGTTTTTCCTTAAAATCAATAGGAGTGTTTTTAACTAAGAAACCGCAGGAGGAAGACGTTCAGGAAGTTCTTAGGACCCTTGGCAGCCCGAGGCAGGGCAATGAACATGGTTCTCCTGCTCCCCCATCAGTGAGCCACCCGTCTCAGCCCGCCTGGCCTGCTCAGTTCCTCTCTGCCAAGAGATACGCCAGCTGGCCTCCCCCAACACTCATTTCAAGAACAGCCTTGCTGAGCCGTGCTGCCCGGCTGCTTCCCCTCGGCGACGTTCAACCCAGACACGCGGCACAGAAAGGAGACAAGGACCAAGGTCATTCACCAGATATATTTGAAGTCTAAGCTCTTGGAGCTGTACACGTGCACAAATGATTCAGTTGGTGGGGGTCTTCTCCTTCCCTTCCACATGAAAAGCTTTCAAACTTACAATAGTGCCAAGGAGGCTGCATCCCGGAAATGCTGAGGCGATCAATTGTAACTTTCACGATGCAAGGAGGTTCCACTGAGGCACGGCGAGGAGCCCTAGAACCCTAGGAGCCAGCCCTGCTTGGTCTGGGGCAGGTGGATGGATGGGGTTATGTGGCCGTGCAGGTCACTAAGGTGAGCCACCAATGTCACATATGCCACTGGGTTTGCATGATGGAACAGGTTGGTCACTTCAGCTTTTCCTAAGTTGCTGGCCATGTATGCTATGACTGGTTTGAAACAGAAGTCATCTCTAAACACCTTTTCTCATCTGCATCCTGGAAATATGGGACACCTTACAAAGCCAAGGCCCCCAGTGAGTCAGTTCAGCTTCTCTCTGCCTATAGTACTTTGTTCCTCGCAAAAGCTAAGTCCCGCATTTCTCCACCAGGGGGCACTCTTTCTCCTTTATTCAATCTACTCTGTCCACCCAAAGCCTACCATTCACTACAGAAGACTTACTCAACGCTGCAGATTTTATTTTTAAAAGGAATCATTTCTCCCTGCAGAAACTCAGGACCCTCGAAGTAATGCTCTCCTCGGATTCACCCGTACTGCGTGCAGTACTATATTGCTATAGTCACAGTAGAACGGACTTTTAATTTCTGAGCTATCAGAAGCTTTACGTTTCTGATGAAACTCACATACACCTTAATCAAAAACCACACCAATCCTTCCGTCGGTTGGCTGTGTTATTGTTCCTGCCTGTGTGTCTGAGGCGTAGGGAATGAAAGTGCTTTCCCACTCCGGCATCGCCAGCATTTGCATCTAAAGGAAATCCTTCACCGTGCGGAGGGAGCGGAAGGTGAGGATGGTTCTATAGGTGTATCTTCTGTAATGCACTTGGGGCTAGAGAATAGAAAAACCACATGGAACACAAACAATGTTTTCGAGCAGCTGGGCCTGGCACGAGGAAGCTAGGCAGGCGTCTCCCACCTTCACCCGCTTGAATGTGCTCGGCTGCTGCTGCTGCTGCTGCTGCGTCCTGGAGATTCGCTCCATCCAAATTGTCTACCACTGATACATCTTGAATTAAAAACAAGTGGCCTTGATAGCAGAGATATTGGCTAGCCACTCATCTATCGGCATGGGACACTTTTGTGTCCTTTTGAAATTTAGCGTTATCCATAGTGCTGTGTAATAGTATCAGATTATCTGTATTAGCGTATGAACTCATTCATAAGCAATGCACCTATTATGTTTTAAAGCAGCTAATGGTTGAAGAGTTTCTAAATAAAAAACATCCAGATATTAAAAGCACAGCAGAAACATTTGTACAAATATACAAAGAGAGAGAGAGAAAAAAAAAAAAAAACAATCGTTCAGACACGACAAGACTTTTATAATAAACAGGTTTGTCTGAAATTGATCTCTATCAGCCTAGACAAGCCTCCTCAAAGAGGTGGGAAGGTTCTACACGGAGGAGGTGTTGGAGATCCGTGCAGGGACATCTTTGGCCCCAAACTCAGTTTTGCCTCCAGGAATTTTGACAGAGCTGTGAAGTATTGACTCAAGATTGTGACTCTGCCCAGACTTGGTGAGCTGGTCATTGCCGGTAGCTAGGTAATTTTCCTAGGCTAGAGAGGACATGGCCGGATACTAACCATTCGTGAGTTAGAATACCCTCAAATCATGAAAAGAAATGCTGGTGGTCATGCATGTCCTGGGAATGTTGGGATACAGAGGACTGAGTGAGACCAGGTAAGGAAATCTCATGCAGTCAAAGTCAAGTTTACTGATGGTCCTATTGAAGTGACCAGGAAAAAAAACAAAAGAAAAAAGAAAACCAACGTGCACACAATCAGGACAGGGACCAAAACAGCTCACAAACAACACTGGAGCTATTTGTTACTGATGTCTCTGGTTTGAATCAACACGCGAGAATGAAGATGTCGGCTGTGCTCGTTGTTTAATAAGAAAATACTACTTTTGTTTTTCCCCCTAGGACTTTCTAGACGGTGGGTTTTATGTCATGGGTATGATATGATCAGGAGACATATCACCCTTGCCTAGCCCTTTTGTCTGAGAGGCTTGATGTCAAGGAAAGAATCTCAAACAACCAAATACCCAGGGATTTAAAGGCAATTAATGTTTCTGACAAACAATGGGATGGGGTGCATGGTGAAGAGGGGACAGATATTATCGCCAAAAGGCAGAGCGGTTGGCTCAGTTGGACACAGAGGGCGGCAGGCCAGGACGCCGAGTCTGGATGATTTTTGGCTTTGGGGAAGTCTTTGGCTCTTCTTCTTCCTCTATGTCACTGTCACACACGTGCACTACGACACTCGGGGTGGACTCAGTCCCCGCGTGGAGCTCATACTTCTCTCCTGCAAAGCAAGAAGCACAGGGTTGACAAACAGAAGAGGGGGTTTCCAGACAGTCGCTTTGGCAAGGTTGGTTGAGGAAGTGAGACTGGGGTCTGCTAGGGGCTCGGATATCCTGGGGACTCAGCGGGTGGGGCAGGAGGCACAGGATATGGGATGAGGATGACCTGCCCCCAGATCCACAAGGAACAAGGGCTGGTCGTGGTGCAGCAGTGCCCAGACGTAGCATTGTTTCACGAGGCGATTGGCTCAGGAGGGCTCTGATGTCATCCCTGGATTAATCCATCAACAGAACCATAATTCGATGGTGTTACTTGGAGATGATAGAGATTTAGGCAGTGCAGCTGGCTAAAGGGAAAGGCTCATGAATGCATGCTTTTTGGGACTTTCTTTTGTCCCGGTCCCTTCCTCTCTGACCCTTTCCATCTCGCCATGCCACGCCCTTCGGCCATTTTCTTTCTGCACCCTAAAAGTTTGGGGACAGGGACTGTCAGGGTGGAAAAGCACTCGGCATTGTGCAGAGCATGGTCCGCATCGAGTGAATGCAGTCAGCTTGCGCAGTAGTAGAGGTATTTTATTGCTGTGATCCTATTAATGCTGACATTGCATTGTTCTAATTTTGGAAACTTTCTTACTATCAAATCCACTAAAGCCCGACAGCTGCCGAGAGAGAGCCTACAAATGAAAAGAAATGACTTTGGTCTTACAAGACTGAAGTTCTCTTTTTTGGCCCCTTTTTCCCTTTGGGCTTCGGCTAATTCCTTCACCTGAGAACTGACGTTAATGCTGTCACCCTGAAAAGGGCTCAAGTGAGCTTAGCTGGGGACATGGAGACAGCCAGGCCTTATTCCTCAGGGTGGTACAGGTCTTGCCTTGGGGCAGTGACGGTGGGGCCAGCATTCCTTTAAAGGACAATGCTCCTCTGTCACTTGCCGTCTCCTCTGTCTGTATTGAAACTGGAGGCCTAGAGAAAAGCCACCGAAACAGCATGATCAGGGCAAATTCCCAGTGAGTGTGGGAAGAGCCCTCTAGCACTGGCTGGGAAGTCAACTCTCACGCCGGTCTCGGGATGTATTGGGGTGTGGCCACTGCTCCAAAGAGAAACTGAAGCCCCGTGCGGGCGTCCTTGGCTGCTTCCTGCTTCAGGAGCAGAGGACCCTGCTAACCACGGGGCTGGAGGCAGAGTGATGGCCGCGGGCTCCAGGAGACCTTCCTCATGCCCCCTTGGTTTACGAGGGGCTCCTGGCATTGAGAAAGTGATCCGTGTGGTTACAGTTTCTAAAACTCGGCATAATGCAGGGGTGGGGGTGGGGTGCAGGAGCCTGACGCGGCACTGTGCGCGGTGGTGCAGAGTTGTGACTCACTGCGCATAGGCTTAGAGAGAAACTTGTGAGATGGAAGGAAAAGAAACTTCCTGAAGCTGGAATGCCTCCAGGACACGTTCTTTCACTGTTCTGCTAAGGGCACCCCAGAATCCCTGCTGGAGATTTTCTATGCTCAACAAAGCCCAACAGGTGCCAGATGCTGTTGTCCTCAGCGCCAGACCTTTTCCAGGATGGTCCCTGCCCATAGGAGGGGTCCTTAAATACCATTGTCCCCTGTATTCTGCCTGACACACATCTCCACGCCAGTCTCCTACGCTTTCCGGACTCACTTTGTTCTCTTCCCTTCCCTTCCCTTTCTTTTCTTTTCTTTTCTTTTCTTTTCTTTTCTTTTCTTTTCTTTTCTTTTTTTTCTTTTCTCTTTTCTTTTTTCTTTTCTTTCCTTCCTTCCTTCCTTCCTTCCTTCCTTCCTTCCTTCCTTCCTTCCTTCCTTCTTTTGTAGAGTCTCACTATGTAGCACAAGTTTGCCTTGAACTCACACAGATCCTCCTACCGCAGCATCCCAAGTGCCAGGATCACAGGCATGTACCACCACACTCTACCAGACTCATATTCCGAGCAGAATTACAAGGTGTGTGTATGTTTTAAGAAAAAATCTTTAATCTTTATTTATGTATTGGGTCCAGGGTCTCTGCACAGCTAGGACTTATAGTGATCCTCCTGTCTCAGCCTCCCTAGTGCTGGGATTACAGGTGTGCACCACCACGCCCGGTTTTGGTGGCTAACAAAGCAGCACTTGAGCCATCTCCCCAGCCCACAAGGTGTGTGTTCAAATTAAAAAAAAATATGACACAGGGGGCTGGGGAGACAGCTCAGCAGTCTAAGCACCTGCCTGACAAGCGCAGAGGCCCAAGTTTGGTCCCAGTACTGCATGCTGTGCCAGCCCCAGAACCCTGGGGGGTGCCATGCCCGCCCTGAAACTGGGCATGGTGGTACACGCCTGTAATTCCATTGCTGGGGAGGCTGAGACTGGACGATTACTGTAAGTCCGAACTGCGTAGTGAGACCCTGTAAAAATAACAACAAAAACATGTACTACAGTAAAAGACACTGCCAGGAATCCACCCATCACACACACACACACACACACACACACACACACACACACACACTGAACATGCCCATCCCATTGTTCTTGCCACTTTCCAAAGCAGGTCTAGAGTCCTCTATCCTGACTGTCTTTAGTTGCATTGTCATGACTGCCTCAATGACACTGATTCAAAACATCAACCTTTCATGGCCATTTGGGCCTTGGTAAGATCCCGAAATTCTGCGCACTGCGAGATCTGTTAGGTCGGTGGATGAAGACACACCTCATGTTCTGAAGAGGTGCTGTCCTACTGGATGGCACTCGGCAGCAGCATCAGCAGATCACTTGGGGTCTACACTGTCAGGGAAGAGGACCTCCAGAGCTTTGGAAAGCACGGAGCATGATGGGATGAGCACAGTTCACATGAGCAGGAGTTTTTGGAGGGCGTAATGGGAACCCATCTTTGTCTGTAATGCATTTTTTGAAATGTGAACATTTACCATTTTTTTAAATCACTGTCGTACACAGTTGCTTTGTGCTCCACCCTCATCAGGGCAGGCTCCTTCTATGAGAAGCAAGAAGCAGAGACTGCTGGGAAATGTCTTTGTGCAATTGCAGATCGGGTGTCCCTTTGGAGCAGGGCCTGTCATCTTTCCTTTCCTAATGTTAGGGGCCTGACACAGGCAAAAGCTAGGGACACACAGCCCCTAGTGGTCCTACTTAGAGCACTTACTTGGGGGATGATAAAATCTGCTAGTCATCTCTTCCCTTTCTTGTGGATCTTTTCAAATATTCTACCATGTGGACACTTCACCTATGAGTAAGGGAATAACTTACATTGCCACTCTGTGGTGACTGAAGATGCCCTGTGGAATAGATGCTGGATGAAAAGCTCCTTAGAATATTTTCCTGGGGAAAACCCTTAGAAAGGAAATGGGAAAGGAGGAGTCTTCTGCAGCCCCACCACCCTGAGTCCTTCAGGTGGGCAACGGCGCTTAGAGCCTGAGCTAGCAGCAACGATAGATTCCAGTGGCAGCAGATACTTTCCTGTGATCAGAACAGGGCCACGACTGCTGAGCAAGAGCTGGGGCTTAACAGGAGCCACATCCTACATGCACCAAAAATATGGGTGCTCATCTATATTTTTAAAACTGATGTTTCTTTCCACCTCTGAATCAGAGCCTGGAATAGAAAATGTTCCTTCCTTGTAAGTTCCATTAATTAATGAAATGTGTTTTCCATTTGAGGGAAGCAGTGTGTACCAAGCGTAACTCCACAAAATTGCTCACGACAGCGTGTAGGGATGGAGCGGAATTTGGAAAACGATCTAAATATAGCAGACATACACAAACTAGAAACTGGAGCACCATTTTCAACCTTCCCCTGCAGTTAACTAAAATTGATCTCTCTAACAAGAGCTAAAAATAGCAAGAGGGAAACAGAGGAGAGACAATGACTTTTCAGATTGCTCCCCGCAGGCATTTGCAGTGACAACGGGCTTGACCTTCTGGGGCATCAGGCAGTGGAACAAAGCCTGGCACTTTGCAAACAGCCTCCCGCGCAGTGTGGTGCGGCGTGTCAGGGCTGGCATCTCTGCGCTGCTGCCATTTTTGCTGATTGTTGTGGATAAGCTCTTCCATGTGGTATGCTGTTTGAGATTTTTCCTATTTTGTTTCGCATCAAAAAACATGGGGAGAGGGGGAGATCTGGAGAAACGTGTGGAACTTCCATTTCCTGGCAACTATTTCTTAAACATAATTTGGTATCCTCGATACTGCTGGCCTACAGACGAGCCCCAGCAGCATGTTCTACAATAGGGGGGCGGGGATATGGCCAGGGAAGCCAACAGCAAAGAAAGTGCAGAGGGGCAGATGTATAAGCTCTGTATCTTTAAAATTTCCTTTCACAGTTATCTTGAGTTTCTTTGGAGAAGTTATTTTACTCTTCGAGAGGTCTCTTGGTTTCTTACACTTTCTGAATCAGTCCTTTGTGGCCAGGGACAGAGGGATACATTTTAAATGCCCGTGGTGGTGCAGTCTTAGGCAGGTGAATCGAATCACTCTGTTTCTTGCCTTTCCAGCTAAAGAAAGAGCACCCTCAGGATACCTGTTGTCTGAGAGCACTGATATGGATTATAGAGGGAAGGGGTCGAATGCTGCCTGACATATGGTGCACCACAATATAAGTGCAGGCCACTGTTTTTATTTTTCTAATTTATTTTCCTTCCTGGATTAGAAATGAACCATACAGTGATCAGTGCTTGACTGCTGGGATTCGGCTCAGTTTAGCGCATCACCTAATGTGTGTGAGGCCCTGGGTCGAGCCCCAGCACTGTTAAAAGTCAGATAATCTGCCGCTTCTGATTTCTACACTATGGACTAGCTCCCACTGTAATAAACAGAACTGAAGGAAACTTCTCAAATGGGATTGGCCCTTGTCGCCAATTATATCTCCTTAAGGGTTTCCATGGAAACCCACAGTGGGGGTGGGGCTTGTAACTGCACCGTTGTCTCCCTGCTTATTCCAAGCTTCTCTGTAGAAGTTTCTCACCTGACCTCTCCCTCTGTGCTGGAGAGTCCCCAGCATCTGTTTTGGGAAGAGCAGACACACAACTTTACCCCTGAGTGTCAGGGCGAGGCCTGTGTCCCCAGTCTCCCTGAGGTCCGCCCAGCAAGGTCCTGATTCCTCCCCAAGCATGGGGCATGGGGACATAGCAAAGCTCTCACCGCCAGCGGGTTGGCAGAAGGGACCCCAGACAGAGCCCCGCCTGCGCCCCACCCGGGAAGCCGGCTGGCTCCCCGCTGCTCTTTCTGCCAACAGACCTGCCCCCCTACGCACACACTCTGGTCCTCACTCGCAAGAGCTGCTTTTCACCACTGTGGTTCTCATCTATCTGCGCCTGAGCTTCTGGAATGGAAGCAGCTACCCCTTAACACGAAATGAGTTATAATTTGTTACTGAAGTGATTCCGCCAAAGGATTAAGAATGCGTTTCACTAAATCTTTTTTAAAATGGAAATGCGAGAAGTCCCTTCGTTATTGAAAACATTAATTTAGTGCTGTTTGACTCTGTCTGGCTAAAGCCATAGGCAGCAGCAGTTTGCTAGTGAAGGCAGGGACTCTCAGCAGACTAGCAGCTTTTCTGTTCACTTACGGATTCATTTATTCACCTGCTATTTACTGAGCATCCGCTCTGTGCCAGCTGCTATCTGGGGCTAAGAACACGGAAAGGAGTACAGCGTGCTTCTCCCCCTCAGAAAACAGGGGAGGGAGGAAGCTGAACAGGAAATCACGCTGAGGAGGAGTGAGAATCTGAGCAGACCTACAGGACACTTGGGAGGAGCCTCTTGCCCTGGCACCTGGCTGGGGAGACTCAGAGACCTGGGTGGGAGGATTTGGGGTACGGCTCCTGCTCCATCCTAGTTGCAGCTCAAACAGCCCCTGCTGTGGTTTAAGGGTGTCCATTGTTGGAACCTTAATTCCCACGAGGACAGTGCTGGGAGGCACTGAGTTAAACCTTTCATGGCACTGGTCTCATTGGCACAAGGGCAGGCTGTGTTGAAGCAAAGCTGGTGCCCAGGTCCTCTCCCCTGCGTACATGCCAAGCAGAACCAGTGCCCTGCGCTTAGACTACCCAGTATCCAGAACCATGAGCCGTGCTTCCCTCTTTCCCATAAGTGACCCTGGCCACCGAAAATGAACCGTGGCAACCTCCCATGGAACCTCTGTGACATTTGCAATTGCAGTGTTGGCTATGAATCACTTATCTATGTGGCATCAGGAAGCGAGAGGAAACAGCGTTAGACGGCTAACAAGGAGACGGGCAGAGATAGCCCCCAGTGCCTCTGAGTCGCGTCTGTCCACAGACATCATCATCCTTGAAAAGCAGGACGCCCCCACTTCACACTCGCACACAGTAGCGCACATCTCCATCTGCATATGCTGGACACTGGGCCGACTTTCTGGGAGTCTGGGGTGGGGGGTAGAGAAAACTGCCAACCCGCAGAGAGGACAGATGTGCTGCTGGTGTCAGGGCAGAACAGGCCTAAGGCAGCCGCATCTGGCCCGTGAAGAGCCAGTCTCTGGAACCGACCATCACCAGCCAGCTGTGTCACCTTGAGGCCATCCGTCCACATTTCTGCAGCTTAGTCCTTGGACCTGTGGCACAGAGCTAATGAGAGCTTCTGTCTCGGTGCTTGGCATACCTGGGGGAGCCCCGCACAGCAGCTGGACAGCTGCCATGATAAAGGCAGGTGGAGGGCACAGCTGGGAACAGGCTTGAGAGACTCACGACTCATAGGTAGAGAGAAGCACCCCCTTCCTGCCTTTCAGACCCTTTCCTTCTGCCTCCTCCTTCCTCTGTGCCAGGTAGAGCAGAGGGCAGCGGGACTCTGCAAGCCAGAGGGTCTGACTCACCCTGGCCTTCTTTTAAAGATGGTGAGTTGTTAACCGGCTCTTGGAACTCGGTTTCTCACTCCATACAATGCTAATCAATCCATTGCCTGAAGCCCTAGGGATTCCGCTAGGTGTTCTACTTGTTGACAGGCAAAACTGCTCTGCAGAGAGCTCTGCGGTATCCCCCGTTACTATCTGTGTAGGGGAATTGCACTGTTGTCCCAAGGAACTGGGCTCTGATCACTCCACTCGGGGAGACATGGTTGGGTGCTACTGAAGTGGCTTCCCAGGGCTTGGCTTGGGAGAATCCCTGCACATCTACTCCAAACAGGGAGTGCTCCAGCTCAGGCCTCCAGGAGGTCCTTCTTTACAAACTCTACCCTCTTGTTACATCACTTTCTTCCCTGACCAGACTCAGACACCCATAGCTTCTCCAAGTGACTTTTTTCATGGGAGACTCAGGGCCATTTCCAAGGCCCCAGGAGTCAACGACTCACTGGTGACTACAAGGAGACCCCAGGAGTTTGTGCTAGAGGATGCTTGGAATTTAATTTCAGGCCACAAAAGTGACAGCCATCAGTTCTCTCGCAGGGAGGGCTTATGAATCAAAACAGCCTCAGGCTTATCTGAGGAACCAGTTAGGGTCGAAGTACTTCCTGGTTTGCCCGGAAGTCTTCTGGTCTTACTGTTGACCAACCCACTCCCAGGGAACTCTGTCATCCTCGATGAATGGAATAGCATTGTCCACGCAAATCAGCACATGGACCGATGAACTGCTGAGTTTTGATGGGGATCTGCTGCAAATGTTTACCAGGGCCACAACATGAAATACTAGCATAAACTTATTGTGAGTTTATTTTCCCTAGAATCTCACACGAGGCTCCCAGTAGTTCTTAAAAGTGCTGATGCCTCAGCTTTACCTAGTCAGTCAACTTAGAGTCTTGGGGGTAGGCTCAGAGCACTGAAATTATATTTTAAAGCTCCTTTTCTCTTTGGCAGAAATCCCAGTAGACAGAGCCAACTTCTTGCTATTTCATTGGTACCTTGGTTTGTGGGTGCTTTTGTTTGCAAACAATTTGGTTTGCAAATAAAAGCATTTGGCAAAGTTTTGTTTGCAAACTCTACATTGGGTGACAAACATGATCCTGACCATCTCTTCTGTACAAACACAAACATGACCAACTTTCTCAAACCTGTGGAACAAATTCAGTTCATGAACTGAGGTACCGCTGTATTTGTCCTGTGTTCTATGGTCCTGAGGACTTTAGCTGCCCCTGGGTTCAGCACCTCCTCAAACTCACACCCTCTCTCCTCCTGCAGAACATAGGAAAAATAATTCTGAGCACAAAGTGCTACCATTTGCTGAAATTGAAGACAATTATCATTTCTACGTATAAAACCTAAAGAATTATTTGGACAAGTGCAAGAGAATTTTAATTGTTTTGCTGGTGATAGAAAAATCTTAGAAGTGTGGTGGTGTGTTCACCTGCTGGAATACTATATTGCAATGAAAATGACTTTGAAGTACAGATCCCAACAGTGGAACAAAGTGACCTCAGGACTTTTCTAAAATTATAGGCAGATGACCAGTTTCTTGGGGACTTTGTCAGGCAGATTGTCTTGGGGTGGCAGGCTCTTGGGTTTACTCTGATTCTCTGGCAGCAATAGGATAAGGCTGCCCAGCAGAGGAGCCTCCTGCCAGCTGGTCCAGCCCATCCTATTTGTTCTGAGAAGGCAATTTTCTCACAGGACCCAGAAACTCCAGAAAAAATAGGTAGCAGTGTCAGAACTGCAGGCATTAGCACTGAGACCTGGAAGCTGCAGACTGGAGCCATTTAGTACTCTTCCCGCATTACTCTTAAGCAGATGCCAGGTTGGGCGCCAAATCCCCATCCATCCTCTCTGTACCACCCACATGGAGCAGGTGAGTCCACTAGAAATCCAGATCCTTGTCTGGCTGTTCTGGCCACTCACAGCTCACCTGGTCCTAATTTGGCCACAGCGTAGAGGAGGTCATAGTTGAGCACAGGTGTGGCGTCGCTGATGGGCTGCCAGCCCACAGGTGGTGAAGACGGGGGCGAGATGAGGAACTGCTTGGCGGGCTGGGGCGGTGCCAGGTGTAGCTTGTCTCCATCTGTCTCTGAGGTCTGCACCTGCAACAGTCAGGATGCGACACTGGGTCACTGTGGCTTTAGATGTGGCATGCCGGTACTCTGTGAGGGGACCCAGGGACAGGGGAACCAAGGCACCAGTGTGCGGTGGTCCTTACTGCATGGCACACACCATGCCCCGGCTGTCTGGCTTGGTCCTCAGCACAGTGGAGCCCATCAGCATCACCCAGACCACTCCCCAAAGTCCTGATGCTGGAGGCCCGGGAGAAATGCAGCCTTCCTGCATTCCTAACGAGTTATACGTCCACACGTGATGTTGATGGGACTGGGCCACTCTGGCCACAAACTGGCCACATCAATCAGCCTTTCATCCTGTGTGTCTTCCTCTCTCTCTCTCTCTCCTTTTCTCCTTCTCCCTCCTTCCCTGACTTTCTTCTTACTGAGGTAAAACTCACAGGTATGTGCCACCATGCCCTGTTTTGGTTGCTGGCTCAGTGCACCTGGGGGCAGGTCCAGAGTGGCATGTCGTGCTAGGGATTGAACCCCGGTCCTTGCACTTGCCTAAGCGGGAGCTTAGTCTGTTGAGCTATCTCACCGGCCCTGAAATTAACCACTTTAAAGTTGACAGTTCAGTGACATTCCCAAAGCCTGTGTGTCTGTCTGTCTGTCTGTCTGTCTTTCCTTCTTTCTCTTTCTCTCTTTCCTTCTGGCTGGCTCAGCCTGCCCTGGGGACAGGGCTGGCATGGCATATGGTGCTCAGGACAGAACCACAGTCCCTGTGCTTTATCTAAGCTTGCCTAAGCAGGCATTTTAGATCACTGAGCTATCTTGCTGGCCCCCCAAATCTTCCAATTGCCAGTTCCAAACCCTTTTTATCACCCGAAGGACAAGCCTGGACCCCTTATTAAATAGCAGCCACCTTCTGGTCCCCACAAGTCCCTCTGCCCAAGCTGCTTTGTGTCTCTGTGGACTCGCTGATATTTCATACAGATGGTGTAAGAACACGAGACCTTTCGAGGCCTGCTTCTTTCATTTAATGTAAGGCTTATCAGGCTGTCGCATGTGTCCACGTGCATTTTCTTTTCATAGCTGTGTGGAGCACGGGCACACTACAATTTGCCAATCTTTTGGTGGACATTCCAGGTTTTCAGCTTTTGTCCAGGGGAAGTGGTGCGGCTGTGAACACACAGATGTCATGACTACCCTGCCATGGTTACTTCCCCGCTTGGTGGCCACTGGAGGACAAGCGCGGGCTCACTGGGGCTGGTGTTTTTGATCTCTGATTTTCTTTTCTTTCTTTCTTTTTTTTTTTTTTTTTGTATTTTAGGAAAGGGTCTACAGGGTGTTCAGGGTCTCACTACTAGATCAGACTCGTAGTGATCCACTTGTTTACAGCCTCCCAAGAGCTGGGATTACAGGTGCGCACCACCACACCCAGTCTCAATTGCCATCTCAGCGCACTCCAGGGGCAGGACCAGCACAGCAGGCATAGGGATCAAACCCCCAGTCCCTGCACCTGCTTGCAGCTGCTTTAATCTGCTGAGCTGTTTGGCTTGTCCTTGATCTCTACTAGATTTCAAGGGTGATTATTTTTTAGTCTTATTTTGTGGGAACAGGATATTATATTCTCTATCTCTGTGTGTAAAGATATTATGTATGCATGTGTATTAATTTTGCACATATGTATGCATGTATGCATGTATGTGTTTTCAACACCTAGGAGTGGAATTTCTGAAAAAGAAAAAAGTGTGGCAAAATTACTTTGGGGAAAGAATTTCCTTACCTGGGCAAAATATAGTTTTAACTTCTTCCCTCTGAACTGGGTTTCGTGCAGCTCTATCCTGGCGCGGGCTGCAGGCTTAGGGCTGCTGAAGTTTATCCGGACTCGTCGGAAGCTCTTAAACAGCTGGAATGTCACACAGTCATCGTAAGTCCGGAACAGCCCTTCAAATTTTTCCTGATAAATCAAACACAGGATAAGTCCATTGGCCACGCATATCACACGATGCCAAATCTTACAAAAATAAGTAAAGCAGGCAGGCTGTGAGGTAAAGTTAAAATAAATCACCAGTCCCATACTTTATCCTTCAGCTGGTCCAAGGTCGGCGCTAGAATGCAGGTTGAAATTTGCAACCTGCACTTGACCTTAGCCAAAAGGCTGAGAAGCTGTGGAATCTGCATCCTGGACGGAGAGGCCTAGAGAAGACTAGCGACTAGGGCTCAGCGTGCATAAACAGCTTGAAAATTGTGCAAAACTCTTTCCATATGTGTGGGTATGCATGGTGAGGAGAGGGATTGTAGCTGCCATCAGAGTCTCGAAGGAGCCTATTATCTCAGAAATATTGATGTGCATGGTGAAAGCATCCTCCACGATTACTCGTCTTGGGACATTTTCTTGGCAAAAGGTATGGGATGTCCACACCACCCCAACCCTTTTAGAGCTATGTGGTTAGCGTTGCTCAACAAATGTATGACCAAGTCAGCAACAAGCCCTTGAGTGACATTGCAGTGCCTTCCTCTAAAAAAAGCCTCCTGTTCCAAGTGAGGGAACTGAGCCTTGCCTGGGGCACGCTTGTCCCAGTGGGATCCTCCTCAGCCTGGGCCGCTAAGCAGCTCCGTGGAGTGGAAACAGCCTTTTCCTACTTCTTCCCTTTCCCCACAGCACAAATTTGGTCTTGGCAAGGGAGAGGGCCCTCAACTGCATTCAAATACTGAGATTTGGTGATTATTTTACTTCTGCAGCATAGCCAAGCCTTTCAGAATACAAAGCAGTAATTGAAACATTTTGATTCAATGCACTCACTTCAATTCAACTGAAAAAAAAAAAAACCCAAACAACTATTTATTAAATGTTCACTTGGAACAAGGTTTGGTCCCTTTCTGTACTCCAAGGGGTCACAGAGACACAGACCGTATGTTCTGGTCTTTAGCAACCTAATACTTTTACATAAGAGACAGACATGCAAGAAGACTGGGCAAGCATAAGAAGAGAATCTGGGAAGCAAAAAAACATGTATTTAACACCTCTCTGGTTACTTTTATCCTCTAAATAATTCCTATTATAAGTAAGAAGATCAGTAGATATTAAGCTACTGTGTGTTCTTTATGTAGAAATTGACACTAAGGAAATAACTTCTCTTTGAAAGAAAA
>NW_004524581.1:20608710-20634297 GCF_000260255.1 Octodon degus | reverse complement strand
CCTCCTCCTCCTCCTTGCCATAACAATGCACCCAAGTGAGAAGAGTGATGTTTGGTGAATAGTGCAGATTCATAGAGGCGAACTTGAAACTATCCTAACATGGTAAATTCAACCTTTCCCTCCCCATCGCCACCACTTTGCAAGTTGGGATCTTGAAGACAGCAGGCCAGACCCACCCAGGGGTCAACACATCATGTATCAGTGGCAGAGCCATGGCCAACAAAGTCCTGTGACCCTGACCATAAAGACTCAGACTGCTAGACTGACAGGAAGAGGGGGTCAGGTTAACAAGAGCAGGAAATAACTGCAAACCAACTGAGGCTACAGAGTGACCACATGTTGTAGGATCAACCCAAGGACAAGGCTGGGAATCCCTGACTTCTGAGGCTGCAGGGGAAGTGTCCTAGGTGATAGGAGGCTTCCTGCCTCTCAGGCACCCAGGTGAGCTTGTCTTAGACACTCACGCTCATGTGTGAGATCTTTTGTGGAACCCACAAGGCCATGGGCCTCATTATCCTCCCAGTTCTGGCTTCCAAGTCTGTGCCTGCTGCTCTCTTTTACACCAATATATTAATCTAGTCCAAGAACCCTCAAATAACAGAAGCTTTTATTTCATGACATGTAAGAGAGGTTCAAGGGGTTCCTTCTCCTTTGTTTTTTCTTTCCCTGTCAAGAACAAAACAAGGATCTTGTCTTAGGCAGAACACTTTCTTGTCATCTCCCAAGCCTCCGGATCAGCCACCTCCCAGGCCGGCAGCTTCAGCTATCACTCCAAGGGGGCTCATTAAAGAATTAATTGCCACAATCCTGTGTTTTCCTGAGCAGGCATCCTGATGATTGAATGCTTTCTTTCTCCACAGTGAGAGTGCTCTGAGAAGCTCAAATCCCAGCTACTGATTTGATTAACTTGGGGAGTTTTCAGGAATGGGAGGAATTAAAATATTAACAGTTCTTATTTCTATGTCACACTGAATATGTTTCAGAAGGGGTCTTTGAGTCTTTGAGGCCAGTGTGTCTTCCGGCTCGGTTCAGGGTCTCCACTTCCCGCTTGCCTCTGCAAGGCCTGGGAGCTGGGCTCTTTTTCAGAGCCTACTCTTTTCCTTTTCAGTCCTTTTTAAACCTCCCATCTTTTTTTTTTTTTTTTTTGAAGCTCAGCAACTTTATTTTTTTTTATTAGTTTTATTGAGAAAGAAAGCAATGAGAGTTTCAAAACAGGTTAGTAGGACAGTTACAATAATTAATACATTGCATATTGTTGTCTTCATAGTAGTTATTCATAGTACAAGATGCACACATGATATCTTGTCTAAACACTATTAGTTCATAATCAACCTCCTATCTCGTTAGAGCAGTTACCCCTGAAAACTTGGGTTGAGGGGAAAGGATCAGGGCACCCAGGCTTAGGATTGGGTAAGTGGCCTGTGCGATCCTGGTGGGACATCAATAAGTGATCATAGCTGTTTTCCCCATTGACCCTCAACAGAAAGCTCCAGGCAGCTTCTACTGCAAAGTTGGCCTTGGTCATCAACTTCTGTTGTCCCTTGGCTTAGGCTCAGGCTGGTGAACAAAAGGAGCTTTAGTCCCCAACCTGGGGAGCAGTCCAGGGGCTGGGTTGTCAGCAGACCCTCTGGGGCTTCATGTCCATAATGCTAATATGAAAGAGCCCACAGCTGCCTGGCAGGTGCTATCTGGGCAAGTCTTGGGGTGAACTTGCAGTTGTAGAAGGTAACAGCGGGCCATGCACAGGGTACCTGCTGGACATCTCTATTGTTTTTTTCTATTAGTGACACAACCAACACTTCGTTGCTCAGGCAACAGGATAGCAGCTGAAACTGGCCAAAGGAAGACCCGGCTCACTGAGCCACCAGATGTTCCCTCAGGGGACAGGGCAGGGCTGTGTCACTGCTGGCACAGCAGGCCTGTGGGCCACTGTCCAGGTCCTGCGAGGCACACAGGTCACTGTTGTCCTCTGCTTGTCGGTCTTATCCAGCTTGGAGCCTCCAGCCCAGTGAAATCCTAATTTCCTCCCTCACAGCCAGTAGCATTCTATTGCAGCCATTTCAAGCACTAGGCTTAGGATCTCTTTATATTCTAAAATATGAGAGTCTAAAGAACCTAGAGATCCAAGAGTCTCAAATGAGAGCCTAAAGAACCTTATCACGTGGGCTTCACCATCAGTGTTTATCACATAGAAATTAAAACTGAGAAACCAAGAAAGATTTACTTATCCCTTTATTTCCAAGTAACACTAAGCCCATTAGATTAATACAGCCCTTTCATGAGAAGGTAGTGCTTTCTAAAACATGGCAATAATGCGAGAGGGGAGGCATTGCTTTGCACTTTTGCAGCTCTCTTTAATTTGTAACCTGGTGGAACACACCAGGACCAAGCATCTGCCTCCATGTCTGGTGTCTTGCCTTGTCTGGTTTTGACTCCAGGGGAGGAAACAAAGCCAGACTCACCCAGATCTGTGGCTGAAGACACGAGGAAGGTACCAGCCTTGAAGATACCTGAGTATTCCCCCCAACCCCGAGAGCTTCAAAACCTGACAAGGGGTAGCTTCTTACAGTGACTTGCAATGTCAAATCTGAAGCCATAATCGAGTAATGTGTTTTATTATGTTAAGATCCAGTTATCTAGATTTTCCCTTTGAGTAGCATTTTATAGCAGTGTACCTTAGTCATTTGGAAAACCTGGATTCTCTCGTTTATGCGGTTTTCCCAAATTGCTCAGTTTCATTACACGAATTGTTATGGTTTGTGTCTAGTTGTCCCCCCAAGCCCTCATGCAGTCATGGGGTGGCCTTCTAGAGTTGTGATTAACTCATACTGATTTTTTTTTTTCCGGAACCAGGGATTGAACTCAGGCCCTTGCACTTGCCAGGCAAGCGCTTATTCTACTGAGCCACCTCCCCGGCCCCTTTGTGATTAACTCGTGATCCACTAGGATTACGGGTGTGAGTGCTGCACCCAGCCTAGGGCAGACAGCTCAGCTGAAACATAAGGGAGACAGACTTGCTCTCTGCTACCATCGTTGCTGCTGCTCCTCCCTTTTGCTCTTGCTGTTTTGCTGTTTTCTGCAAACATGAACTGCTGCCCTCTGTCGTGTGCCAGTCTGCCTTGGAGCCAGCTGAGTATAGACTGAAATCTCCAGTGACTGTGAGCTAAATAAACCTTTCCTTCCTTCATTGTGGGTGGCATTTTGTCCCAGCAACAAGAGAAGAGTAACAAAGACACAAATGTAAAAAACATACTATTAATGTTCTTCCCTATCTCATCAAAAAGTCCTCAGGCATCAGGAGAGCTGTCAGACTCAAGTGGTGGATATAAGTCACCAAGAATTCAAAGCTTTTCCTGGAAGCTCACTGGTTATCCCTGGCGAGGCCTGCCATCATTATTTTCTGTAAAGTAACCGACTCATTTCATCCCTGCCAGCTGTCTGCACACCTGTCACCTCCAGGTGAGTACGCTGTTCTGTGGGGAGAAGTGGCAGGCAGGAGCTCGTAACAGCTGCAGGTGCTGCTTTCCTGAGTCAAGCACTGGACTAGGGTTGCCCTGGGGAAGCTTTATGGATGCTTCGCACTTGATGCTGAGGACAAAGGTGTGTGCTCAGGACAGAGAGTTGATAAGGCTAATAACTTTTCTGCCTATCAAAGTCTTAATACTGGAAGTACTGGGCCAGGGAGATAGCTCAGGTGGTCTAAGTGCCTGCCTGGCAAGCACAAGGACCCAGGTTCAATTCCTGGTCCACACGCTGTGCCAGCCTCATGCCAATCAGGCATGGTGGTGCATGCCTGTAATTGAAGTGCTGGGGAGACTGAGACAGGAGGATCACTACGAGTCTGAGCTACATAGGGAGACCCTGTACCAAATAAATAAATAAATAAATAAATAAAACTGAAATTTTCTTTCTTTTTCCTTACTTTTTTAAAACTATGAGTGTGGGTTGTGAGGCTGAGGAACAGAACTGGAATTTTCTTTCTTTTTCCCTACTTTTTTTTTTTTTTAAAGCTATGAGTGTGGACTATGAGGCTGAGGAACACTCCAGGTACTGCCAGTCCAGTGCCAACACTGACTTGTGCTCTATTACCAGGAGGGTGTCAAAAAAGTTAAAGAGGCAGATGATGTTTTAGGATTATTAGGAAAACAGGCTTGGCTTAACAGGAAAGGTCTTGGAAGCCCCATAAGCAGTAGGCTTTGAGGGCTTTTACACTATGGGATCTCAGAAAAAGGGGGATCCAGTTGGCTTGGGGCAAAGACAGGAGGTCTAGTGGAAACTTCTGGATAAAGCAAGGTGATCAAGAAGAGCTGCCCACCAGGAAGTATGCGGAATGCTGCTGGGCAGTCCAGGAGTAAGGACTGGACACCACACCCAGGGCCTTGGCTAGGATCTCAGAAAAAGGGGGACATCCTTTTTAATTCTAAGGATGTCTCCATTTCCCTGATTATAATGAGGCATCGCTTATGCATTTAGGTTCCAAAACAATCTAAACACAAAGCCAAACCTCCTCCCAAGCAGAAATCTGTCTGTGAGCTGAGGTGACCCCAAGTAGTGTGGAACCAGGGAGTCAAAGCTCTTGTCTAGGTGTCCCATTGCTGGAGGAGTGTCTGCCTCCCCTGAAGCCCCTTGTAAACACTGGAATTGGAGCCATGGGAAGGAACAGCAGGAAGGGGGCTGCCCGGGACCGCAGGGAGATTTCAGAGAGTTTGTTGCTATAGGCAAGAGGCCCGGATGTGTATGTTCAGTGTCACCTCCCCAACAGGCATTTTAGGAGTTAAGGAAAAAGGAACGACCTTGTTGCATAATGCCCAGTGCTGCTAAACACAGAACTACAGGAAATGGAAAACGGAGGGGTTTTGCAGGTGTGTCTTTCTTGTAACACTGCTTTTTGTAGCAAGACTTGTTGCTGAATACATCTCGTTTGAATCCTAAACTGTACGTCAGAGGTGCAGACGCAGGTGGGGCCAAATGCCGGTCACCTCTGAGAGCTGCCGAGGAGAGGACTTCTTTCTGTTATGCCACACCATGTCCAAGCACGATCTCGCTCCTCCAGATGGAGGGGAAGCCTCTGTTTTAAGACCAGGCTGCCAATGATGGACAAGGACACTTTCAGGAAGTTTACTGTTACATTAAAGGGCTAACTCCAAAGTCAGGTCCACATCATGTCCTTCTGAAGACAGGCAATTTAAAATTTAACCCACTCTTTTCTCCACTTGGCATCTGATCAAACTTGGCTTTTCAAAGGCAGCCTGGTGTCCTTTTGCCTATCTTTTCCAAGAAATTGAAATGACACTTTCATTCTTGTAGGAAGCAGACAGAGGCAATTTTTATGATTCAATTATTAACTCCAAAAGGAAAGTACATGGGCTCTGCATTCCTAATGAAGTGTGTGTGTGTGCACACAAGCACTACTGAGCCACACCCCCAAGCCCTCCTCTGTATCTTTCAGCTACCTTTTTATCCTCCCTCCTCTTCCTTTTCTATTTTTACATAGGTCTTTTCTCAGTCCTTTCTATAATGATATATACAAGAATGTCCTTGAATGATAAAACCACACAGAAAATTAAATTTCTCATGTTCAAATTCCTTGAGATTGAGGGCCGGCCAAATAGCTCAGTGGATTAAAGTGCCTGCAAGCAGGCGCAGGGGTTGGGGGTTCGATCCCCGGGCCTGCCATGCTGGCCCCACCCCCGGGGCACTCTAAGATGGCCACTGAGGCTAGGGGTGGTAGAACCCAGCTCTTGGGAGGCTGTAAACAGGAGAATCACTATGAGGCTGATCTAGTTGTGAGACCCTGAACACCCTGTAGACCCTTCTCTAAACTATAGAAAAAGAAATTCCTTGAGATTGCAAACTCTAGCCCCCTCCCCCACCCAGTTCAGGATAAGAGACAGCTGGCCACGGTTCTACCCGGGCATTTGTGAGACGGCAGCAAGAGCCTGTGTAGGGAGGGAGGACAGATCCTGGTTCAGGCTCAGGTATTTTCTAGATGCCAGCTCCAAAGACCCTGAGATGTCCGGTTTGCAGAAAACAGAAGAAGCAGAGGAGGAAAACAGGTTGGGAAGGACCGGACACAGCCCCTGAGGTAGGCAGCGGGTCAGAGGTGATTTCCGAGTGCCTCCCGGAGTCAGAGTCGAATGCCTGCCCACAGCGCCAATAGCAGAAATAAGGAAGGCAGTTACACCTGTCAATGGGATAAGAGCTTCCTGGGCAGTTCAGACGGAAGCAGCGTGGGTTTTATTATGGGATGCAGTCCTAGTTCTGTAGTAACCTGTAACTTTTTGTGTGTGAATATTGCACATACAAGTTCAAGATTTTTGAACTTAAGCCTGATCTAGGGCCTAAACTCTGCCCTTGAGGTGAGATGTTTTGACTGCATAGTCCGTGCAGGATTTCTCTCCACGTGGTACAGGTGAAAGCTAGTGCTGGGGAAGCTGGGAGAAGCCAGCAACGTGTGCTCAGTGGCTAGTTCATTAGGGAGAGTAGTTTATGCTTGGAAGGAAGTGCTTTGAATGTGCTGGGACCTCAGGATTGTCTCTGAACGCTGGCTATGTGGTCACCAGTTGGCCTCCTGACACAGTGAGCTCTAACTGGTGGCCCTCAGTCCATGGGAGCCGCGGCAGCCCTGAAGGTGGGCGAACGTGTGCAAACCCACAGGCTTCCCTGCGATCTGGAGCTGTCATCATGTGCGTACCACTGCCACTGGTATTCTTTCCCTCAAGGGCTACTTGTCTGTGACTTAATGAGAGTTATGGAATACAGAGTTCCCTCACTTCTCATGGAGGATACCACGTTCCAGACATCCCCGTAATAAGTGAAAATCAGCAAAATAGCGACGTTATGTTTATTTTAGTATTTATATATAATTTAAGGCTTTATAAACCCTTCCCACACTCTTACAAACCTTTCCCACACTTTTAAAACCACTTCTAATGTTCTTAACTATTTTCTAAACTTGTGGACCTATGTAATTTTAACAACATCCATATACTGTATGGTACTGCAAAATCCTGCGATATAGCAAAAATTTGTGATAATTTATATATATTAATTTAGTACAGGATCTACAGGGTCTCACTACACAGATAAGACTTGTAGTCATCCTCCTGTGTTCAGCCTCCCAAGCACTGGGATTACAGGTGTGCACCACCACGCTCAGTCTCCATTGCTGTCTCAATGCGCCCTGGGGGCGGGGCCAGCTCAGCGTGCCTGGATCGAACCTCGGCCTCTGCGCTCTGCCTAAGCAGGCGCTTTAGTCTGCTGAGCTATCTGGCTGGGCCTAGACTAGTACTTTTTTAAAACCTGTGAAACAGTGCGTCTGCAACAGAGCGAGGGACTACTGTACATTTCTAAGAGTGACCAAAATTCGTAAATTAGTTTATAAGAAGGAGTCTAGCTGTACATCCAACTAATAATCTGTGCTACCACACAGCCTTTGATACTGTAACCCTTTGAGGAGCACACAGCTAGGTGGAATTCTTGGGCCTCGCAGAGATTATAACCCCCATCAACATGCACAATACCTCCCTGGATTTGGACACTCGCCCAGAGCCGTTCATCCTGCCAGCCCCATCTGTGGACCACAGACCAAAGGCGGCAGTCCCTGGAAGCCAGCTGGATAAGCATTATCATGGGTCCCAAGCCTGCAGACTGACTCATTCAGAATCTGTACTTCCAGAAGATTCTGCGATTTTCCGCATCCTGTTTAAAGTTGAGACTCGCAGGTTAGACATGAGTTGGACTGTTTGAGACAGTGTTCTCTGACTTCCTGAATAAATTAATTTATATAATTGTGGTCCTTGGGACTACTGGTCTTTTGATGAAGTGGTTTTTCAATGCTTTGCATTAAGTAAAGGTTTGTAGCATTATGGTAATTATTCTTGTTGATTGCTTTGTTCTTGAAGTTGCTACTATACATTTGTATTTTACTCTGATTATCTGGCTTTTTGCAAATTCTTCTTGCTGGAGTCTTTTCTGCTATAAAGAGGGGTTTGAATAGTATTTTGGGACCCAAGGATGAGTGGGTGAAGAGATCTCCCATAACACCAGTGTCTTACTGCCAGGGTGGAGATGGTCAGGAAAACATCGAGCTTCAGAATCCCTTCCACCCTCAATTTTCTGTAGGAACAGGAGGGTGGATGTGTCATGTGGCAGTCCAGGCAGAGATGCCCCCGGGCAGCGGCAGTGCACGTCCCATAGCTGTGGCATCACCAAGAATGGCCAAGTCTTTTCTGTGCTCTACAAGGAGCACAGACAGAAGCAGAGAGAATAGGAGACCTACGGGGTCCCTGTAGCCAGGACAAGGAAGAAAGAACCACCACATAGCCTTGTCACAGGGAGTGGGTGGAGTCAGGAGGGTGGGAGGCAGGTGGCCGAGCACTGGCAGCTGGAGACACGGAGGCAGGTGCCTGGCAGAGCCTACAGGAGGCTCCAAGCCTTGCCCCCTGTGCTCCCCTCGCAAGGCTAACATTTCTCCAGGCCCTGAAGCTAATTCTGGACCATGGTGCTAGGCGTGGGTAAGATCAGAGTTTTAAAATCAAGAGCTGGAAGTTTTACTATAGATATTTTTGTTACAAAAACTGCAGAACGGGGCTCCTTTTGGATTTGTGCAGTCTGACCCTCTGGGTGTCACTATAGCTCATGAGGATGTGAGCCCCAGGGGGAGGGGGTTCCCCCACAGCTGGCCTTGGTTCCTCCATTCTCTCCCAAACAGAGGTCTCTGGACATCACTCAGACGGCACATGAGTCACTGTCAGTTCCCACGAGTACTGGGCAAAAGCATCACCTATGTTGCTATTTTGAAGAAGGAAAAGCTCTTGGTTTGTCAGAGGCCGGTGAAGACCGGGAGCTCACGGGATGACCAATGGTCTAGGATCTCTACTTTGCCTCCAAGCCACTGGGCCACAGCTCTTTTCCACCCACAGGCTGGGTGAGAAAACCACCTCCAAGTGAGAGGACGCTCACAGGTGTATTCACGCTTCAGCAAGCTTCCCTCTTGCTCGCTTGTGTTTGGGATGGGAAAATGTGGTATCCAGGCCTGCTCCCATGAGATAGCTTAGTTTATCTAAGAGACTTCCTTGTAACACCCACCTGCAGGTACTCCATCAGGGATTCCAGTTCTCTGGTGTATCTTGCCACAACATGACCTCAGAGGAGACGCATGCCCATACCCGAGAAGCAGCAACTGTGTCCAGGAGCAGAAAAGGGCCCCAGCTGTGACTTCAGGATTTACATGCTCCTCCATCCAGAGTGGGAGTCAGGAGCCCCAGAACCTCCTACCTGTAGACAGGAGGAGTGCACTGACACTCCAGTCACCATCCAACTGTTGCTCTCTCAGCCCTTGGGAGCTCTACTCTGTCCTCCCAACACCAAATGCTACTTTGGGGACTGCTTTAACCACAGAACCTACCTGGATTTGAAAGGAGCTCCCCTCGTCTCATAAATAAGGAATTTAAACTCCAGTTCTTCAGTGCCAGCCTGGGAATTGCCATTGCGGGGGGTGGGAGTAGGGGTGGGGATGGGGGTGAGGGGACGCACGCTCTTGGTAAATCCTGCTGTGGCTGAGCCTACACTGATGCCTGCCTTGCCTTGGTGAACCTGTGTCTCGGTGAGCTGGGCAGAGCAGTGTGTGTGTGTGCATGTGTGTGCATGTGTGTGCATGCGTGTGCGTGCATGTGTGTGTGTGTGTGTGTGTGTGTGGTGCATTGTGTGAGCCAGATGGAACCACAGTGGCCTCCTGCGCCCCCGGGGTTCACTCCTGGGAAACCAGTCCAGGCTTCACTAAGTTCTCAGCAGGCATTATCTATACCCTTGCCCCTTTCCTGGAAAGGGGACCCAAGAGAGGTTGAGCATCCAGGGCTCTGCCTGAAAGGACAAGGAGGAGACACAGCTTCGTTCTGTGTGGGAAGCAAGTTAGGGTAGGTGCTGAGGAAGATGGACAGTGAAGCCGGCCCCTGCCACTGACTGTGCCCAAGTCTCCACTGCTCCATTTGTGAGGTGTGCTTGCTTTCTGTTTGTACATCCGTCTCTCTTCCGTCTTGAACAAACACAAATTTCCACATGGTTATTTACCCAAAACAGGTCTGTTTTCTTACTCTGCAGCCCAGTGATCCGGGTGAAATGCCACTGTTGGCATAAATTATTCTCCAGTGGGAGGGAGATGGCTTTCCCAAAGGTAGATGGGTGGAGAGGAGCATCCACACCGGGATTAGGGCATAAAGGCCCTGTTACTCGAAGCCCAAGGAGGCAACTCATCATCCTACATAAGCCAGAATAGTGCCACTCAAGGGTCCCCAAAAGGCACAGGACCAAGCACCAGCACCTGGGCTTTAAAAGAAATAAGAAACTCTTAGGGATAGGGTTATCTCTTGATACAAGCCACTGGCCCAGAAGAGACTCTGAACCTTGGCAAGCTGTCTGTGCTCAACAGCTTCGAGATCAGGCAGGGGAGCGCATAAAGAGGAACACTTCAGGTGACAAGACTGCAATTACAAAGAGGAGGAGAGCACAAGGACCCAGAGAGCTGGGTCCCGGACATCCTGCAGCGAGCTGTGGAGCTGGCAGGGAAAGGCCATTTTGCAAGAGGGCCCAAGAGAAGCCCAGCTCCTGCTGGGATTCTGAACATGGTTTGAAACAGTCATTGGGCAGAGCAGTCTGTCCCTCATGACCAGGGGCCTTCTCTTCGGGGAGAAATGGGGACTAATGAAGGTCACGTCTCAGGACAGTGGGGGGCAGGCTGCAGGCTCCTCCAGGTAAGTGAGTGCACATGTGTGTGCATAGAGGTGGGGTGTGGAGGTGATGGAGCTTTTGGAGCCAGGAACAGAGCTGTCACCTTTTTCCTATAATCAGTCTGTGTGTGTGTGTGTGTGTGTGTGTGTGTGTGTGTGTGTGTGTTTGGGGGCATGCTGAAAATCAAACCCGAGGCCTCACAGTGCTAGGCAAAGTGCTCATTTCCCAAGATGAGGTTGAAAGCTCTTCTCAAGCCACACACTGTGGAGCACACCTGGAAACGTAGCTGCTTGGAAGCTGGAGGATCGCAAGTTCAAGGCTAGACTGAGCAGCTTAGCAAGACCTTGCCTTATAATCACAAGGGCTCAGGAAGGGGCAGCCTCTAGCACTGCATAGTGCTGGAGCAGGCATCAGTCCTGTCCTCAGCACGAGGCCACGCTGCCCAGGTGTTACCTCCTCAGCTGCTGACTGGTCCAGAGATTCCTGGGGGAGGGCCTGGCAGGTGGGGTGTAGGGGAGAGAAGGGAAGAGAAGACCATTCCCGGCCCAGCTATGGAGGAAAGGTAGCAAGGGACCGCTTGGCATCTTGGTAGGTTGTGTGGCAAACAGCAGCCCTGTACAGGCCCCGTCTGTGGCTGTCTCTACTTCCTAGGCCCAGATTTCCAAGCTGGCACTGGGACAGAGCCCACGCTAAGCCACATTCCCAGTTGGAGCATACGTGAAGAGCCCTGTATTTCCCATCAGAGAGAAAGCCCTGGCGCAGGTTAAGCCAGCTTCCCAAGTGACGAGGAAGCAGCTACAGAATGTGATCTCCGCCTCCTAAAGGGTATTCACAGAACAGGAAGCTGCAGGAGCTCGGGAAGAAGGCAGCCCTCAAACACATGAAAGGGGGATCGGGACGACGCGTGCAGAGCAGAGGCTGGCGGTGCTACAAGGGCTTCCATCAGCCTGCCGAGCAGCGCTCTGAGCGCCTGGGGGAGCGGGGCCCAGGGAGCAGAGCTAAACCTTTTTCTCTCACTGTGTTACTTTCTGTCTTTCAACCATCCTAGTTTATCAACAATCAGCGATATGACACACTGAGTGTTTGCTACATGTCAGGCATTATTCCAGAGCTACTGTCCAGCATTCACATGTAAGGTAAATATTATTTTTAATTAATTTCTTTTAAAATCAATATATAAAAAGTGTGCACACTGGGGCCAGAGAGATGGCTCAGTGGAATAAGCGCTTCCCTGGCAAGTGCAAGGGCCTGAGTTCAATCCCTGGTCCAGCCAAAAAAAAAAAAAAAAAAGAAGTGTGCACATCAATGGGGGAACCTTGTGATGTTTCAGTGTGCTACACACATGTGTGTTTAAGCCTGCTGAGATGCATCTGTCTCCTCTGATATCATCGTGCTTACGGGAAAGGCTTTCAGAGTCCTTTCTTCCAGTGTTTTGAAATGTGTAGTATGTTGTCATTATTTGTAATCTACAGGGTAAGTACTGCTGCCCCATTTTAAAGATAAGAAGATTAAGGCTCAGGGAGGTTACCTACTTCACTTAGGGTCAAGGAGTTAAGGAAGAAGATGCTTTTCCCTAGTGCTTGAGTCATTAATCATTATGCTGATTTGCATTCCACTGTCATCTTAGTTCCCTGAGGATCAAATCTACCAGAAGCACCACAAGGGAGCATTCCCGTCTCATTCTCCTATATCTCCCCCAAGGTTGTATAGGGTTCAATGTCCCCCCACAACTCCTCTTTTGTTTTACATCGATGGAGACTGGACCCGGGGTCTCACATATGCTAGGCAAGTGTTCTATTGTTGAGCTAATCTCCAGTCCCCCTTTAAAATCATGTAAAAGAGAAAACTGAACAACATAGATTTCAGAACAAATAACTCAATTTCCCTAATGATTTAAATGTACTTATCCAAAAAGTCACTTACATAGCCAATGGTAAAAAATAAAATAGCCAATGATGTTACAAGTTGAGTTACTGTTCAATTATTGCAGTTATTGACAACCTCAAAAGCAGGTATTAAGAGAAAATGGTGCCATTTTAAATCCTTGAGATCCCCTGTCTTTATCTATTGAAAGTGTTTGGGATCACTTTCTAAACCATGCTATGCATCCAGAGCTGACTGCAGGACTAGTGGGCCAGAGTCTGCAGGAGTAATCCATCTTTGTGATTCAAGAGTGGTGCCTGAGTCCGCTCACACTTGAAGTTATTGATGGACTCAAGCGGACAGATCAATTTGGCAGAGAATTGCTTTCAGGTCCTTCCTGGCCTTTAATGCAAATAGAGTTTCACACTCTCCCAAAAGCCAAGTCCAGAGGCAGATGCAGAGACCTGGCCTCCCATCAATCCTGTCCTTTCCTCTTAGTGTTAAATATATAAAAATAAAACTTAAGTCTTCATTTCAGAGCTAAGAAGTCTTACACCAAGACCAAGGGTGATGGGCCACAGTCCTCAGGGAGCTTTCTGGTTGGCGCTGTTCAGCAGGCAGTGGGTCTGTAGAGATGGGAGCACAAGGAGATGCAGGGCACCCAGGAAAGTGCCCGTGTCCTGGTCCAGTCTTGTGGGTATTTAGGGACAGGATGTTCATCTGATATCAACATATCTTAACAACGTGAACAAGAAGGCCAGGAACAACAGTGCAAATAAATGTAAAATAATCATCGTGGAGATTTAGAGTGAGGAGAAGACGGGCCAGCCTAACAGTGGTAACAACATGGGTTTAAGTTCTGATCAGTGATCTATCTGTACACCCAGTTCCTTTTACGTTCCACAAAACTTTCTCAAGACCTACACGCTGAATCCAGGCAATAGCTGGTCACACTGTCCAGCTGAGGTGGAAGGTGACTTAGGAAAAGGGGCAGATGTGACTTGTGTGTGATATTAAAAATCACCTTCTGGCAAGCCTGGCTGTAACATGAAGCCTGTCCTTCACTGTTTTGGTGCACAGTGGAGGAGTCGCTTGAAGAGTAGCCTTCAAGGATGGAGGCATGGAGCTAATGGGGCAGGGGCAGTAAGTCTGTATCTGTTTATTGCAAAAACTACAGGGAAGGGTTAAGAATGCTTAAGCATGAAAAGACTCGATCATGCATCTCTCCATCTCCTCTTGAGTTTCTTTGGACACTCTTGGGAACAGGTAAGAGCTGGTGCCCACAGAGCAGTGCTGATGATCACAGTGGTCCAGCTGGCCCGTGCAGGAAGCGGCTGTATGCCTGAGGAGCCAGGCTGCATCCAAAGCAGTGGCTTTGAAGTCTTCTGATCCTATGTGGCCTCAGCCAAAGCACCTTCAGCCCCCTAGACTTCACACGCAGCCCTGGCCTTCCCTGGGGAGATTTCTGAGGTAAGCCATGGAGTTTAGGGGTGGAAGGAAGAAAGTTGGGTTAATCAGAGCTGCCACCGTATAATCTGTAAGTACAAATAATATACGTAATAAATGTGGCACGTTTTAGGTGGAAGGCTTAGGAGGCCAAGGTGGCCATCAGGCTGAGGTACCGCTATAGAGTTCTGGCCAAGGCAACTTGGACTGCTTTGCTGTAGGAATCCCCCGGAGAAGTCCCCACAGGGCAAGGAGGACACGATGGGATGCTGGCCTCAAGGGCAGTGATTCCAAACATGACCCCACAACTGGCAACATGATTCACTTTAATAAAACAGTATGGAGCTCAGGCTGAGCCCCAGACAGAATGGAGCCCTGGTGAGCCCTGCTTCACCCCCAAACCATTGCAGGAGCCTCTATGATCTGTGGCCTGTCCTGTCCCCAACCCCACAGTCACAGGAGCCTTGGTGACCGCTACTCTCTCCCCCACACTTGTGAGAGCCTTGCTGAGCTGCAGCTCACACACCCCCACCATCTCAGAAGCCACATGAAATCCCAGATAGTGGGAGCTTTCGTGAGCAACCCCCCCACACTCCCACTGTCACCTTGATGACCCATGCCTCAACCCCCATCACCACTGCTGAGCCTGGGTGAATATTGGGAGCTTCAAAAATGTCAAAACAAAGGAACAAATGGCAATCTCAGACCTGCAGCCCACCCAGAACAAGTCCAAGAGACAAGGGTATAGAACAATCTGGAAGTCACACACTTGAAATTTCTAAAGTGATAGCAACAGAAGCAAAGAAACAACTGAATGAGGCTATAGAAGAAATCAGGTTAGAAATAACCTCTCAGGTAAAGAAAAAGAAATGACAACAATCATGAAAGAATTGCACAGTGCATGTAAAGAAGATAGACAAAAAAATAGAGAGGAATAGAAAAATGATGGAAGGGCTAGGGATATAACTCAGTAGCATAAGCACATGCTGGCAAACTCAAAGTCCTGAGTTCGATCCCCAGTACTAAAAAAAAAGGAAGAAAAAGAAAAAAATGATGGAAACATTTAATAAACATATGGGAAAAAATTAGAATGCACAAAACAGATTCAAACAGCTATCTAGGAAATTAAAAATTATGTTGAAAGCTGGCAAAACCACTCAAGCAAAACTGAAGATTGACTCTCAGCCCTTGAAAGACAGCACTGCATCTAGTGAACGCAAAAGGAAAGATCTCTTAAAAATAACAATGAACCAGGAAATAACAGCTCAATACCTGAAAAATGGTACAAAGAAAAATAATATAAGATTGATAGGTACAAATGAAACAGCAGGAAATGATAGCAGAAAATTTCCCAGACATCAGAAAAGAATCTGACATACGATTAAGTGAGGCATATAGAACTCCAATTAGACATAGCCAAAATAAATCTATACTCAGACACATAATCAAGATCGCAGAAATTCAGCAAAGAACAGAATATTAAAAGCTGTTGGGAAAAAAAAGCTGTTGGAGGAAAGAAACAATCACCTATAATGGAAAGCCCATCTAAATCACAGCAGGTTTCTCAACATAAACCATCAAATCAAAAAGAGTGTGAGGAGAAGTATTTCAAGTTCTGAAAGAAAACTTTCAGCCCAGATTGATGAACCCTGCAAAACTGTCACAATTATGGAGAAATAAGATACTTCCATGACAAAGAATGACTGGTGAAATTCATGACCACCACACAAACCCCATGAAGAATAATGACAGATATTTAGAAAGAGACAAAAACAACCACAGCTTCAACAACAACAACAGAAAAGAACCACCAAGCAGAGCAAGCAATTAAACAGAGTGGAAAATTAGGGATCCTACAGTAGGAAAATAACATGACAAAGATAAACCAATACATATCAGTTATAAACATCCATGTAAGCAGGCTTAATTCACCAATCAAAGAAGCAGAATGGAAGAGTGAATCAAGAAATGAAATCCAACAATATGCTGTATACAAGAAACACATTTAACTAAAAAGGAAGTTCATACATTGAAAGACAAAGCATGGAAAAAATACTCCACGTGACAGGAACTCCAGAAAAAAGCAGAGGTAGCTCTTCTGGTTGCTGACAAAGTGAACTTCAAACCAAGAATGATTAAAAGAGATAAACGATGTCACTACATATTTGTCAGGGGAAAACTGCAAAAAGAAGAGATGATAATCATAAATATATATGCACCCAATGTAGGTGCACCTAGCCATATAAAAACATTTTAACAGACATGAAAAATCAAATGAGCAATAACACAATTGTAATGGGAGACGTTAACATTCCATTGTCACAAATTGATAGATCAACTAGACAAAAAAAAAAAAAAAAAAAAAAAAAAAAATCAGCAAAGAAATAACAGAACTAAACCAAATCTGTGAAGAAAGGGACTTAGTAGACGTTTACAGAGTGTTCCATCCAACAGTGTCAGAATACACATTCTTCTCAGCTGCATGCAGGATGTTCTCCAAAATAGAACATACATTAATACATACATCATGCTCAGGTAAATGCAAAGGAAGTGAAATTATCCCATGCATATTACCTAACCATAGTGCAAAGAAATTGAAAATTACTGACAAAAGAAATGGCAAAAACTTCATAAACACATAGAAATTAAATAACACCCTCCTGAAAAATCAATGGGTCACAGGCTAAAGAAGAAATCAAACAATATTTACAATCAAAAGAAAATGCAAATAGAGCTTACCAGAAAATGTGGGACACAATGAAAACAGTCCTAAGATGGAAATTCATAGCAATGAATGAATTCTCACATCAGGAAAACAGAGCAAGCCCAAATAAAAAACCTTGTGCTGCACTTCAACCTTCTAGAAAAGAAAAACAAGGCAAGTCCAAAGTCCAAAGAAGGCAGGAAATTTTAAAGATCAGAACAGAAATTGATGCAATGGACACTAAAAAAAATACAAGGAATTAATGAATCAGATAGTTGCTTCTTTCAAAAAATAAATAAAAGTGATAAGCCCCTAGCCAACCTTATCAAAAAAAAAGGAAAGAAAAATTCAAATATATGTAATAAGGAATGAAAAAAATGAAATCACTATAGATTCTGTAGAAATTCAGAAGATCATCAATACCTATTTCTAAAATCTTACTCCCACAGGATGGGAAACAGAAGAAATGAATAGATTACTAGATAAATATCAATTACCAAAGCTGAGTTAAGAAGGTATAAAAATTCTTTTTTTTTTTTTTTTTGGCAGAACTGGGGAGGGAACTCAGGCCCTTGCGCTTGCCAGGGAAGTGCTTATTCCACTGAGCCATTTCCCTGGCCCCAAGAAGGTATAAAAATTCTAAATAATCCAATTATCAGGCAATGAAATTGAAAATGTAATTAAAAATTGACCAACAAAGAAAAGCCCACACCCTGATGGATTGACAGCTGAATTCAACTAGAAATTTAGAGATGATTTAATGCCAGTTCTTCTTAAACTCTTCAATGAAATTGAAAGGGAAACAATTCTGCCAAACTCATTCCTGGAGGCAAGTATTACCCAGATACCAAAACCAGAGAAGGATTCAGTCAAAAAAGAGACCTAAAGGCCAATCTCCCCAATTAACATAAAAGCAAAAATTTTCAATAAAATACTAGCAAACAGAATAAAGCACACCATCAAGAAGGTTGTACACTATGACCAAGTGGAATTCATCCCAGGAACACAGGAATGGTTCAATATATGCAAATCCATAAATGTACTACACCACATCAACAGAGTCAAAGATAAAAACCACATGATCATCTCAAAAGATGCAGGAAAAAGCTTCTGAGAAATTCCAACTCTCACTGATGATAAAAACCCTACAGAAAATTAGAACAGATGGTCTTTACCTCAACCTGATAAAAGTCATCTATAACAAACTAGCCAACATCATACTAAATGGACAAAAACTGAAAGCCATCACTTTAAAATGAGGAACAAGTCAAGGCTGTCCACCGTCACCACTCCTATTCAATGTAATTCTGGAAACATTATCCAAAGTAATTAGACAAGAGAGAGAAATAAAAGGAATAACAACTAGAAAGATAGAAGTGAAGTTATCATTATTTGTAGATGAAGGGCTGGCCAAATACCTCAGTGGATTAAAGTGCCTGCAAGCAGGCACAGGGGCTGGGCTTTTGGTCCCTGGGCCTGCCGTGCTGGCCCCTTCCCTGGAGCATGCTGAGACAGCAATTGAGACTGGGCATGGTGGTGCGCACCTGATATCCCAGCACTTGGGAGGCTCTAAACAGGAGAATCACTACGAGTCCAATCTTTGCAGTGAGACCCTGAACACCCTGTAGACCCTTCCCTAAAATACAAAAGAAAAAATTGTAGATGACATGGTACTCTACATAGAAGACCCCAAAAACTCCACCAAGAGTCTTGTAGATTTAATAATTAAATTCAGTAGCATAGCAGTATACAAAGTCAACATTCAACAATCAATAGCATTTCTGTACACAAATAGCAAAGAAATTCAGAGATAAGTTTGGGAAACAATGCCTTTCATAATAACATTCAAAAATATAAAATACTTAGGAATCAACCTAAGAAAGTAAAGATTCATACAGTGAAAAATTATAGTACTTTGAAAAGAGATCAAAGAGGATTTCAGAAAATGCAAAGATATCCCATGCTTGTGAATAGGATAAAATGACATCATCAAAATGGTCATATTCCAAATAATTGTTATACAGATGGAATGTAATACTGATTAAAATACCAATATTATATATTACAGATATAGAGAAAACATTCTAAAAATGCATCCAGAACCAGAAGAGACCTACAACAGCAAAAGCAATCCTGAGAAAGAAAAGAAAGGCAGGAGGCATCACAATCCCTGACTTGAAATTATACTACAATGCTACTGTGACAAAATGAGCATGGTACTGGCAAAAACAAACAAACAAAAAGCAGACATTAGGATCAATGGAATACATTAGAAGATGCAGACACAACTACAAACACACTCAGCCACGTTATTTTTGACAAATGGGCCAAACATTCACTGGAAAAAAGACAGCCTCTTTAAAAAATGGTGCTGGAAAAACTAGCTTTTCACATGCTGAAGGCTAAAATTAGACCCATGTCTAGCACTTCACATTAAAATAAAGTCAAAATGGATCAAAGAATTAAGTATTAAAACAGAAACATTAAATCTCCTGGAGGAGAAAGTAGGTAGAGATCGTGACGATATAGGAGTAGGCAGAGTTCATGAATAATCAAACTATACGGGAAATACTTTAAAGAATCAACAACTAGGATCTCACCTTTTTGAAAAGTTTCTGTATATCGCAAGAAATCTCCAACAGAGTAAAAAGAAAATCCACCAATTAGGAAGAAATCTTAGCCACCTCCCCCTCAGACAAAGAACTTCCATCTAGAACATATAAAGAATTTTTTAAAAACCAGACCCCCTGATCCAAAAATGGGTATCTGAGATGGTATACACTCCTCAGATGAAGAAATACAGATGACAAGTGAATATATGAAAAAATGTCCAACATCATTGTTCATTCGAGAAATATAAATTAAAACAACACTGAGATTCTATCTCACCCCAGAAAGAATGGCTATCATCAAAAGTTAGCCGGTAACAAGTGCTGGAGGGGCTGTGGGGGAAAAATGAACATTTTTCCACTGCTAGTGGGAATGTAGAGTAATATAACTACTACGGAAATCGATGTGGAGATTCCCAAAATCTAGGCTTAGCAATCCCATTGAACTCAGCTATCTCCCTCCTGGGTATTTTTCTAAAAAAACTGAAAACACCCTCCCACAGTGATATAAGTGCACCCATGTTTATAGCAGTGCAGTTTGTCACAGCTAAACCTTGGAAACAACCCAAATGCCCATCAACGTAGGAATGCATAAAAAGAGGTAGCATTTTTACACAGTGAAGTATTCGCTATACAGAAAGATAAACTCAGGGCTTTTATAGATAAAAGGATGCAACTAGAGCCATACTTATAAGTGAAATCAATCAAACTTGCTTGTGTAAATATCATATTGTCTCACTGGTGCAAAAAAGCGAAAGAGTAAATAAAATCTGAGTGGTACAATAGATACTGTAAAAGGAAAGAATCTGTTCAGAAGGAAGGCACAATTGGATGAGGAAAGGGACAAAAGAAAGAAGGAAGGAAGGAAAAACATATATTTATCTATATATACAGGATAGTTTGGGTACTTACACTGCTGATTTCTGCTGATCTATTGAAAGAAGACATTAGTGCTTAAATTTTTTTCTTTTCTCTTTTTTACCTCTTACAACTTTTTCGGACCAATTTTTTTACGTTTATATCTGATAATCTGAACAACTAATTTGAAGACAATATTATGCAATATAACAACCATTGTTGAACTCCTATTATTTTGTTTAGGAAAATTCTGTATTGTTTCTAATGTGTTTTTCATAGATATTTTTTATTCTCTTAAAAAATTTTTTTAAAGTTAAAAAAAAGTATGTCATGGACCAAAGTGTAGGGCTGCAGGTGCTGGCCGACAGCAGAGGCCCCCGGGCAGCTGGAGCTTGGGCTGAGGCAGATGCTGGCTGAGGGAGGAGCCCGCCTGTGCCTGGTAGCCCTGCAGCCTTTTATTGTGGGAGGAGCCAGGTCACAGTGACACAGGGCTGGTGCCCTGTGTGTCACGTAGGTGAGAACCACCTTGAGCATCCAGTGACCACACTGCAGGGATGGCTCCTGCGGTGCCTCCTGGGCTCTGAAGAGGTCTTCACTGCAGCTTATTTGGGAGAAGGCTGGGGACTGTGATGGGATTTGAAAAGGTATTAAATAGCCAACCTGTATGAAGCAGCTCTTAAGACACCTGTCCTCTGTGAAAACAACCTGATTTCCCAGCCCTTGTTCATTTCTCTCTCTCTCTCTCTCTCTCTCTCTCTCTCTCTCTCTCTCTCTCTCTCTGTGGTGGGGGTGAGTGTAGTTTTTGTTTTATTTTCAGAAATGCTGTGAGGACATGCTTGCAATACCTAATGAATACTACCATAGCAGATGCTGACATGTGCCCTTCTCACAGCTGAGCCCTTTTGTCCCTCTCCCCATCCTGTCCTGTTTCTCTGTACCTAGACCCCTTCCTAGTTCTATTGCAATCAGTTTCTATGTGACAAGGTCAGTACTTGAGTAGTGCTGTCTGCCGATGTAGATTTTTAAAAATAATTTCATTGTGAAAAAAATAGCAATGAGACCGCTTCAAAACCGATTACTAGCACAGTTTCAATAATTAATATATTGCACATTGCCCTCCCAGTGGCTATTCATTGTACAAGATGCAGACATGATATCCTGTCCACAAACACTATTAGAGCAAATCTACCTATTCATTAAATTAACAGAATGCAGCTGTATATCTATCCTAACTATTTTAACTATACAGATACCAAATGGTCCTTCATTTGTATCCCTTTTTGTGTTTAGTTTTGTCAGAGATGGGTATTCCATTGTCATTTAAATATTGAAGGTGTGTGAATTAAGCAAAATATTCCTATATAGTCCAGTAGTCCATAATAGTAGTGGGTTTTCCATAAGACTGGTAATGACAACATAGACTTATTGATCAATATGTGCTGGTGCTTCTTTCTTAGGGTTTTACTAGTTCACTAATAGGGACTGAGTCCTAATTTACTGACACATAGATACACACTTTAGACCACCATTGAACAGTTCTTCCTGGACTCTGTGCGTGTGTGTGTATGTAAAACTTTGGCTGCCAGTAACATGAAATATTTAATAAAGTATATATATTTAAAACTACAAAGTGACCTTTGTCTTTCCCTCTTTCCAGGAATGGAGCCTAAAACTCTGCGTCCTACACAGTTGCTCTAAGTTCTTACACAAATGTCCCAGACCACACTTTGAGAAATATTGCTCTGTGTGTGCTGGGCTTTGGGTCTGGCATAGTCTGCCTGGAATGTAGAACTCACCTAAGAGATACGATAAGCTTTGATAGCAAGGTTGCAGACAGACACAGAGGTCTTAACTTGATTGGGTCTGGGTTGGAAAATGCTGCTTTCCACTTACATTTTTCCACTAGCAACTCTGGAGACAGCTGGACACAATTCCAGCTGTGCTGTTTACATAGAGGTTAGATAAGGAGCCCACTTTTTCTTGGCCATCTCTGAATCTACGCCACAATGCTGATTACCTTGCCTGGTGGTTGAGAGAATTGCTTGTGAGCTGTGTGGAGTGCCTGGCCTCCAGAATGTTTTTAACAAGTAGAATCCATGGTAAATGCCTCTTATATAGCACTTCTCCCTTCTTTTAACTGGAAAATAAGGATATAAAATTCCCCCTCAATGCAATCAATGTCTTTTCACAATGAAAAGTATTTTTCTAAGAAGAGCTAGCTGACAAAAATGATAGGAAGAAGAAGGGAAAAGCCTCCATTTCCACTTTGGCCAGAACAGAGATGGACTGTACCTCCTGCTGCGGTACATGAGCATGAGTTTTGAGAAGCTAGGGACATAGAGAGGACTTCTGGGATGCTAGAGAATAGGCCAATGGAATCCCAGTGGGAGCTGAAGACGAGATGTGTGACAAAGCTTAAAAAACAAATCTGACAAAGATTTCTCCCCTTAGAATACCACACATGGATAGCAGACCTTCCCTGGACCTCTGGTGGGGCCCAAGAGGGGCCCCAGGTGAGGATGAGACTCTACAGGAAGCAGCTGTGAATGGCCACACCTCTACTGCCATCTTTGCCACGTCTTTCAAAGGAGGCCTGGTCTCCATTTTCTATTTGGTTTCATAGACATTCATGGGCCCAGTGCGGGGTGCCGTGACCAGTTGGCACCCACCAACTGGTCACGGCAGTTGGGTAAACAGACCAGTTGGGCACCCACCCTGGAAAGAGCTGTGTTTGTACAAACCTTTTCTCCTCCCCACTGTGTCCCCTCAAACCCCTAAGCCCTTCCCATCCTCCACTCTTACACGAAGATGACTTTTCTCAGCAAATTCCTGTGTCCTGTGATGTTATACTCAGACTGGAAACTTTCTGCAGAAGTAAATTGCTTGGGATCCTCAAGCAGATGCATTTAACAGGCTTGCAGCACCATCAACATCACCTCTAGGAAACACTGAAAACCAACCACAAGCCAAACTCTAAGGTTTTCTTGAGGACTGACATGGTGCTACTTTTGTAAGTGTTCTACATAGAGCAGGAGCCCCTGAGAAGACGATGGACAAATGGGTGCTCTCAGAGCTTTCTTTCTGCATCTAATAGGCAAGAATATACTGGTTTTCCCACCTCCATAGCTTATTTTGTCAGTTAGAAAATTCCTGCACATGAAAGTGTTCTGTAACTGACAAGGTGCAATGCCTATCAGATATAGCCAACTAGCCTCCTTCCTTCCTGTCTCTGTCTCAGTCTCAGTCTCTGTCTCTGTCTCTGTCTCTGTCTCTGTCTCTGTCTCTGTCTCTGTCTCTCTTTTGTTTTTGTGGGGAGAGAAGGTGTTGCTCTCACCAGCAGAGCCATAGAATTCTGTGAGTCCTTCTTCTCCTGTGAGAAGGCAGCCAGGTCTCTGCTCTCTCTGCCTGTCATTTGCAAGCTGCAGTGTCAGGGAGCTGGCTAGAGAGGAACCTGACCTCCCACACAGGCTGTCGTGAAGACGCAGTAAAACTACTTGGTGAAAATGAAGCAGCCATAAGAAATGCTCAACATGTCAGGACTGTGGGGAGCAGGCCAGCTCTCTGGCTCGGAATCCCTGCCTGTCACAAGGTGGCAAATTCAGGAAAGGAAGGTGTGATGTGTTGTGGAGCAGGCAGTTTCCATGGGGTCCCTGCGATGATTTGTTGAGGTCATCCCTTCCCAAAATGCCTTGCAAAGATGAAAAAATGGTGCTAGGATCTTCAACAAAGGAGTGATGAGAACTTGAACAGAGTGGTAAGCCCTGGTTTCCTCATAACATGAAAATGTTATGAAAAATTATGTACCTTTCTGAGAAGAAAACGAGAGAAGCAGCCATGAAGAGTGAATAAAACTCTCTCAAAATCCTGCTGCAGTTGTTCGTTCCTGTGACTCCTTTTCCATCCTGCAAGTCCCTTTCTGGTCTAGGTAGGTGATCTGCTATCACCTGGGGCTGGATGATGGCATCCTTGTCTCTGTTCCCTCCACACACCAATGCGTCCTCAGGCGGCTTAAGCAAGACTCTTTAGTTTTGTATGGAACTGGAAGGGATCCAAAATAATCAAAGAGAACTTGAGCAAAAAGAACAAAACTGGAGACATCCCAAGCTCAGATTTCAAGCTATACTACAAAGCTGCAGTTATAAGCACAGCATGGCTCCAGCATAAAATAAATATGTGGAACAGTGGAATAGAATAGAAGACACCGATGCAAACCTAAGCATCCTTAGCCACGGGATCTTCAACAAAGGGGCTGAAGTGACAAGTGCTGAGGGAAAGACAGCCTTAACTATGGTGCTGGAAAAACTTGTTATCTGTGTGCAGGAGATTGAAACTAGACCCACATCTCTTACTTACTACTACAATTAAATCAAATGCATGAAAGATCTAGGTATGAAACAGAAACACTGAACCTGCTGGAAAAGAAAATAGGTAAAATTCTTGAAAAGATAGACAAGATCAAGGACTTTATGAACAGAATGCAAATTACATAAAAATAATACCAAGAATCAATAAATGGAATCACATCAAATCAAAAAGCTTCTGTATAGCAAAGGAAACAATCACTAGAGTGAAGAGACAATCTATAGAATGACAAAACATGTTACTCCTCAGACAGGACTAGCATCTAGATACATACAGAATTAAAAAAGAAAGAGACCTGGTGAAATAAAAGGTCTAATCAAAATAATGTGTGATTAAAATGAACATACACATCTTAGAAGTAGTTGTACAAATCGTCAGCAGTACATAAAAAATGTTCAGCATTTTTGGTCAAAAGACAAATGCAAATCAAGGTGACACTGAGATCCCACCTTATTCCACTAAGAATGACTATCATCAAGGACTCCAAAAACAACTATTTGTGGGGGGAAAGGAACCCTGCTTCTTTGCTGTAGAAAGGTAAACAAGAACAACCACTACAGAGATTCCTCAAAAAATCTAAAAATGGAATTTCCATTTGACTCAGCTAAACCTTTTCTAGTAATCTTCCCAGAAGAGTTAAAGACATCATATTATGGTGATCTGTGCAGACACCCATGTTTATAAGCACAAATCAGAACAGCTAAATCTTGGAAGTAGCCTATATGTCCTGCGACAGGTGGACAAATAAAGAAAATGTGGTATATATATATAACATCCAAGGCCAGCCAGATAGCTCAAAAGATTAAAGCACCTGCTTAGGCAGATGCAGGGATCAGGATTTGATCCCCCAGCATGCTGTGCCATTCCCGCCCCCAGGGCACACTGAAACGTTGAGTGAGACGGGGCCTGGTAGCACGTGGCTGTAATCCCAACTCTTGGGAGGTTGAAAACAGTAGGATCACTACAAGTCTGAGCTGTGTAGTGAGACCTGTAGACTCTGTACTAAATACATAAAAA
>NW_004524581.1:20570119-20608225 GCF_000260255.1 Octodon degus | reverse complement strand
CCGCCCCCTGGTGGGCTGAGCTGGCCACACACACACACACACACACACACAATAAATAAATGTAATAAATAAAAAATAAATAAATAATTAAAAAAAAAAGCAAAGATGCATGAATTGTAGAACTTGGCATAAACATCTTATTCTTATAGCTCTTATAAAATTATAAAACAGAAACAAATGCTGAAATTAGTTGCACCTTACAAAATCAGTGCAGTTTGCGCTAGCAGCAGCTCACAGCATGTACTGGGCACAGTCTCAGGCCACAGCACTGAGCCACCACCACCCAGGCTTTTCTTCCTTTTCTTGTGTAAAAACATGAGCTACTGAGGAGTCTTTGTTCCCCAACCTACTGTTGTGCATGAAGTTCTCCGTGGTTAGGTCCAATAAAAATAGCTCTGTGCCTTCTTGCCTTGTGTGGTACCTGATTTTGCTCTGCCCCACTGTTCTCCTCTGTACAATGGAGATTAATATTCAGGGAACTTGAGTCTATAAAGGTAAAATCCTTCACAGTAATATCTGACCGGCAGTAAATGCTCAGTTACTATTATTATAACTATGCCTACAACTACAAAGAAAAACAGACAGTAGCAGAAAGACAGTGTCAGTGTTCACGTGGCTCCAAGGGGATTGTACCAACTGTCTAGGATCCAATCTTATGCCATGCACACCAAACTAGAGTAATTAAATTAAGGTATATTTTGTATGTATGTTATAAACTCTAGGGATGTTGATAACAAATTTTAAAAAGAGATATTAAAAGAGGTCAATAGCCCCACCCCCAGGGCACGCTGAAATGGAGATTGAGACTGGGTATGGTGGTGCGTGCCTATAATCCCATTGCTTGGGAGGCTGAAAACAGGAGGACCACTATAAGTCCGATCTGTGTAGTGAGTGTACTAAATACATTAAAAAAAGGAATTAAAAAAAAAAGAAAAGCATCAACAGTTGAGATAAAGTGAAATAATTAAAAATGATCAATTCAATAGTAGACCAGAAACAAACAAAAATTGCATGGGACAAAAATGATGAAAAATGTAGAAGACTTCAATTGAACTACACCGAAGTCATAATAAGTTAACTGATCTAAGCAAATGAGCTAGAAGATAGGTCGTCACACTGCTCAGAAGCAGCACACAGCTATATGCTCTCTACATGAAATGCATTTTAAACACAAAGCACATGTAGATTCAACATCAAAGAGCTGGGAGGATTTGACATGCAAACTAATCAAAAACAGCTTGGGGAGCTACATTAAAGTTTCACTCTATACATGCTATCTACCACTTTAAAATATGCAATAACTTCATTTGGATCTAAATACTTTATCTCCTTATTAAAAATCTTATAGTTGCCTGAAAAAAAAAAGATCGGGAGATAAAATGGAATTAAAATTACCTTCTACTTTGCCTGTGATGTGTTATGGCTATCCAAATAAATTTATAACACTCTTCAACTTTATTTGAAGGTATGTTATGACTTTTTATCCTCAGATGATGTGCAGAAGAAAATCAATTAATTAATTTTAAATGTATTTAAATAAATAAATATATTAATGAATTAATATAATTAAACCATTTAACCAGTTGCTTCTCCAAAGAGTAAAGTAACAAAAGGAGTGAAAACTAGGTATAAATTAGACTGAAAACTGTGTAGAAGTCCTAGCTAGCAGCCCAAAGGCTGTTAGGATTCTTGTCCCTAATCAGACATACATTTTATTCTTAAATGACCACTGACTAAAAATATTCATTTAGTCAGAAGAACAAACTAAAATGGGTTCCTGTTTTTCAGAAGTAACCAGCAAATGCCAGGCATTCATTAGGAAGCAAACACTAGAAAAAAAGTAAGGCTGAGAAAGGCTATTCGGCTAAGATGTTCCTAACTGAATGGATGCCAAGGATCTACTGGTATTTAAAAAAAAAAAAAAAAGAAGGGCAAAAAGCCAAAATCAACAAAAATCTGCATGGGGAAGCTGAAACATCTTGTCCCACCGTGACAATCTGGGCCATTTCTTTCCTGTAGGAGGAAATGAGAATTCCAACACTCGTGTGAAAACAAAGTAGGTGTAGATGGAGGGAAATGTTTATCAACATGGAGTTCACACCATTGGTTTTAAAACAGAGGCAGACGTCGCTTCAGAGAGGACAGATGAAGCACACTTGGCAGCATAGAAACTAACAGTTCCCATCACGATGCTGTTTCTTATTGCTCTGGGCCTTGGGGTCTACATGTGTGAAGTGGGGACAGAGCCCTCCTGGAATGCTACAGAGATACGCAGAAGTGGCCCTGCAGAAAGCCACGCCTGTGCTCGGGAGTCCTGTGACCTTGGTCGGAGGCCCATGATCCAGGGGTCAACAACTCTCCTTCCAAGACCCTCCCTGGCATTTGCCATTTTATATCCAATCTGACACATTCAGTCATTCAGCACGGCACATACTCACCACCACATATGCAGTAAAAGCCCTGTTCTAATCTGTTGAACCAGACAGAAAGGAAGTAGCTGTCTTAGTTACTTTTCTTTCACTGCTGAGTCAGAATACCTGCCACACACAGTTAAAAGGGGAAAGGCTTACTGAGCTCACAGTTTGTAGCTGGCTGGCTCTACAGCAGGGTAGCACAGGGCAGAAGGGCAACAGTGCATAGCAGCAGAAGACAGCCAAAGTGACAAGAACAAAAGAGAGAGACCAACCTCTATCTGTCCCTTTCTATCTTACCCAGACAGCTGGCATAGTGCAAATGCAATCAGTGGACGGCTCCAGCAATCACCCACCCTTAATCCAAGCATTGCACACTCTAGGTTCAGCACCTCTGAAAAGATCCTGTGACTGCACGAGGCTTTGGGGGGACATCTAGACACAAACGGGAACAGTATCCTCTTGGAGCTTATTGGTTGATGCAGATGGTAAACAATGCGTTAGATCTGCAATGTGAAAACGTACCAAGGGAGCAAGGAGGAGAAGGAGGAGGCATAGCTGGGTGAAGAGCACTCCTTTTGCTTGGGGACACAGAGGCCCAACCACTTGACAAATCAAGGGACACATTATCCAGGTAGAAACAGAAAAGAGTCCGGTTTGTGCTGAGGCCTGGCAGGAAAGGGAGTGCCCTCGGAGAGATCAAACCTCGCAGGGCCTCTAGGGGCCAGAGGAACCCTTTTGGGTTTAAAGTGTGATAGAGAGCCAGGGGAAGGTTTGGGGCAGAGAGGAGCATGACCCAATTTCCACCTCCGAGAGATCATTTAGGCCAGTGGTGCTCAGATGCTGGCATATGTACTGCAGTGGGCCGTTTGTATCACTGAAAGCTCTGAAAGGTTCACCATCGCCCACTAGGCTATTGAGGCAGGCTTGTGGGAGAGGAGCGTGCAAGCCAGGGCTGCTGGTAGAAAGTCCTGCAGGGGCTGGAGAGGGTGAGGCGACCATGTCTATGGGGGAGGGGTGAGAAGGTTGCAGCTGTTGAACAGAGGGGCTGCTGGAGGGTGTCGGAGAAGAAAATAGGCCAGAAGGCTATATGCGTGGCTGGGGTGACTGAGCGGTTGTTGTGTGATGCTTAGAGATGCTTCATCTGTCCTCATTGATTTTTAGAGAGGAGAGAGCAAGAAAAACGGATATTGTAGGAGAAAGCCCAGAGCTCTGTTTTGGGCAAATTAAGTGTGAATGCTGTACCAGACAGCAAGCGATGTGCTGGGTCCCAGCCCCAGAGGACAGCAGAGCTGAGTCACCTTCACGCTCATGCCCAAGGACTTGCCAGCCCTGCTGCCTGGCAACAGCAGAGTTTCTGCCCTGCTGTGGGCGCACTGTTCAGATTTTGCTGTGATTGCATAAAGTATTGTACCCCCGAACTCTTTCAATAAATTGTCTTCTCTGCATAATCTAGTTTTGCACCTGTATTGTTTATCACCCAAAAGACCTTAAAGAAATCCTTCTGTTGAACTAGATCATTTCTAAGGTTGTTTTCTACTTTACTATCTTACGAAACGAAGAAGCCATTTTTATCATGACACGTGGCATGAATGGCAGCCTGGGGCTCTGGTGACAAGTGTGGCAGATGCCAGCTATGCTGGGGACAATAGCTGCACTTCGGGGACCGTGGCTGGGCACAAGTGCCAGAGGTTTCTCCACATGTCACTTTGCTCCTGATGTTAGCTCTGGGTGCCAGTGACAGATGAGAACATTGAGCCTCAGCGGCTTGTGAGATGGTTGAGGTCAGAGAGAGTCGGTGCTAAAGCTCCACTGTAAACACCAATGGCTCACCAGACCACTCACAGCACTGTCAGAGCTGGCCTGCCCTGTCATGACAGGGATGCCCAGGAAATTGTGTAGCAGGTAGGGGTGGGACAGGAGCGGTAGCTACCCACTCTCAGGGTCACCACATGCTGGCTAGGACACAACTGGCCAAGCAGAGCCCTGAGTGGAACGTGCAGCATTTGAAGCCGTCTTTTCCATCTTGGGCCTGTGCTCCCCGAGGTCTCCTGGCTGAGCAGAGACAGCTCAAGGTGTGTCCTGGACCCAGCCTTGGGTGGGAAGCACTCAGCAGAGTCCTGTGATGGGCAGAACCTGACGTACCTTAGCAGTACATCATTTTATAGATGAGAACCTGGGATCTTCTAGACGACATGGCTGACAAGTGGAGTTAACATCCAAAGACCTGAGTTCCGGGGGCCACATCAAATCCAACAACTTCCGGTCTCAGGATCCTGCTACTTCCGGTCTCACTTGTAGTAGTTTGAACTCTTGCTAATGGGATGTGTCATTAACTCTCTGCTCTTAAGTTTTGCCCTTTTTAATATGCTATTATTGAAGTAGAACACACATGCATAAAATGCACAGGTGAAACCACAGAGCTCACTGATTTTTGTACCACAATATGACCAACATCAGGGTGATCATTGTTCGCTCCATACAGGAAATGTCCCCAGAACCTCTGCTGTCCCTTCCCGGTCGACATCTACTTCCTACACAGTGTGCGTGACCACTGATCTGACTTTTGGCACAAAAGTGCCATTTGCCTATTCCTAAACTTCACGTAAATGGAGAACAAATGTTTAAAAACCTATCTTCTCTTACTTTACCTTCTAACAGTGAGAGAGTCGCATGTGGGACTGTACTCCAAGTCATTCACCCATTCTCTTGATATGGACATTGGAATATTTTCCACTGATACTGTTATAAGTACCTTATCTTCTGGAGGATGCCTTTATCTCAAGAGCAGACATGTACTAAGTCCTGGAAGACCCTGGGCGCAGCTCCCCACGGCGATTGTGATAATCTGCACTGGAATCCCAGCAGTTCCTCTTTCCTGCCAACCCTTGCCACCAGTGGCCTTCATGCTTTCAGCTACCCTATGGACTGTGTAAGGCTATCTCAGTGTGGTTATTTGCATTTCCCTGATGGCTGCTTTTGCCATTTCAATGTCGTTTTTATGAAATGTCTGTTCAAGTGTTTTGCTCATTTTAATGGACTGTTTGCTTTTATTTATATCTGTGATTTCTCTATGCATTGTGGAAATGAGTCCTTGATCACATTTATATATAGTGAAGGTCTCCTGCCAGCTGGAGGCCATCTCTTTTGTTTCAAGTAGTGCCTTCTGATGAACAAGAGTTTAATATTTAATGCGGGCCAATTTGTCCATCTTTCTATCATTGCCATTTCTCTGCCTTGTGTAGGAAAACATTACCTCCTTTGAATCTCACCTCTTTAAACTTAGGAAGCTTGGAGCTACTCAAGCTGGCTGCTTACATGGCAGCTTTGGAAGATGCTGACAATGACGGGATTTCAGGTACAGGATAGAAAAGAGGCTGAGAAGCTGGAAAAGCAACCACTAAGTACGTCAGACTTTATCAGACAAGTGTGAACACCATCCTTGTGCCCTTGGGGGCAGCTACAGCAGTTCCTGTCCAGGTGCAAAATGATCTGTCTCTCTCAGAACAGAGTTGAATGCAAAAGAAGCCTGCAGTACCAGAGCTTCCACTGGACATATGTATGTAGGGTGACATGGCTGCCAGTCCCTCCCTCCCCCTATGTCCTAAGCCCCTCACTGTGGCAGGGTCATTGTCTGGCTTCTCTGCAGACAGAGGCAGCCATCCCAAGAAGGTCCTTAATACCCATGCATGTGTGACCTCAAAGGGCAAGCAGGTAGTTGGAAGCCTTGACCCATGGTGGCTGGGGGTGCAGTGAGTAGCTGCACCCCCTTTCTCCCTGGACAATGGTTCTTCCCCCCTATAGCTTCTCAGGATTCCTGTGGAATCCAAAGCTAGCTCTGCAATGAGATCTACTCCGTTTCTGTCCTCCGTGATGTCTCCAGTTTCCCAGCTTCCCTGGACGCTGTCCCCATTCCTGCTTCCTGGTTCCTGTCACCAGGTGCCACCGTCACTTCTGCTTTTGTTTCAAGAAAAGATGCACCAACCATGACTCTGCCTGCTTGGCTTGGCTTCATCAGATTCCAACTATCAGTCAGCTTTATGCTTTTACAAGTTCAGCGGAAAACTCTGGCCTTTTACTGGGAAAGCATTACTATGAATTAAATTAAACCAATCAGCTACACACGTCTCTTGCAGGAGTAATTTATTCCAGAATCAGTGAAGTTCTGCTAGCCACAGAGCCCCATAGATTTCTCTGTGGACAGCTGCTGGAGAGGGGCCAAGACCAGGACCAACATTTGTGTGGCTTCAGGAGAGAATCAAAGCGCTAAAGAGACTTCAGCTGTGCACATACTGCACAGCCCCACATTGCCCACTCTCACCTGGAGGCTTGGTCACCTTCTCCACTCAGGGTGCCCAGCCCGGCCCATGCAGATGAGGTCTGGAGGGAGCTCAGAGGGCACTGCCCGAAGCAGTGGTAGTGTGTGCAAAGAGACTGTGGGTCCCAAGCTGGCCCTGCTTCCACCTCCAAAAAGCAGAACCATGGGCACTATCAGCAGCTTGCCCCACTGAGATGGCCTTCTCCCTGCCTGTGTAGAGCGCCGCTTCTGGGAGCTCCAGCCTGGTGGTGATGACTGAGAAGCGGAGAGGGCATAGGACACTTCCTGAACAATGGCCACTCCACAGTGTCTCTAAGCCCCTACATGGCCAGAGAGCTGCGCTGCACAGCTTCAGCATGATCATCTTGAGCACCTCGGGTTTTCTACAAGGCAGAGGAGAACAGGGCCAGGAGAGGCAAGAGCCCTCACGGGAGGAGGGTGGGTGACGTTTACGCAGCCTTCGCAGAGTTGGCTCTCCATGCATGGGGCCGCCTGGCCTCTGTTGTCTCTCCGTGGCACTTGCATGTTCCACCAGGAGTCTTTTCACTAGATGTTGAGCTCTGTTTTTTAGTTTCCTGCCCTAGGGCCTGAGGCTGGCTTGCTGTGGGGATCCAGGGAGGGTTTCTGGAAGGCTCCAGTCTTTGCCCAGAGACCAACCTTGCCACAAGCTCCACTCTGGCCAGTGCACTGAACATTCCACTCCCTCGCCTCCTCCTAATCCCTGCCCCTGCCCTGCTTTCCCTTTTTCCTGTCCAGCATGCCTCACTTGGAGCACAGCATTTACCTTCCTCACTTTGCCTGTGCTTTCTCCTCCCACCAGATGTTCCATGGGAGGCATTTCTGGTTGCTTTCTGTGCTGCTGTCTCTGGTGTCTAGGGCACGGCTTGGAGCACAGCGGGCACTCAGTACTAACTGGATCGAGCCTTCCACCTCCCCATCAGCTCACAGGTGGCTGCGCCCACCTTGGGATTCTGAATCCCCATTTATAGAAGTATTTCTTCATCCATTAATTAACTATTTATTTTGCATGCTGTCAAGTGCCAGGGGAACACTGGGTCCCCAGCTTGGAGGAGCTCCATGCTAGAGCTGGAGATGTCTATGAACATAGGTGACTATGACACCAAGAGGGGAGTAAAACATGAGCGACAAGCACCGATGGCACAGAGGAGGCTACGCATGCCTCAGGCTCCAGCCAAGACCTGTGTGGAGATCAAAACCAGAAGCACTAAGACATGAAGCTGGGTGGCCCCCAGCAGGGGCATGCCCGTGTGTGTGTGTGTGTGTGTGTGTGTGTGTGTGACAGAGAGAGAGAGAGAGAGAGAGAGAGAGAGAGAGAGAGAGAGAGAGAGATCACAGTGGGATGGCCATAGAGTGTTCCTAGAGGTGTTCCCTGGTGTCCTCCACCCACCGGCTTGCATGTGGTCCCTGTGCTGTTCTTCTGTACCCATTAGTGATGCAAACTTAAACAGGACTGATGGACTTCTGCCTTCATGGAACTTGCCTTCTAGCAAAAGGAAATATAAAAAATTGGAAGGGAAAAGGACACTAGAATAAGGGCTGTCAGGGCACACATCAAGGGAGGAGGAGGGACCCAGGCACTGCAGGGCCAGACTTGAGTTATCTCCTGACACTCTCTGGGGAGACCATCTCCTAGCCCAGGCTTTCCAGGCTGTGTAAAGCCAACAGGAGGAAGACAGAATCCTTTTTGCATTGTAGTAACTCCAACAGTAATTACACTTCCAGTTAAAGCCTGTGGAAGCCCCAGAGTCTTTACCCAATGAACACACAAAGAAAAGACCCTCAGAAGGAGCATGGGCCCCAGCTGCTGTGACCAGGCACGGAGCCAGGACCCCAGCTGTGGATCCCTACTGGTGCCACCTGGTAGGCTGACAGGGACACTACTTCTATGTCACAGAGCCTCCCCTCCCACCTGTGCAGCAGAGATGATGATAACAGTCCCTGCTCTTGAGGGAAATGTGGAGGTCCCTTGGGAGCATACACAAAGAACTTATTTGTGCAGGGAGGACAGGAAACAAAACAGCCAGGCACAGAGGAGGCACGGGGATGCTCTTGAAAGCCAGCACCCTGGGGGACTGAGGCAGGAGTATTGCAAGTTCCAGTCCAGCCTGGAACTTTCTTAGTGACTTATGTAGTAAGACTCCACCCTCAATATAAAAATAAAACGAAGTGGGAATGTATGTAGCTCAGTGTGAAAGCCCTGGATTCAATGCCCGGTAACCTCATAAGAAAAAAATAAAGTCGCAGTAAAGGCTAGGCACTCATATAGCTAAATATGGACTTTTGACATGTGATTACTAAGGTCCTTCACCAATGACTTTTTGTTTTGTTTTTCTGTTTTTGCGTGGTAGCAGGGATTGAACTCAGGACCCAGTGCTTGCCAAGCAAATGCCTATTCTACTGAGCTATCTCCCTGAACCCAGCTCACCAATGACTTTGAAGAACATGAACTCTTAGGTAAATTTGTAGAAAAAAAGTAAGAAGTTTGAATTATGGGAAGGGGAAGCAAATGTGTTTGGGGGCCAGCAGCACTCTCTAGGCAGAGTTGAGGCTGGAAGAACCCCAGAGGACCTATTAACAATATTCAGGGAGAGAAGAGGAAAGAGGAGGACAGGGGGATCATGAGAAGAGGAGGAGGACCTGGAGAAGCACTGGGGCAGGCTGGGATGGAAGGAGGGACCTTTCATCTGGACAAGGAGATGTGGTAGTAGGAGGAAGGCCAAATTTCTGTCTTCAAAGAGCAAAAGCATTTTTCTGGCAAAGAAAGATCAAACTTGTCCTGTCTTCTTACAGAATGCAGTGTTATCAGGATAAGTGATGCTGTCGTTACAAGGTCTTAAGGGAAAAAATGGATCGATGATGAAGGCGATGTCAACAGGATCGAGGGCTATCTCTCTGGAGCAACCCCAGGGTAGGCTGGAAGGCTCCTTCCAGGAGATGGCTTCAGCATGGCAAGACCCTCGTGTTCCCCAAAGCCCTTGCCAACTCTGAAGGCCTCAACAGGGTAGGCATAAGGTCACGGAAAGCTAGGAGGATCCAAAACATGAACAACTTCACACTGAGCAGGAGAAGCGTGCTGGGCAGGGAAAGGCTTCAGAACTGAGCTCAGGAGGTGCGGAAAAAGTGGTCACCAAGGCTGCCCCAGGCAGGCTACTTCCGATCCCACAGATGGCAGCCCACTGTCGGTGTCACCCTCACTGTCATTCACAGCCAGGCAGAGGGCAGGTGGGCAGCTCAAGCCCTGCCATCATCCTGCTACCAAGGACAGACCTGGAAACAGAGCCCTTGGCCCTCTGGCCCAGCACTCTTTCCTGTTTGCTCTGAATGGTTTTCATGTAGGACAAAGAAAAAGGGATAAAAGGGGAGACGAGGTTGCTTGAAGAATTGTACCTTTCTCTTCTCCTTCCAGGGCTCCTGGGGTGCTGTCATTTTCCTAAGTGATACACAAAGGCCCTTAGCACCCCAAGGATCCCCCCGGCTCACAGAATTCACTGCATTGGACTGGGCTCAATGTCATGTACAGCCTGATCTCCTGCCCCTGCAGCCTGGTCACCCCTGTTTTGCATGGAGCAGGCCAGGCGCAGACAGCAGGGGAGGTGGGGCTGGAGCATGCTCTGTGGGAAAGGGCAGGTTGGGGGGAGGCAGGGCCTAATGTTGCCTCTGAGAAGGGAGAGCCTGTGCTGTAGGCTGTGCCTATCTTTTAGGAGAAGCTAGGTCTCCATTTTAAGGTAAAATCTCCCTAACATTTAAAGGCAGATAAAAAAAATCAATTTACTAAAGCAATGCTGTATGGCCAAATAAAACCCACTGATAGGTCAGCTTGCAGGTAGCATCTTGGAATTTCTGGTCTAGAAAGTTACCTTTCAGAGAGGCCCATCGCGCCAATTCAAGGGGCAACACAATAGGCGTGACACATGCCGGAGACCCAGCACTTGATGCAGGAGAATCATAAGTCTGAGCCCAATCACAAGCTGAGGCAGTTTAGTAATTTAATGAGATCCTACCTTAAAAACGAGAAACAGAAAGGGGCTAAGGATGTAGCTCAGTGTGAAGTCTCTGGGATCAATACCCAGTACTAAAAAAAGAAAGAGAGAAAGAAAAGAAAAATGAGAAAGGAAAGAAAAAAATGAAAGGAAAGGAGAAAAAAGGCCTTGCAGGGCCTGTGTTACTGGGTGTGCGCCTTTTCCATGGTGCATTCTGTACACTCCTCCACACTACTACACCCATGCAACACTGAGGTAGGAGTTTTCCATTCTTGGGGAAGCGGTACAGTGCTCCGCCTCATTAGATTCTCAGAGCATTTCTTATGAATTTTAACTTAGAACAGAAGACATTTGATCTTTTCCCCCTGCATCCCACTAAAGGGACTCAGGGCTAAAGATGGCAGTGACAGTAATGACCTGGGATCGAGCCAAAGGTCCAGGCTGAGCTAAGGAAGTCGGTGTGCATCACACAGGGCTCTCAGAGGCCAAGGGCTCCAAGTATCCTCCAGTGTATGTGACTCCCAAGCCCAGGACAGAATCCAGAGTCAGGACACAGCAGAAAGTTACCAAAAACTGAAAGGGGGGTTGGAGGAGAAGCATGTCCCACCCTCTCTCCACACTCAGTAGAGAATCTTGGCTCCTAATATTTGTAAAAGAAGAATAAAGACTCCTTTATATTTTCTCCAAAGAATTCACTGAGTTGACCTAACCTCAGATTATGACTGGCTTATCTCTCCTTCATCCTGGCAAATAAATGACTACTCTGAATGGTTTTCAGTTTTTGCCTATGTTGCCCCAAAGGAGCAGAGGATAACATCAGCATCAGTGACTGCACAAGAGAACTTATCTGAGAATTATCATGTTCTGAAGCCTGCAATGATGTGGTGGATTGTGCATTATTTCTTCACAAACTGAATGATGCCCAACGTGGGAATCTTGCTCAGAATCTGTGTGGGTTTCACAAAAATTACATCACGCCATGGCTGATGTTAACTTTAAATCCTTAATACACGAGAATTGCTCTGTCTTTGACAGAGCTAAATGCCATTAGCAGATCAGTAAAATTTAAGAGCTTCAAGTTAAGGGCTGAAAGAAATCATTATGTTGTATGCGCTGAGTGCATTTTTATTCCAGTTATGACACCCTGAAGAGTAGGATTCATATATTCACTTTAGAGAAAACTTGGACTTGGGTAAAGAACACTTCCCAGGACTGCAAAGCAAGGACTTCCTAGGGTTAGGGGCCAGCTGGCTGGCCCAGCTCTGCCTTGCCCCCTAGTTGGGACTGCCCACTAGTCATCTAGACAGCTTTCATTACACTGGGCCACCAGGAACTCTCATGTCTTCCTGGAACAAGCAGCCTGAAGCGCACACCCAGTGCTCCGTATCCTGGATCAGTCCCCCTGCCATCTTCCCACGGTGCCTGGCTGGGTCACAGCTCTAGGCTCTCAGGAAGGAGTGCAGACAGCTGAGGTGACTGCACCCCCACAGGGGAAGAGAGTAGCTTGGTTCTACATAACCTGAGCCCTATCCCTGGTAGAAAGGGTCTGGATGTTACTTAGGATTGGTAAGACAATGAACGTCAAACTGCAAGCAGCAGAACTCCCCAAGGAGGCAGCGGTGGGTACAAAAAGTGGGGCAGCAGGGTAGGCTGCCACCTTTCTCCTCTTCTCTTTATGATTTTCAGCATGGCCCCCAAGAACAAGGTGATATTCTCCAGCTCTGCAGAGTGTCAATTGCTCACACTCTGTCTGGCTGAGTCAGAAGGGAAGTGACAGGTGGGACATCTGGGGCTGGCCCTTCCAGCAGAGGGACTCATGTGTCCTCCACCTGCTGCCCTGTGTGACCACTGCTCAGCACCTGCTCCAGGCTGGAGCGTCTCTGAGAGCAGTTTCAGGAATGATATTGCTATTTCCTGTGAACATACAGATTTGCTGTCAGGAGGAGCCTGGAGCACTCTGGAGCCTGCATTTGCCATGGCTGAATGTCTCCATGTCATCAGCAGTGTGCAGGGGGTCCAGGGGACAGTCAGGCAGAGGACATCTATCTGTGGTTGCAAGTCTGTCTGCCTGCCCAGGGAGGGTAGGGAAGGGTTTGGGGTCCTGGCCCCAGAAGAGGATCAGTATGAGAACACCATGTGGAATACGCTTCGTGGGTGTCTTAGAGGCACCATGAACACCGCTGCTCCTCCCTCAAGCGGTCAGATGGGACCTACTCACCCCCATAATAACCTGCTGCCCTATTTCAGCTTCTCTCTTTAAACAGAAAAGACAAAGGAATAGGAGAAGGCAGCTGTCATCACTCACGGGTACCAGGCCTCATCCTGTCAGGCTGGGACACTACTGCCATTTTCTCTCTGCTCTGGTAGCAGCCAAAGTTCACAAAGCCACCACAGAGGACCTCAGTCAGATGTAGGGGACAGGTCACTCTGCTGAGAATGCCTCCTGGGTCCCAGTCCCACTGGGTTGGAGCATAGGGCCCGCCCCCCTCCTATTATGACCCAACTCCTGGTAGCCTCATCTGTCTGGCCTGTACTTCCCTGAGACCTCCTCTCTGTCTTTTCTGAGCAGATGAGGACTCCTCCTCTCCTTGACACCTTCCTTATCCTGACTCTCCTTCCCCCACTGAGTGCCTACAGAAACCACAGAGCCATAACTCCAGTAAGCACCCCCATCAGGAGCCCTTCCTACCTGCCCCAGACTCCCCCTGGCAGGGTCCATAAGCCCTGTGCTTCCTCACACCCCATGACATTTTCTAACCATTCCTCCATCAGCTAGGCAGCCCTTGCCCAGGGCAGGAGCTGAGCTGCTCACTCCACTGTACCTCTGGGGTACTGTGGGGTCAGGGTGCCTGTGAATGCTGAGTGCTCACCAATGGCCATGAAGCCTCTACTAACAGCCGCGCCCTTTCCTAATCTCTGACATCCCAAGGACCCTTTGCCTAGATTTGCATTTTCTTTTAACACACAGGCAAGTCATAAGTAAGCAGAACTTTGTCTGCTCACAGAGCCCAAGGCGCCTTGCAGCCTTCCGTAATCACAAATTGCAATTAAGAAGTTCAAGCAAACAAACAAGCGCGCCTCTGGACCTGTGGTGAGATTCGGGAACTCTTCTATCAGCAAGGAACGGTACTTTCTACAGCGCTAGAGAGGAGTCACCAGGAAGTGTGGAAAGAAGTATCAACTGCTGACGCTACCATGCGGAGTTATTTAAATATAGAGTATTATTTTGCTGAGCACAATGAATTCAAGGCCCCTTGCAATGTGAGGTATAAATAGACATCCACTTCCCTTCGTCAATAATTCATATGCACTGCATATTCATTCAGGCAATGAATAGTAGAGCTTTAGGTTTAATTCTTCTTTTGAAATATCATGGTATTGTTTACTAGTTTCATGACACAAATTGATGAGCGTTCAAAGGGAGGTATACATGGCAGGATACAGAATTTTTAGGGCAAGGTGACTGCTAAGAGAAAGAGAAATTGTACTCAGTTTGGGCAATTAATCTATTTTCTAGCTGCCATCGCAGTTTCAATGTAGAAATGGGAGCAGAAGGTCAATATTGAAAGTATTTCAATTACGCATCAGCATTACTGTAAGGAAGTCAACCTGGATTTCATCTAAAATTCCCGCTCATCTTGGAGAAAGGTGCTCTGGTCTACTTAGAAGGTGCTAAACTCGGTCTCTCTTTCCCATGGGGGCATTTTGCCTTGCAAAGTGTCTCTCCCTGACTTCGTAGTAAAGCTGGCCTTGACCTGAGGTTCTCAGCCAGTCCTGTTCTTCTTGGGCAGTGACGGTAAATCTTCTAGAGACCAAGTGCCCAAGCTGAAACCCACTTATTTATCACAAAGTGCCAACGCTGCAATTGAACACAAACACTGAGATTTTAGTTTAGACAGGAACAACTCACACTACTTGTGATATCCTACAGACAGGGGTCTGTGTGTGCACCGTGGCCCGTACACCTTAGGTTCACCATCTGGGTTCTAGGGACTGACCCAAGCTTAAGGTTCATGAGGTAACACACACTTTCTCCATGTTACTGCTTAATAGCCTCTTGGGGTACAATGTGGACGGAGAAAAGCCCCTGCACTTATGAAGCTGGCATGCTACTGGTCAGTTAGATGACAGGCCACAACAGAAGATGTGCCATCCTGCAACTGCTCAGGGCCAGGGCAGGGTCAGGGGGGGGAGAAGGACTGTAGGGCAGGGACGTTTAGCCATCAAGGGACCGAGGCGCAGCTGTGCGGGTACCCACAGGCAGGCATTTGGGATCAGCACAGAGGATCCTTGGGTGGGCAGGGAAAGAGTGGCCAGAGCTGGAAAGAAAGACAGCAATGTGAGGAGAGGAGCTAAGTAAGGGCTGGACAAGGTCTGATGGACCCTGAGGGCCCTGGCAAGGGCGGGCTCTGCGCTCATGTGCTGGGAGCCACCCTGTGTCTGGGCTCCAACTCTGAGCCTGCTTCTCCACCCATGGATACCTCTTCCAGGCCTCCTCTTCTCATGCCCTACCAAGCCAGCAGAAGGGAGAAACTCCCCACCCACCCAGTCTTCCCATTCTGCTGCCTTCTGCCTATGGGGACAAGGCACAGCCTGGTAGACTGCAGGCTCCTGGGCCCTGCCATTGAGTCTGTGGCTTTGCCCTCCACCTTCTATGACTGAGAGCGTCCTGAGGTCAGGCACTGCTACCCAGGGAGATGATCATGCCTAGGTGATCATGCGGTAGGAAGTGTGCTCCGATGAGGGACAGGTAGGTAAAAGCCAAACTCCATGTAAGACGTCCACCATTTGTAATGGTGACAACAATGACAATGATAGCTGACATCACTGAGCTCCATCTGCTGGGTGGTACAGCAGGATTTAAGTAGTACTCAGGCGCACTTAACCTTTTCTGCCGACCTCTGAGGCAGGCACTGTTCTATTCATCATGTTGCAGCTAGGGAAACTGAGGCATGGGGCAGTCAGACTTCTCGCTCAATGTAACACCATCTGATAAGTGACCTGATAAGGGCCTTGCACCAGGAAGCCTGACCCCAGAGCCTGGGCTCACCTGCATCTCACAAGCCCCATGTGGGCAGAGAAGCCCTGTAGGTGTCAAACAGAGCTGACCTTTGTAGGAAATGGAACCAAGTGGAATAAAGGCCAGCCCCACCCCGGCTTTTTACTAACACACGCTGTCTCTGTCTCTCCAGATTCTGAGGCCTTGACCATGGAAGGCAGTGATACATATTTGATGAATGAGTGGATGGGTGGATGGATGGATGGATGAATAAAAGTGCCTTATGTAGGGTCCAGCGCATGGCAAGAGTTCAATACTCTGATGCTATTATTGTGTCTGCATCCTGTTCTAGGAAAGGTGGCCTGAGATGCCTTTCTTGGTCAATACTGAAAGATACAGGGAAGTCACGGAAGAGGAAAATCGATTCTTTTAGCTGCACTATGGGTGCCAGCAAGGATAATATGCCAGAAGACCTTTTGTGGGGTCCAAGGTCTCCCCTTCTGAGATTTTTTAACTTTGTTTACCTTGCAGGTTTCTGGGAGAAAGTGGTAGTTTTGTATGTTTGAAGAGCAACTTCCAAAAGTAAGGTATTGGCATCTCTTTGCCTACTGCCCTATTTCAGTTCTTCCCAGTTCGCACCCCGTGGAGCAGCTGGGAGCTGCTGGGGGACACAAACCAGGACAGGGACAGAAGCTGCCTAACCAGGTGTGATGGGCTCCTGCTGAGCCTCAGAGAGCTTTCCTGCGATCGGCCACCACAACTAGATTTAGAAACAGATTCTAAGACAGAACCCCAAATACAGCCTATGCCTACCATCAAGACTATAAACTTACCGAGAAACACTCAAATGATCTCAACTACTGACATACGGAAGAGAAGTAGGGCTACCCCCATAAGGAACAGAGGACAAGAGTTTGGGTTGCGAGCTAAATATTATATATGAATGCAATGCCTTATCTTTAAGGCTTATATTCCAAAATTTAATGCATTACCTATTCATTAATCCTCAGGGGCATTTCAGTAGCAGAAAGCACAGTTTAAGTACCATTTTGCCAATGAATAGCTATGTGATCTTTGTAAAAAAAACTTCTCGGGGCCTGCCCCTTAGCTCAGTTGTTTAAGTGGCTGCTTCAACAAAGCAGTCAGCCTCAGGTTGCTGCGGTTGAATCCCCACAACTCCAGCCAGCCAAACATGCCCTGAAGGCATTTGGAGTCAGCCAAAAAAAAAAAAAAAAAAAAAAAGAACAACAACAACCTTCTCTATCAATAACTTGTTTTCCATAGGCAGATAAATAAATACCTCGGCTTTTATAGGATATGGCCACATGCCTGATACCTAAGGTATTTAGCAAATGAGGAGGTCTGGCTAGAAAACTTCTTCGATCCTTTGGCATGGTTAGGAACATGAAGATTTTGGCAGGAAGTGTTGGTACATGACTATACTCTCAGCGCTAGGAAGCTGAGACAGAAGGATCAGAAGTTCACAGCCAGCAGTGGCAACAACATGAGTCGAGTCCAGCTTGGACTATGTCTCAGAAAGCTAGACAAGGGGCTGCGGGCTAGCTCAGAGGCATAAACACCTACTTGGCAAGCGCAAGGTCCTGAGTTCAATCCCCAGCCCCTCATGCCATCCCTGTCCCAGATGCCCCACTGTGCAGTCTCAGCCCTGGAACCAAGCATGGTGACACACGCCTGTAATCTCAGCGCTCCAGAGGTTCAAATAAGAGGATCATTGTGAGTTCGAGACCAGCCTGGGGGCTGCAAAAGTGATCACAAGGCCAGTCCCAGCTACATAGTGAGACCCTGTCTCAAAAAAATAAACAAAATAAAGCTAGACAAACAACCAGCCAAACATAAGCCACATGGTTTCTAATAGCTGCTTAGGTAGGGCCAGTGCAGAATATTAAGAATATTTATGGGCTGGGGAGATGGCTCAGTAGAATAAGCGTTTGCCTAGAAAGCACAAGGGCCTGAGTTCAGTCCCCAGTTCTGCAAAAAAGAATATTTATGATGGGGGCCTGCCCCTTAGCTCAGCTCTTTAAGTGGCTGCTTCAACAAAGCAATCAGGCTCAGGTTGCTGTGGTTTGATCCCCACAACTCAAGCCAGCCAAACCTGCCCTGAAAGCATTTGGAGCAAAAAAGAAAGAATATTTACGAAAACCTTCCATGCTTAAAAAGAAAAAAAAATTATATATCTACCTATGTATATACATTTGCATACATACACAAAACACACAGGCACATGGACTCTTATGAAAGCCCATATATTGAATATTCTCTAGGGAAGGTCTAACTTGATACATATTTTATTTAATAATTTTAAACTCCATTCTCAGTGGTGCATATGGACAAAGTGCAGCTTGGTACCTGTTTGAAATCCCCATAAAGAAATTTGTCCCTTTTCAAAAGGAAATGCCAGGCCAGGTGAAGGGTAGAAAGTTTATGACCTCCGTGGAGAGCTGGGCTACTCACTGAAATGCCTATTAAGTTTACAGCCTAAACACAAAGGATAATAAATGTTTCAGGAGTCGTTTTTCTTTTTTATGTGTCAATTTGAAGTCTCATCAATAAACGCGAAGTCAGGCCATTATCAATCCCTGACAGTTGGACTCAAATAGAACCCCTAGGAAACCAGTGATATCCTCTGAGTTTTCTGTGAAAATCTGTTTCTTTTGGAGAGCAATTTTAATGAAGATGCTGTGTTTTGTTTTTTAATAAAGCTGGCATTCAGGGGAGGTAGAAACCATCTGTGGCTTGTGTTTCGGCAGCTAAATGACTCTTTAAACAGCCAAGCAGGTTTGGAGTTGGCTTTTCCTCTGAACGTTGCCATTAGATGAATCTGGCCTACCTCGTCTTCCCTAATGTGACTGGCAGCTGGGAAATCCACCTGACTACTCCCTCAGGGGGCACCTGTCGGCAGCATGAAATCATCTCTTCCTGCTCTGAAAAGATATTTACCACTGCCTCCAGAGACAATAAAATTCTCAGTATATGTGTTCAGGAATGTCACATTTCTTAAAGTATTTTAAAGGTTAATTATTGGTAACTCTATGTTTCATGTTAATTCATTGATTTTCAAAATGGTCTCAATTCTAGCCCATGACATTGTGGAAGACAGAGGAAGCCTTTGCTTGGTAGTGGATTAGAATCTGGTACCCACAACCCTGCCCACACTCTTTCCGTAAGGTAATCAGATGGGTAACAAGTTATTATTTAATACTATATTCAATTGAATAGGTAGTGAGTGTTTTGGTCAACTTAACATTTTGGTTGCTAGAAGTTTCTGTGGTGGAGTGATAGCTGGTGCTTAATTTGCAACAGCCAGTTGAACTGAACCAGTGTGGTGCTGGGTATGGGCGGCCCACCTGAGGGTTGTTGCCAGGAGCCTAAGAGGCGGAACTGGAGAGGAAAAGTTTAGAAGCTGTTGAGAAGCGATTGCTTCTCTTGGAGGAGCTTGTGGTGCTGGCTTTCCTGATGAACTTGGTTGTTCTCTTTGTCACAGGAGCTCGGGACATTACTGTCAGTGAGAATGGCTTCAGTTCACTTCAGGGGAGCGCTGGTCCTCACTTTGAGCATCACTTCCTGGCTCCGGACGGGAAGATAGTGCCCTGCTCAGTCTCCTGGAGAAGCCTGTCATGTTGGTCTTGCTGCTGGGAACTCTTGCTGTTCTTGTTGCAGGAACTCAGGGTCTCACTGTCTCTGAGGATGGCTGTGGCACTTTTCAGGGGATCTCTGGTTCTCACCTTGAGCCTCAGTTCCTGGCTCCAGTGCAGACCCCCCTGTCACCTGCTGGCCGAGATCCTTCATTGTGCTGGCATAGATTTTCTAGCTTTCACTACTGACTGTGGGGCCGTCCCAGTGTAGATCCATATCATGGGCCTGAGTGAGACATTGTCGTGGCTCTTGGACTCATGGGGTGGGGGGGAGGGGCATTGGCAGGGACTCTAGTCTTCAAGGGGCCTCGTGCAGGTCATTGCCGTGGAATCCAAGTGTTCAGCTAAATTCTATGGATCTTTCATGTGTGAACAGATTTCCTGCACCCTCTTTGTCTATGACTATTTGGATAACTATTGTCAAATAATCCTATAATTATGTGTCCTATATATTTTCCCTTGTGAACCCCAGGTGACAACAGTTGCCCTGCGCAACACCAGTGCTTCTCATTTCTGCATACTACATCCTCTGCAAATGCATCTAAGCTACCATGAAGATGCATGGGTTTGAAGATGGGGTCAACAGGCCAGAGGTCTCAGTGCCATGAGGTTCCCAGACAATCGCCACCACTGGCAAAACCCTCAGACAGGGGTACAGAGTCCAGCCAGCTCTCCAGACACACACCCACTGGCCTCTCTTCCAAACAGCATCCCAGCTCCGGTGCCCACACACTGTCTGGTCACCTGCTCTCCTTGATGGTCCTTTCCCCCTGCCATTATCACCAAACCACACAAGTGATAATGAAGTTTCCAGGGGTTCAAGGGACAAAGAGGTGACATGGTACTAAGGGGCCACAATTTGTGGGTCTTTTTTATAACTCACAGACAGCGTGAGGCAGATACACTGTGAGTCAGTTCCTGTGTTGCTGTGTATAAAGGGACACAAATCACAGAACCTATTTTTCTCAGAATGATTATGAGATGTCCAGAAGGGTTAAGAGACTTGTCCAGAGTTACAGGGACTGGGAGGATACTGGAAAATGCTCAAAGGAAGAGGACAGAAAGAAGGAATCATGAAAGGCCTAAAGTCTTGCCATTTATTTATGACAGCATGAGTGAACTTCAAGGACATCCTAGTAGGCAAAATAAACCAGGCACAGAAGGACAGATGCCACATGATCTCACATGTGGAATCTAAGACAGCTGATTCCATGAAGCTAAGGGTGGATTAATGGTTCCCAGATGCGGAGGACACAGAGAGGAGGGACAGCAGGTCCCATCCTATGATTGTCTATGGGAGTAGGATCTGCCATCCCCTGCACAGAGGGTGACTATCCTACATTGCATGTTTACAAACAGCTGGGGAAGATTTTGATTGCTTACCACAAAGAAACGGTAAGTGTTAAGTTGCTAGCTACGCCAATCACTCTGATTTCAGCATTACACAATGCAAATATGAATCAAAATTTCACGCTGTACTCCAACTACACAATTACATGCCAGTGAAAAATAAAAACACATAAGTTCACGAACTTAATGCTTTTCACATTTCTATGAGGTACTATTTAAATCAAGAGGAAAACCTTTCAGAAGAAGAAACACCTGACCTACGGCAACCCCAAGATTCCAAGCATACAAGGAATTATTATGCTGAAAATAAACTTCTGCTCATATTTTTCCCTCTTTCAAATCATCCAACAGGCCAAAAGTGTAGCATGTGGTTATTAGGTTAAGTATGATTTTCTGAAAACAAATTATGGCCTTTGTCAGTGACAGCCTCTGCTGGTCCCTGAATGTAGGTATGACAGGAACAGGCAAAAAGGGGGGCTCTGGGTACGATGGGGGTCTCTTCAACTGTCACCCCCTCTCTGATCTATTCATGGTTCTGTCACTCATTCAGATCTCTGAATGACATTGGAACAAAGGCTTTTGGAAAACTTTCCCCTCCCCTGGAGTGGCCACGCACTGTACACCATGTTCCAGTTCTCTGCATAGCTGTGGTCACCCCCTGACATTCCTGGGGACATTTCTTCACGGCTACTGTCTGCTCTTGTGAGCAGAAGCTCTCCTTGGGGCAGCATTTGGCCTAGGAGGCAGGCAGCGCTGCACACAGTGGCTGGCTGAATATACTGGTGGAGTCCGAGCTTCCGGTGGGTGGGATACACCATGCTTCCTTCCAGTTCTCATGAGCATGTGAGTCCCACGTCCAAGCATGGTAGCCCACAAGAGGATGAGGCTGGATGCTGGGGCATGCACCGGGGAAGGCTCCTACCCCTTTCCAGGGAGTGAAGTCACTCCTGCAGAGAAGGGGCAGCTTCAGGTTCAGAGGACCCCTGGACAAGGCGGAGGACACTGCTCGGGCCCTTGCTGTGAGCCCAGAACAGTGGAGGCTGTGGTGAGGGTGGGCTGCTCAGAAAGGGTGGGCAGAGTCTCCGCACAGCTCAGAGAGCAGAACTGTGCACGGCAGGCTTAGCCTGGTGGAAGTGGATTGAAAGGCTTCAGAGGCAGAGGTTCTCCAGCCATGCTTGGGTGACCGCACCTCTACCCACTTGTGACGAGCAGAGACAGCTGGCTTTGTACAGCAAGCTCTGCCTGAGCTCCATTCAGACCAGCTGTACTGGGAGTGCCAGGCACCATCAATATTTTTAAGAGCTCTCCGGGGTATAGCAATGTGCAAGTCAGTTTACGAACCACTGGAATCAAGCACAACATAAATTTCATTACCCATCTTTGGAGTCCTTTCATGTTTCCAAGGGAAGAAGACTATTTCAGAAATCTGAGAAGGAAGTGGAAGGAAACCAACTGTGTGTGCCGCATGTGGATACAGAGCCCTGTATCCACACCAGATATCATTTCCTTTCCATTAAGGGCTTCAAACTTCTAGATTTTTCTGACAACTCCTCTGGTACAAAATAGAGAGTAAGTTCACAAGGCCACCATGGATTTCCAGGGAAAGATGGATATGACAGAACCCCATCCACCTGATTTTCTCTTCCCTTTAGTACTATTGCTCTGGCACCACTAACAAAATTTAGGAAACTGGAATCGGAAGAGTCCCTACTGCAGCAAGCTAAAACCACCATGAGGAGACTTTCTAGGTCACCACGAAGAAGGGGATTGGTATCTGCCTCTGCCCCTTTCAGTACATGGCCGTCCTTATGGGCAGTGGTTCCTGACGACCACTGCTTTCCTGTGGGGCTCCGTGTGGTAGCAGGGCTGAGAGCCAGCGATGCAGATGGGTGACCCCACCACATGCCTTCCATCTCACTGACTTCAAATATCAAAGACTTTGGATAACTCCAGGCTGTTATCAGCAACAAATGAAGAGAAAGTTTGTCTCCTGGGAAACTTTGTTTGGTGTCCTGAATTTTACACTTGAACGTCTTCGTGACAACAAGCAACAAACACTTTCGAACAGAGAACTTACAGTGTTTCTCAACACATCTCTTTGACCTCCTCAGTTTGTTTTTAATAAGCACAACGGAGATCTTTGGCTGTTGTAATAGCACCAGTTTCACTTAGGTGTTTGTGTGCTTGAAAGGAGGTTATGTTTCTGTGGCTTGGGTGTGTGTGTGTGTGTGTGTGTGTGTGTGTACACATGAACTCAAGCTCACATATTTGTGCATGTGTTGGGCCAGCAGGGAGGGGAGCCACTTTCTGGAGCTGGAAGTTCAGCTGGAGTCAGGACACTCCAAATTAGGAAAAGCCAGGCCAGGGGGATAGCTCTGTAGAATAAGCACTTGCCTGGGAAGTGCAAGGTCCTGAGTTCAATCCCTGGTATCAGAGAAAAAAAAAAAAAAAAACAACAAAAAACTAGGAAAAGCCAACTGCTATTTCAGAGCACATCTGAAAAGACCTGAGTGATTATGCTGAAAATCATTCACATTTACCAAGTACTGAATATGAGGCGGGCTTGGTGCCCATTGCTTTAAATACAAGCATTTCTTTAATGCTCTTGCTAAGCCAAGAAGTAGGCAATACTGTTGTCCCTACTTTACAGATGTGAAAACTAAGGTACAGAGGCAGGATAATTTGCCTACAATGCTTCTGAGCTTTCAGGAAAAAGATAAGAGTCTTTCCAGAAAACTCTTATATTTATAAAGAGCAATGGCTGCTTTCTTATCAGTCCCCAAGAACCTCCTTCTCCACTGTCCCCTTTCTCATGGACAACTAATGAAGCAACTTGGTCCCTTGCAGAGAACACTGCTTCTCCCTTGCTGGGTAAGATCTGCCCTCTTCTAGCCCAATAGCAGCGTTCCCATGCGGTCATCCCAAGTACTCCAACACAACCAGCTTTAAGAACTCCATGTCCCTTTAATTCCACAAAATGTTCTCTGTCCTTAAGAAATATCAGCCAAGTGGTTGTTTTAGGTATCATACAAAAATATTTTAAATTCCTTCCTGCACAAACACAATGGTCAACTGAGGTCTTTAATAAACAGCTCTTTACTATTGTGTCTTTTTTTTGTAGAGAGTGGTGAATATCTTGTGATGTCTTGGGGGAAGGAGCACAAACAAAAGAGAGTGGTAGAGGCTGGGAGAAAGCTGTGAAGTTTTACTCTCTGTATTGCAGTTTCTAGAAATGTCCCTTCCGCAGTCACCACACAGGACTTGAGGTCGGCTTTACACTGAGGCAATTTGGTGACTGTCACCCCTGTTGGAGCACAGCCTCTGGGTGTACATTTCCACTCTGGAAGCCAACTGTCACTCTGGCAGCTGCAGGTCTCTCTGATCTGACTTTTTGAACCTCAGTATGCTGTGATAGGTGGCAGACTCTTCCACTGAACTGGTCTATGAACTGGTAAATACAGGGACACGTCTAAAATATGTAGGAACCAGAGACCACATGATCGAATCCATTTCAAAAGATGGCTCAGAACTGCAATCATGAACAAACGGCACAACCAGGGGTTGTGCTTATAACACACAACTCTGCAGGTGCAGGGGGGCAGTGTGTCCCCTGGACCCCAGAAAACAAAGAATTGAGGGGTTTCATTTAAGTAAGACTAAGTTGTGTACAGATGATCAAAGGTTATGCAATGTGACTTGTGTTACCCTCCCCCTGCCACATGACAAACAACTGTCCGTGTGTGTGTGTTTGTGTGTGTGCGCACACATATGTGCATGCATGAACTATTTAGATGAGCTCCAGTTTGATCTTGCACTCAATGTGAGAGAATAAAAATTCTAATTCTATAGGCATGGACTCTTTCCCATAATGGACAACCAAATGAAACAAACAAACAAGGATGTACATCATAGGGGACAAGCATGACAATGAAGCAACCACTGCAGACCCCCGAGGAGGAGGAATCAGTGGGATGCTGAGCCTTGGGGGGCACCAGTTCTTTTCACTGGAACTTTCCTGACGGATCACTGTGCAAGGAAAATGAATTGCTTTCTCACCTCACAAAGAAAATGCAGGCAGCTGCTCTCCAACTTCGGTCCCCAGAGGGCTGAAGGAGGAATCTGCCATCTGCAGCGCAGCTTTTGTTCCACGGGAAGCCCGCATCCCAGGATGTTTAAGTGACACACTACAAAGGAGGACTGTCCCCCAGGGAGGGCGGCCCGAGTGCAGGGGTTAATAGGTGCGTGTGTCTTGGTTAATCATTGATGTAAAACCCCCTCAGCACAAAGGACAAAAAATTCTCTTGTTGACAAAGGTCCACTCAGTAAGAGATCATGAGAACGAGTCCACTGGGAAAGAGAGGACCAAAAGGGGGCATGTAACAGAAAAGCCGGTCGAAAGCAGGCAACGCTGATCTCGTATGCAAAAGCAGCAGCTGTCCCCTGTCTAACTTAGTCTAATTAATACAGCCTTCATCACATGCATTTCTGGTGCGGACTCTGAGCAGAAAACTATTCACCGAAGTCTTATTTCCGTATACATAAAAGGCTCCGCCCAGGCGGGTCCAGCACCAGCAACCATGAACAATAAGACTGCATACAGTTGCGTACCTTCACCTCCTGGTTGGTAAAGACCTCCACGTCCACCACACAGGCGACCAGCGTGGAGACATCACAGTCCATGCTAGGGGCTGGCATCCCCTCCCGAGTTCTCAGCGAAGAGCCAGGAACCCTGCGCTGGGCGCGGAAGGCAGAGGCTCAGGCTGGCAGGCAGGTGCTTTGGGGCCGGCCCGGAGGCTGCCCTACTCTGGAGCGCAGGCACCTGGTGCCCAGTCCCGCTGCACGCAGCCCTCGGTGACTGAGGCGTGCAGGGGCGGACCGAGCGGTCCGGCTTGCTCATGGCTATGACATCACCGCCGAGACTGACACAAGCTGAAGCTGGCTTCCCGCCCCCCCTGCAAGTCTTTTATCTCCAGGCAGCGCAGTGGAGCAAATTGAACATGATTATGTGCTAAATCTGAACTCCGACTAAATCAATTCAGGCAGCGTTAGCGAGGAACTGAGTCATAGCTGTTGTTTCAGCCGGGTGCTTGTGTTTGCAAAAAATCAGGGGTTGGTTGGAGGCATCTGAATCCAGAGGTTCTGCTCTGGCAGGAGAGATGAGCCTGATTCTGATAGGAGCCTCCTGGGGCTCAGGTTGGACAATTTTCTGCCTCGGAGATGAGCAGGACTTTGGGGCATTTAGCAAATGACTTGCCTCCTGCTAATTGCTCCGTGCCCCTCGGATCAGCCTCGAATGTTCTGGGCATCCTAATGCGTCCCAGGCATGGGCTGAATAGAAATCCAGTCTCGGGGTGAAATGAGCTGGTCGACTGTTATTTCGGCAGGCTGGTAAGAGGAGATAATTAGCGGTTGGCGGAAATTCTACTTGAAGTACACAAGTGCAGACTTGTAAGTTATAAAAGCACGCTTCTAAGCTCAGGATTTCAGACAGTCTCCAAGGTCATTGGCACCAAAGGCAGTCAGGGGAAAGGAGTTAGAGCTAACGCCTTGCCTGGGGACAGATGGCAGCGTCACTGATGTGGGTCGTTGTCGGAGCCTCTGGCGCTGTTTCCCCCCCCCCCTCTCCCGCAACCCTGCACATTCCAGCCTCTTCCTCTTGACTGTGAAGCCCTGAAGGGCAGGGCTGCGGCTAGTTCACCTTACATTTTGAGCTCTTAACAAAGCGAGGCTGGCACAGAAAGATGATATATGTGCGGTGACTCAATCGAACAGGAGTAGCCTTCTCTCACGGCAGGAGTGAGCGAGGGAGCAATTGCAGATTGGTTTTATTTGTTTATTTTTATTTTTCCCCATAATTTTATTGAGAAACAAATAGCAATGAGACAGTTTCAAATCAAATTGGTAGGACAGTTTCAATAATTAACACATTTCATACATTCTTCCTAGTGGTTAATTGCTGTACAAGATGCGGACACGGTATCCTATTTACAAACACCATTAAAACAAATCCCTCTATTCATTAAGAGAATGTAACTATATATCTATCCTAACCACTTTGAATACACAGATACAAAATGATCATTCATCTGTATCCCCCCTTTTTTTTAGTTCCGTCATTTAAATATTATAGGTGTGTGAACTCAGCAAAATATTCCAAAATAGTCCAGTAGTCCATAATAGTACTGGGTCTTCTGCTTGACTGGCAATGTCAGAAGTTGTTGACCTGAGTCAGTGAGGTCCACTGGGATTTGCATAAGCATGGGTAAAATTAAAACCAATCTGAGAAAATGTCACATGGAGAGTAAACCTTTCCTCAGGTTGGTTTTAATTTTACCCGTGCTTATTCAAATCCCAGTAGACCTCACTGACATCCAGCAGTTGTCCCCAGTAAGAACACTGCTGTCTCTCTACTAGGGATATGAACATTATGAGGTTTTTTTTGTTTTTGTTTTTGTTTTTGTTTTGTTTTGTTTTTGAGACAAGGTCTCACTAGGCAGCTCAGGCTGGGCTCGAACTCATGGCAATCCTCCTGCTTCAGCTTCTTGAGTGCTGGGATTGCAGGCATGTGCCACCATGCCCAGCAGGAATGTTGCGATCTACACCAGATCCACAGATCCGCACCTCTTTGGCACATTCTTAGACGAAGCAATCCAATGTCACAAGCAAATGAGAAAGATGATACCTCAGCCAGAGTAGAGAAGTTTGGTCACTGGATCACACTTGAGCGAAGCGTTCTCTTTAAACATGGGCTTTCCATGCTAGAAGGGACTTGTCCCCAGACAGGCACTGACACTTAGGTATGCGCTCACCTGACTGCTGTGTTCTCCTAAAGCCCTGTGTGTTTGGAACTCCATGGCACTTTCCAAGGAATGACTGTTCGCAAAAGATAAGATGACCGGAGGGCAGGCCTCACCATCTTCAGTGTGCTAACACACGGGGACACGAGGGGAGGAGAAGACAGCACTCACCCAAGACAGAGCAGGGGACGCTGGGGAAGCCGTAGCATGAGAGTGGCCAGTGGGCAGCAGCGAGGTGACCTCTGCTCTGACCTTGAACATGGCTACAACGTTGGCAGGCAGAGGAGTAAGCAGAGCCCTCCGGCCAGGGAAGAAGGGAACGGAAATGCTCTTGGGGTGAAGGGAGAATAAGACCTCTGAAATACACTAGGAAGCTGCAGCCAAGTGATGCCGCCCTTGATGGCCTGCAGCGCCCCCTGGCTGAGCAAGCAGGACCAGGCAGAGTTGCCGAACAGGCACACGGGATTGGCATAATCACAGCCGTGATGGCAAGCGCACACAAATGAAAGAATGTTTCTCAACCCCATCGGCATCTGTTCAAGAGGTCAGGCTGAAATGGATATTTTTCTCAAATATCCTAAAGTTTATTTTTTAAGGTTTCCCAGTAGAGACATAGTGAAAACTGTTCAGCAATCCGCTGTCTGCAGAGAAATATCCTGATGTGTAGTGTTTCGGATCTCTGTGCTATTTCTGCAGGGGCTGGAAAAATATCTGCTACTTGGGATGTCCTCTAATCAGCACAGGGAGTACAAATGGATAAATGCTGTGAATGCGTGAATCTGAGAAGGCTGATCTAGAGACGCAAACCTAGAGAAATGCCTCCTGACCTCTGGGGACAGGGTGGCCCTTGCAGGGTGTGTGTGTGTGTGTGTGTGTGTGTAGATCATGCTGTTAAGCTGACAGTGAAGCCCTGGCATGGAGAGCCCTCTGAACTCACGTGGCCTGCAGTGGACCAAGCTACCACCCTTCCATTGCCTAACCTGAGAGGGAAGAAGTGACAAGGTGTGACACAGATGCCTTCCTCGGGGTCGCCTTCCCTCACCTCCCATTGGCCATTCTCAGAGGGCTGACAGCTGAGCTGTGCTGTCCTCTCTACTTGGGCAGCAGGACCTGCCACTTGCCATCCTTCCACAGGTGGTGATGGAAGCCGTGGCCACACGGGCTTTGTTAATGAGCACCGAAGTCCCTGTTGTGCTACAGATTGCCCAAGGCATGGCTCGCTCTAGGCCTCACTGTGGATCACTTGGGCCTGTTTTCACGCCAGAGAATTTCAACACACTCAGAAGTAGCATACGATGAACCCACCCCCAGGTGCGGAAATGGCAAATGTAGAGTCCTTTTGGTCTTCCATGCCTGTGTCCTGAGTGTGGGCCCCAGAATAACGCATTTGGGTCACCCAGGAACGTGGGAGGTTTGGGCTCCGCCCACTTCCATGCAAGGATTATTTTGAAGCAGATATCTGATATCATTTCCTGTGCAAATATTTAAGTAGACATCACTGAAAGATGGAATTCTTCTTTTGCAACCAAAATACCATCACATACTCCGAAAGCAAGAATCCCCCTGGCACCCCCAGCATCCTGCTGCCATGTACGTTATTTCTCCAGCCACAGGCATACCATGTCCTTCTAACCCTGGCCCCCATCCCCCTCCCCACTGTCGCTTCTCTCCTAAGGGTGACTTTGCTTGCACAAAATGAGCCCTGAACTCTGTGTCTCTGGTGTCCATTTGAGCCCACGGCGCTTCCTTCCACCTCTGCTTTTCATTCCAAGGTTGGTTATCAGCAGCAAGGAACTCATACTCATTGTCAATGACAATTTCTGGGTTTTCTTCGTGGGATATACATAATGTCATTCCACTGGTTTCTCTACTACCCTCAGGCTAGACCCAGAGGCTGAGATTCAGGTAGGGCACAGTCCCTGCAGGGACGGTGGCGTGCGGTCCTCAGTGGACACATGATCCAGCTGTCCCTCTACTGTGGCACGAGTGGGCTTCCATGCTCAGTGTCCGTACCCACTTGCTCATTTGCTAGGAGTTGTATGTGATGGTTGTCTTTCTACAGTTATTCTTTTCCCTCCTGGCTTCCAAAGATAATGGAATTTTTTCTTTTCTTTTGAAAGTATCACTATAAACTCTTGAGTTAGACCTATTTGATGGGTTTCAATCCATTGTAGTTTTATCTTCCTGAGGATCACATTGCTTGTCTTGGCTGAAGGGAATGCAATAAGGCTGGTCCCCGAGTCCTTCGCCGGATTCCAGCAGTCTTTGCCTTCTGGTATGACAAGATGTTCCAATCTCGTCTTGTTCATTTCCTGCCCCAGATAAGGAGCCGGGCATTTCTCCAAGGAGCCTCAGTTCAATTTAGTCAGTATTTCAGCCTATTTTAAGATCACAATCTATATATTTAGAGATGTTCCTTGTACGGGCTGGGTATTGTTTACAAGCCTGTTTCATGGACAGCGAGGGGGAGATCTAAATGCATTTTATAGATAACATGCATCATGAGTTGAGACTGATAATTCCAATTCCAATCCAGGGCCACAAGCCTTCAGCTCAACCTTGTCTGGCTGACTTCTGTGTCCCTTTCTTCCATACCAACCACCTCGATCCTTATTAACATTTACCTTGTTCCATATGAGAGGAACAGCAGCTGCAGAGCCACAGCATAAATGCTAATAAGAGGAACTTAAGGAGGTTTTTGCTGTTTTTTCTTTAAGGCCTTAGGTTATATTTCATTTAAAAGTACATATTATTTTGTTTCCTAGTTGTTTGGAAATAATTCCTCTATTCTACTAAGTAAATATCAAACTAGGCTCATTTATTTCATTTCACTACTTCTAATTCCCAAGAATTGTTTTTCCTTTGACATGTAACTTTGTTTTATAGTTATATAAGGTATTTACAGGGCTTAGATACCAAAACTGCAAATCTACAAAAAAAAATCTAGCTTCTACTCCTGTCTCTTCTTCCACATTGCCCTCCTGCATGCTTACTGCTTGTCCTTTCTTTTGTGTGTGTGTGTGTGGCCTGCTCAGCCTGCCCTGGGGGTGTGGCTGGCATGGCCTGTGATGCTGGGGGTTGAACCTGGTCCCTGAACTTGCCTAAGCTTGCCTAAATGGGCGCTTTAGCTTGATGAGCTATCTCACCGGCCCTGTCCTGTCTTTTATTTGTGAAAAACACTAAGACAGACAGGCACAAGCACAGGCACAGGAATGCACACATGTGCACACACACACACACACACACACACACACATTCATGCACATGTGCATACACACGTACACACACACACCGGGTGGGCTGCAGGAAACTCATGCAACTGTCTTAACAACAACAAACTAAACAAAATGAAAGCAAAGTGCCTCAAGGAATTGAAGAAAGAAACATAAATGCACAAAATCCCAGAAACCCACAGAGCATTGCCCATAGAAGAAGAGGCCCAGATTCGCTTCCTTCTTTGGTGCAGTTATGGGAGAAGGACTCTGCCACCATGCACCAACGGCGGACAGAACTGGGTGAGCTCACGGCCAACTATGGTAATCTCACACATGCTGCAAGAAAGCAATAGAATCCCAAAGAGCTCTGGTCAAAGAACAAGCCTGTAAAAACAGTCCTGTGTTCAGGACTGGCCTGAAATGAAACAAGAGATTTGCGGGAAACCATGTAGTGTTCTAGCACATGGAACATCCCAAAGTAAGACAATGGTGTAGAAGAAACGCACGAAGAGATAAAGGCACACGTTTTCCCCAGACTGATGCATCAATCTTAGAAGACAGCTAAACTCCATGAAGCCATACTTAGACACCACATACACCATTATTATTAAAAAGGAAATATTAAAAGAAAAGGAAAAAGATATTCAACAGAGGGGAACAACAATAAGAATTGTGTCCAACTTTTTATCAGAAACAATAGTGTCCAGAACATACTGCAATAGGACAATGTATTGAAAGCCAAGAAAGAAAAGGACACATTGTTAATCTAGTTTTCTACATGCAGCAAAAGAAAAAGACTTTCATGTATGAAGCAAGGCCTATGTGTTACATGGAAAGAAGCCAAGGGCCACATATTGCATCATTCATTTACTTGAAATGTCTCATGGGCCACTGAGCTATCTCCTCAGCCCTTAAAGCAACTAACAGTTGTTTGAACTGTGGACATAAAAAAGAATATTCTGCTAAAAGGCATGAGGGACCATCTGGGACATAGAATTGTTGTAGAACGGAAGAGTGATGACAGTTGTGTAACCGCATATGTTCATTAATCCTTGCATCACGTGCTTGCAGCGAATTTATGCTTTGATACAATTATTAAATACTGTAAAGATGAAAATATTTTAACAGGAAAAAGAGCAGAAGTGACTCACCTACTTTGCATCTAAATGACTAGAAATGATTAAAAGTTGCCGCAAACTGAAAGTAATGATACCCAAGAGAAACCAAGATTTGAGGACGGGATATGAGCAATGCAATGAGTGAGTTTGTGGGTGAACAGAAAAGCTTCTAAGGGAAAATCTCAGTAATGAACCATGGCGGTTTCAGTATACATATGCAGAAATAAAATACATAACAACAAGGGCACAGACATCAGGAGTGGGGGAATAGAACCCTAGCATGTGATGGTCTTTGTGAAACTGTATAGTATTACATAAAGGTAAGCTGTGATAGGTTAAAGATCCCTTGTGTCTTCTCTAGACCAGAGCAACCATTGAAAAATAACAAAAGAATTTGCTAAAAAGTCTATGGAAAAATCAACCAGGATAATAAAACAAAACAAAATGAGAAATAACTTAGAGAGAAGGCAGAAAAAGAGGCCCAGGGATAGATCAGGTAGAACAAACAGAAAACAAATGCCAAGATGATAGATTTGACCCAAACATACTGATAATTACTTTGAATGCAAATGGACTGTCAACATTTAATTAAAAGAAATAAATCAGACCGGCATGTGTAAACATTGTATTGTCTCCTTAGTGTGAAAACCTGAAAGAGAAAAATGGAATCTGAAAGGTACAATGGCTTCTGGGAAAAGGGAATGAACTTATTGAAAAGGAAAGAGCCGCTGAGTTGAGGAGGACAGTAGAGGGAGTGGGGGAAGGAGAGAAATCTATGTATGTAAGCAGGATGGTTTGGACAACTGTACTGTGCATTTTTGCTGGTCTGTAGAAAGAAGCAGTTAATGCTTTAATTTGTTTCATCTCCTTTTTTCAATTGTTTGCACTTCTTCTCTTCTTAATTTCTCATACATTTCTTTCTTCTTCCAATTTTTACATATGTATATCTGGTAATAGGAATACCTTTGGAAGACAAGACAATGCATTGCAACAAACACTGTGAATTCATATTACTTTGTTAAGTGAAATTCTGTATTACTTGTAATATTTTCAGTTTTAATTCTAATTTGTACTGTCTATTAAAAACAAAACAAAAATATTTTTTAAAAAATAACCAGGCTGGGTACTACAATGCTTCAGTGCTTGCTCTGCATACATGAGGCCCTGAGTTCCACGCACAGCACCATAAACAAATAAAGAAACAAAAAAAAAAAAAACCCACACTAGGTATAAAGGACAAAGGTCTCTCTTTCCTCTTCCTCTTCTTGACCCTCGAAGATATATTCCAAATCTGAAGTTGAAAATAAAAGACTAAACACATTTAAACCATATAAACAATGAACATTAGAAGCTAGGAGTGCCTACACCAGAAAAAGTAGATTTTTTAATTATTTTTTATCTTTAAAGAATACAAAATAGAGATATAAAAAAAAAGTGTTAGAAATGACACAAGACTTCACTAAACAAAGTAATAGGAATTCAGGAATTCAACAATGGTTGCTGTATTACATAATGCTATCTTCAAATTAGTTGTCCATATTACCAGATATAAACATGTGAGATTCATTTAAAAAAAGAAACAAAAAAGTTATAAGAAATTCAAAAGAAGAAAAAAAAATCAGAGTAAAAAAAAATTAATCATTAGTTGCTCCTTTCAAAAGACCAGAAGTCAACATAATTATCCAAACTACTCTACACATACACCCAAATATATCATTTTCCCTTCTTACATTAAAAGATTTTTTTTAAATGAAGAGGATTACCAGAGACAAAGACAAGAGGACAGATACTTTAGAAAGTCAAGAAAATAACCAGTCCTAGATGCGAGATGGTAAATAAGAAAACTCCAAAGCCGTAAGAGGAACGCAGCAGAACGGCAGGGAGGACTACGGAGCTGCAATCCCTGCTGGTTATGTAACGCCTCTCCCACAGAAGCCGGTAGGGAGAGCCCAGCAAAGAGAAAGGGTTTGAATAACTCTGCAAACCAACTTGACCTGATTTTCCCACTATCGAGGTGCTACTTGCCTTTTGATCCTATATCTTGCATTAGGGTACAGTGGAGTTTTACAGTGGCCAAATAACATGTGTTATTACCAAGATTGAATGAAATAAAAAAGTGGGAAAACTCACTTGTTTTCTGATTAAGCCAGATATTAAAGAAATTTGCAAAAATATAAATTCAATGACTCAGTGTCATTCCTTTCACTATTTTTTAGTTTGAAAAACGTAGTGGTTTTTCCATTAAAAAATGCTATGTTAATAAATAGTGTGTTAAGTATAGATTTTTTAAAATCTCAGTTTTCATTTCTAGTCTGATGAATATAAATATCTATCATCCACATAAACTGAAACTCAGATGTTTAATAATTATTATGTGCAGGGAGTGAGACCAATATTTTGGCAACCATTGATGGTAAAGGATGTTCCTGATAATACGAAATTAAACTAGAAGTCAATAAAAATACAACGTCTAGAAACCTCAGGTATCTGAACTGAAATGGTACTCAGAATCCTGAGTAACCTTTCCATCAAAGAATAAACCTTCCTGGAAATTTAAGAAATATACAAAGTGAAATGATATGAAACAACATAACAAAATTAATAGCTGAAGCAGCCCTGGGAAGCTTTGGGTGGTGTTAGGAGGGAAGAATCCCCTCCTAAATGGGAAGCATCCCCCACCAATGCATTTCCTGCGGACTTGAGCCCTGGGTATTTCAAGGTAGAGGATGGAGGGTTGATTTGGTCATGAAGGCATGGACTTCGCCAATGGATTGAGGAGGTCATTGGCTGAATAGGCTATTAGGGGGCGGGACCTTGTAGGCAGAAGTAGGCCACTGAAGGGGCCTTTAAGGATTAATTCTGTCTCTGGCCTCCTCTCTCCTGGTCCTTCCCTTTCTTTCTGCTGCTTCCTGTCTGCCAGGAGGTAACTGCCAGGCTCTTCTGCCACGAGCTTTCTTCCTCGGAGGCAGAGGACCATGGACTGAATCTACTGAAACCATTAGCAGAGTAAACCTTCCCTCCTCCACAGAGTCACTGATGTCGAGGATTTCACCACACCAATTAAAAAGCCGGCCCAGATAACCAGTAAGCAATCATACAACAACCTTAAACAAATTCATTGAGAAAACAGGGAAGAAACAATGCTGATGCTCAAGTTAGATAAAGACTGTAAATAAATAAACAAACTGGGGAGGGCCGGCCAAATAGCTCAGCGGATGTGGTGGTACAAGCCTGTAATCCCAGCTCTTGGGAGGCTATAAACAGGCAGATCACTACAAGTCCAATCTACTAGTGAGACCCTGAACACCCTGTAGACCCTTCCCTAAAATACAAAATAAAAGCTGGGGATATACCTCAGCAGCACAAGTGCCTGCCTGGCAAGCACAAGGTCCTAAGTTTGAGTCCTGGTGCTAAAAAAAAATTAAATAAACAAATATACATAATCTTTTGCTGGTATTATATTTAGAAATATCTTTTTTTTTTTCTTGTGATACCAGGGATTGAACTCAGGACCCTGCGCTTGCCAGGCAGGCACTTATTAGAAATATCTTTAAACAAAACAATGACAATATAGACAACTAATTAATTATAGGCAGTAATTATAATAGTAAAAATGATAATATGATATATGTCTAAGCATTAGGTACCAGTATAATGTTGTGATGAATCCTCGGGATGAAAGAGTATGCATGTGCTATAAGAATGTTGTCAAATTAATGCTGTGGGATAAGATGTACATTAAGTAAAATATGTATATGATCAGATACTATTATTATATGTACCAAAAAGCATATAAAAGACCTAAAAGATACATGCTAAAATATCAGTAGTGCTGAATTTTGTATCGAAGAAATCGCCACTAACTTTAAAAAAAAAAATTGCCATACTTCCCAAGTTATCTGCAATGTAATTGTGTTGCCTTAATAATGATTGGAGTAGGGCCGGGGAGATAGCTCAGTGGAATAAGCGCTTCCCTGGCAAGCGTAAGGACCTTAGTTCAATCCCTGGTTCCACAAAAAAAAAAAAAAAAAGGAAAAAAGAAACTTTGGAAATGACAACCCTATAGATCACATAAGGATAATTCTCTGCAGACACTTTGGAAAAAGTCAGCCCTACATCTACCACCTTCTATTGATGGAAGATTAAGTTTGCGTGTTGGGCAGACACCAGGTCAGCCATTGGGCTGGTGATTCAGCTGAGCCTACTTGGCATCTGGGAGGCCCTCTCAGCACACACCCTTTACATCAGGGCAGAGATTTTGGCAGGTGGCATTGACACTCACATTTAATCCTGCTGTTATTCCCAAGAGCCCAGAAGATCTATCCTCGTTTAAGCCATCAATTCAAATGTCTTTAAAATTATATTTACATGTATACTATTAAAAATCTCACTAAAGAATGCAAAGAGTATCTCCTACCCATTTTCTGTTGTGTAGAATATTCCCATTCACTAAAATCTCAATTTAAGACAACCTATTAAAATGAAAATTACCAATTGTACCATGAAGCTTAAGAGTCTGTTAAAGAATTCTGGAAAGAGAGAAAGAGAGAAAGAGAGAAAGAGAGAAAGAAAGAAAGAAAGAAAGAAAGAAAGAAAGAAAGAAAGAAAGAAAGAGAGAGAGAGAGAAAGGAGAAAACAAAGAAGGAAGGAAGAAAGGAAGGGAGGGAGGGAGGGAGGGAGGGAGGGAGGGAGGGAAAGAAGGAAAGAAAACAGCCCTTGTTGAGCATGTCCAGGTTTCACACAGCCTCTGAGCCTCTGAAGGGACATCTGTTTGACAGAAGCTTTTCCAGAGAACAAAAGCCATATTTCTTTCTTGGCATCATAATGAGTTAATCAAACTGAAGTGAGAAGAAATTAGCAGAAGCTCTTCTCCAAATCTGGAGGAGTCGCCTGGTGGAGGTAGGCCTGGTGCGGGTCATTCTGGATCTCCTCCCAGGTGGCGCCCTTGCTCTACCCGTCAGGCTCAGCTTCCCAGTGATGGCACATCAAATGAAACAGTGGCGATGACATGCACACTGCTTTTTGTGTGGAGAAAAGTAAATGACCATTTTGTGATATATGTAATGTGACTAAACCCAGATTTTGCAGGCAATGACAGAACGCTTTCTAATTCTTCAAGTATCTAATATATTTATACCCAGTGCCAGACTTGTAGGTGAGCTGAAGGATGCTACTGTCTAAACACGGAATCCCAGGCAGCAGCCAACCTTTCCCACATGGTGCAGGAAGCACCCCCACGCCGGCACCCCGGCACCCCAACCCCTGTGCAAGCCCAGCCATGCCACTCTCCTCATGTCCCTAATGTTTCTTCCTGCCACATCTGCCAGATCCCTTCTCATTCAGTCATTGGGATCAGGGCTTGGGTCCAGCTCGGGCTCTTGCCCCCTACTGCTTGGCAAAGTTGGTAACTTGGCAAAAGTCAGTTGCTATCTCTGGGTTGCTGTTTCCTCCATATTAGGTGAGGGGGTGGGTCACCAGAGGTGCTACCTTGGAGTGACAAAGGCCTGAGGCCATCTCCAGAGTCCCCAGGTAGAGCAACTCACAGAGTCTGCTGTGGTGGTCACAGCACCTGGTGCTGGTGGTGACAACGCCTGGAGTCTACAAGGCTTGATGTAAATGATACCCTGGTAAGAAATTTTCCCCAAATCACAACCCTTTCCATTCTCTATCACTGCATGTTGCTGAGGTCCTGGGTCCCTATTCTGTCCCGTGTCCCCCCAATTCTTACTATCCAGTCCTGAGTACAGACATATTAACTATGAAGGCAAACGTGAGGAATCCTATTTCACAACACGAAAAGGAAGTCAGGAAATAAGAATGAAAATGAAAACCAACTCAGAAATCCATTTCCCTCAAGAATATGGCAAATCCAGAACTGACATTAATGTTTAGGGGCACTTGCGAACAATCACATTTCACAGCTTTTATTGTGTGTAGACTATGTTTGGGCACTCATTAATACAGGGAGGGGCAGGCAAGATTTCCTGAATGTAAAAGAATTTTAAGGAAAGAAGACTATTCTCAGGAGCCCATCCACTTCACCGTGCATCAACTTACTCTCAGAAGAATGCCATTAAAGGGCTGGCCAAATAGGTCAGCAGATTAAAGTGACTGCAAGCAGGCGCAGGGACTGGGGTTTGATCCCCAGGCCTGCCATGCCAGCTCCGACCCCAGGGTGCACTGAGATGGTAATTGAGACTGGGCGTGGTGGTGCATGCCTGTAATCCCAGTCCTTGAGGAGGAG
>NW_004524581.1:20566522-20569944 GCF_000260255.1 Octodon degus | reverse complement strand
AGGAGGAGGAGGAGGAGGAGGAGGAGGAGGAGGAGGCCATGAACTTGGCTATGAACGTGACCTGGGGCAAGTCATCCTCTCTTGTCTCTATTTCTTGTGGATGCTTCCCTCTAGGTGGTTACCGGGAGTGCAGGGCAGGCAATCAGCACACATAAAGCGACCATCTAGGGGTCTGGCACTCTATCATCTCAGGATCAATACTTGGCAGGCAAATTTCCAGACACAACTCAGAGGTCAGGTCACTGTCCCAGAGTCATCTAGCTGGCAACAGGGCCAGCATTTCAAGCCAGCTGTGTGTGGCCCCCCTTAATCTTGTTCTACCCCTGTCCACTGATTTCCAGGAGAGACTCTGGCAATGCTTTCTGTTCCACCCCAGGCATTTCTTTGTGACCCTGAGCTTTATTTGTGCATGCGAACCTCTTAATGACCCAGTGTTCTGGCAGACATACTGCAAGCCTAGGACTCACCTCAGCATGGTGGCTGCTGAGTACTCGGAGGGTAGTGCTGGGGGTCACCTGGATTCTAACCCAGATTCCTCATCTAGATTTGCAGGAAGCCACGTCCTTGAGAATCTTGTATAGCACTGCTGCACGCTCTGGAAGCTTTGTTATCTTCTAGCTGCAGCTCTGGCAAGATCGGCAGGTGAAAAAATGGAATAGCTCCTTAAGCAAACAGCACACGTTGTCACACTGGCAGAAGAGGCCCGCTCTTGGGGGGGGTGCAGGCAAGCGAGTCCCTCAGACCCAGGTGATAAAGACCACGGGCAGTGACAAATGAACAGAAGAGCACACCCCTGCGTGCAGTCCTAGATGGCCTGGGCAGCTAGCGGGACGTGGGTTGTTTTTATCTTTATATGCAGGGTGAGCCTTTGGAGAGTCAGGAAATTGTAGGAGAAGAGACATTTTTCTGTGGTTCTCATATTTTCAGGAATTCCACATGCTTAAAATACTCTCTATTCTTACCTCTTCTACATCAAGATTTGCTTCTAGGAAGGTCTAGTCCTCCTGTTAGGCTGTAAATACGCGATTCTTACCTTTGAAATAACAACAGCCCTACCAAGCAGCCCTTGGAGTACAAAATATTCAGATGGACCAGGAAGGCTTTCTCCCTGGGAAATCCCAGATCCACCCTTCCTGACATGCAGGAAGTCACATGAATTAGCCAATGCCCTTCTCTGTTAAGGGGAGTGGCCTGTGTAGGGGTACATTCAGGACACAGATGTCTTAATCCCGCTGGTCTACAATAACCGATGTGTTCAAATGACTTTGCTCAGAGCACTACAGGTCCATAGTTAGTTAAGTAAGAACTGATGGATCAACTGATGGAGGAAAGAGGAAGATATGATTGTTGGCATCAGTCTCTGAGGATGCTCTTCCCTCCATCCCATCCCATCCCCTCCTGGCCTGATTCCAGGGGCTGACACCAACAGAGGACAGTGACATAATCAGGATCCAGAGGCTGCACCACCCTCTCCCCCCTCAGCTGAATGTCACTCTAGCTGCTTCACTGATTAATACCAGGGAGCACCATGCCACCTCTGAACAATGCGCTCCCCAAATGTTAGGTAGAAAAGACCTCATCAGAACTCTGACTCAACCACTTGTGTTGCTCTGTGGCACCATGGAACCCATCCAAATAAGTCTCCTGAGAGAATCAGGCATGGGAACAGGAACAGAAAGTCATCAGGGTAACATGGGGACACCAAGCACCTGGGGCATCAGAGAAAAAGAAGGCTCCATTACTGCCACAGACAGGGAGTCTAGGGAGCTGCTGGAGACAAGCTGCCCTGGCACAGCTGGAGCCTTTAGGAAGACCCCAAGACCTCAGTCCACAGGGTCAGGGCAGCTGCCTGCTTGGAGTGCGATTGACTGCCGGGTCCTGCACAAACAGCCCTTAGCAAATATAATAGATCCGGGAAGACTAAGGCAAGGTTTCACCAACAACTAGAAAGTTGCCTCCTAAGTAAAAGGAAAGCTCTTCACAGAGGGTGAAGGTAGGCATATTTCAGCACCCCATCCACAGAGGTCTTGCAACTGTCTCTGGGTCCAAAAGGCCCTACCTAACCTCACTGTGAGTTAGCGGAGAAGAGATGCCGGGAGGAGATGTAAGGCCCATCCATCACTCACACTGCTTCACAGATTCATACTTATTGCAACTCTTTAAAGAGAGAAAGCAGGAAACTTGCCCGGGACCGCGTTCAACTTCCCAGGTCGAGGAGAGGGAAACACTGACTTATTTACAGAGAAGCGTAGTTGCTGACATGCATTTACAGCGTGATAAATAGGAATTTGATAGATATATAATTATGCACACAAGAAATATCTTACCATGTTATTAGGCATTAAAACTTAAATTGTGTGTATAAGTAACATTCTCAAAAACCGATGGCATTTTCTTCTCATCACTGATGTAAAACTTAACGCACAGTCATAAGCCTTAATTTACTTTCTCAGCTATGACAGATGTCTTTTGTTTGATACAGGAGCTAAACTAGGACATATTTTGTACATTTGCAAAGTACAGTTTTCTAGCAGTTCAATTTGGCTTTGAGATGTCACTTACTTCAACCCTGCCATCTGTCATTAAGCATGTCAAATTCTCCTTCAGTGTATGTGTTGTGTTCAATTGCAGGAAAACTGTATGTGGTGTGTGTGTGTGTGTGTGTGTGTGTGTGTGTGTGTGTGTACAGAAATCACTGATTCATGGGTAAAAGGATTGCGAAATATTAGCACTGGCAGCAGAGGGCCTTGGTCCTGGCTATTTAGTAAAGTTAGTTGGGCAGTTTTTTAAAATCCTGAAGCTCCAACTGGTAAAAATATAAATACATTCTGTGGTCTTCTAGCCAGCATTATTATTCTATCAGCACCTGTCTTAGCTACTCTTCTCTCCTTGCTGGGACAAATGCCTGACACTTGAAATGAGGGAATTAAAAAAAAAAAAGTGAGAGGTCCGGTGAGTGTGCGGAGAGCTTCCTGCTACCCTGCGCCGGCGGGACCAGTCCCAGCCCAGGCGCAGAGTGGGCAGGACACTCTCCCAGCCTCTCGGGCTGCCCCCCACCACTCCGCAGTGCTTCCCCCACCCCACCCGCCTAGTGGGATTTTCTGCCGAGTTCTGGGAGCCCCCAGACCCAGTCCTAGCCCAGGTCCGGTGAGTGTGCGGAGAGCTTCCTGCTACCTTGTGCTGGCGGGACCAGTCCCAGCCCAGGCGCAGAGTGGGCCGGACCCTCTCCACCCCCTCGGGCCACCCCACACCACTCCGCCGTACCTCCCCCACCCCTCCCTCTGAGTAGGAATTTTTGCCCCGTCCAGGAACCCCCAGACCCAATCCCAGCCCAGGTCCCATAAGTGTGTGCAGAGAGCTTCCTCTTCCTCCTACTTCACCTTGCCCCCTCCAGGCACAGCTCAGGCCTGGCATACACGCCT
>NW_004524581.1:20556273-20561999 GCF_000260255.1 Octodon degus | reverse complement strand
GTATTATTTGTTGAAACTGTACTTCCGATTTGATTTGAAACTGTCTCATTGCTATCTGTTTATCAATAAAACTTTGAAAAAAACATAAAAAAATAAATAAAAAATTTTAAAAAAAAGTGATGGAAGGAAAGATTTATTTAGCTCACAGTTACAGAGATTTTATAGTTCAAAACAGTATGAATTATGCAGCAAGACCTTGGAGCCTTATTTGCTCAGGAAAGAGGGTCAGTGCCTCTGTCTTCTCCAAACATCTCCTCCCTGCCCAAGGCAGCTTCAATCACAGACACCGCTGCCCCACACTACAGGGTCTGCAGGAGAGACTGGAGCACTGCCGTGTCCAGGATGACCCTCTCCAAACCTCCAAGGGAGGCTGCTGGCCTGGGGGTAGAGCGCACGATGCTAGTTTAATGGTTCGTGCCTCTCTGGCCCCGCCCCTCAAGCCCCGCCTTGGTCCTCTGGCCCCGCCCCTCAAGCCGCTGGCTGGTCTTCCACCCCATCTGCCCCATGACTTACTTACATGAGGCTTTGGGGGAACGACTAGACACAAACCATACCAGCACCTATCTCGTTCTGATGCTTAGTCGGCTAGGTGAGCTGTTACGGCGGGGAAGCTAGTAGAGACACCTCTCCGTTCTGTCTTTGCAGTTCCCTGAAAATCTATAATTCTTTCCAAATGAAAAAGAAATTGAAAATACTGATGCACAGGCCGTAGTCTGAGCTAATTAAACCGGGGTCGGGGTCTAAGGGTGAGAACCCAGACTAAGTCTTTTTAAAGCTCTCAGATAACCAACATGAGACCCAGGTAGACCGAGAGTCCTTGATCTTGTTCAACAGGCTCCCAAGGTTCACATGCAGTAGTCTTTTCATGAGCAGTTTACCACATCAATAGCAATAAAACATATTTCAGTTACTGAAAAAGTATTTATTATGAGCTTTTTAATATTCTGGTATACCCGTGAGACTTCCCAGGGAAAAATTTATATATGCATCAGCCAAAATGGTAACTTAGTAAATAATTCTAAGATTGTATTTAAATAGGAATTATCTAACCCCAAGGATTTCCTATTGCTTTTTTGTAGTGGCAGAAACATGACACATATGGCAAGAAAGCTTGAATTAATTATCTTTGTAAATGAAAATATAAACACTTTTGAAACAATTAAGCCAATCACTAAATTCAATCCTTAAAAAAGTCATTAAATAAAAGCAAGTTCTATTTGTTTAATAGGTACAAATGACTTTCAAAACTTTTGCAATACACACGCAGAGTTCATCCTCCCAAGTACCTATAACAAAGACAAAAGATTTACCTTTCTTCTTCCTTTTCTCCCTTCCTCTCTGCTTGCCTCCTCCCTCCTTTCCCCCTCCCTCTTTTCCTCCCTCTCTCCATGCTGGGGATTGAATCTAGGCCTTCGTGTCTGCTGGTCAAGTGCTCTACCACCGAGCCATGCCCACAGCCCTTCTTGTTTTACTTTAATAAGGAAGCCACTGGTGGTTGTTTCCCTTGCATTTGGAGAAGACAGCAAGAGGACTTGTACTGCACAGTAACATCCCAACACAGTTTGATCACTTATTGCGTGCCAGGCACTGTGCACTCTAAAGGCCATGTTCACTCATCTAATCTCAAGAGCCCTGCGTGGGAGGCACCAGTGTCCTTCCTGCCTAGAGACGTGGAAGCAGGCACCCAGAGAGGTGGACGTGTTCAGGGTCACACAGCTGGATCAGTATGAATGCTGATATGATGCTGACCCTTCATAGGAATATCCTATCAGGAGTAGTAAAAGCCTGGCAGAACTTTAGTGCAAAGGGAGCTGCTAGTGGACCAAGAAAAGGTGGATAGCCAAGAGGGTGGGGCAGGGCAATGGACATTCACAGAGGCTCAGCTACTACGTTAGCCAGGGCAGGAAGAGCTCAGGGCTGTCTTGGTGTCATTTCCAGTCCCCGGGTGTGACATTATCTTTCTTTCAACTGAGGCCATGCTGGCTTCATACGGAAAAATCTGGAAAAAAATTTCACTGCAAAAAAATTTTTTCACTGGAAAAAAATCTATCTGATCACCTTTAATTTTTATTTAAAAAATCTTTAATTTATTTTCACAACATGCAAATTAGAAGTACCAATGGAAAAATTCAATAATGCTGTAATCCTGGTGCTGCCCACGGTCTAGGATGACATTTATCTAGGCAAAAGCACTTTCAGGGTCCTAGGCATGATGGCTGTGGCATTTTAATGCTGCTCTCAGCCCGGCTGCAGAAATCCTTTTTCTGCTTTGTAAATTCTATAGGGTGAAGCAGAATTTATCAAATCGATAATAAAATCCTCTGATCCAGGTCAGACTATGTTTGAGGCCTGATGCCTGCTGTCAAGAGCACAGCCCAGACAGGGCTGCACACTTTGGTGGCAGCTTGTTCTAACAAGGATGTGGCCAAGGAGAAAAAGACATCCCAAGGCGGTGAGAGACTCTTAGGTATCTCCAAAGACTGGAGGAAGGACCTGGGATTCTCCTACCCCAAACTGTCTTTTCTAGGTGGGACAGAGATGTTCCTAGGTCTCGTGGGAATGTCAGTGGACAGATGCCTTGGTGTGCACTGGAGAGGAATCTTCCAATTTTCTCACCCTCAAAGCAAGGGTGTTAAACTCATCAAGTGCCTCTCAAACTTTTTATCTATCAGAAAAGAGCCCCCATCCACCTGCCAGATGCCTACGTCCATTAGATTTGATTCCAAGAGCCCCTGAGTTGGTCCAATTGCAGGTGTCATTAGAGGTCCTAGGTGACTAGAGGTGCCGCCCTTTGGAACCACTAGAGAAATGGGAAAAACTCAATTCCTGGGTTATACCCCAGACCTGGAGGGAATTTGGTTAATACTAAGCTGCAGAGACAGGACCTAAGCTTCAATGTTTCCTAAAGCTGCCAAGGGACTTCAGCATGCAATCAGTTTGGAGGGCCACCAAACCAGGCGATAGCCAAGGAAGGACAGCCAGGAAACCCCAGTTTCTTCCACTCTGCATCACTTGGAGGGCTGGCTAAAACCCCACCATGTGTTCCCACTCCCAGAGGATGTGGCAGGTCTGGGGTAATAAGCGTAGGAATGTGTGTTGGTAACAGGTTCCCAAAGGATGTTGTCCTGGTCTACATTTCACATCTGGAAACCACTGCTGGAGGCAGGGTGGACACTTGACCATGAAATGGAGAGAACAGGATCCTGAATAAGTCACTGCTGCTGGAAAGGAAGAACCAGATGGAGAATAAGTAACACCATCATGCTAGCAGAATCTGCACCAGAGGTAGCTTTGGGACCACGAAGGGGTGGCCTGGAGGCAGAAATTGGGGTCCTGTTATGGTTTGTGTCTAGTTGTCCCCCCAAAGCCTCATGTAGTCATGGGGCAGCTTCTAGAGTTTCTGATTAATTCTTGATCCAATGTTTGGGTTATGGGTATGAGTGCTACACCTGCCCTGGGGTGGGTAATCTGCATTACAATGTAAGGAGGGAAGAGAGGCTTGCCTCTGCTGCCCCTCCCTTTGCTCTTTGCTGCTTACCACCACCATGAGCAGCTACCCTCTGCCCTGTGTCTCTCTGCCTTGAGGCCAGCTGGGTAGGTACCGAAACCTCCACTAACTGTGAGCTCAATAAACCTTTCCTTCCTTAATGTTGGGTGTCAGGTATTTTGTCCCAGCAACAAGAGTAAAGGAGACAGGTCCCAAATACAAATGTGACAAGGATCTGGGAAGTGAGAAGGCAGTAAAGAGGACCTCTATCCATGTCAACACGTGGCTCAGAGCAAGAGCTGGTGGCAGTGGGATGGGAAGACACAAAGACAGGAGCATGTGCTGAGATCACCAATAGCTTCACTGCAAGTCTGTCACTATTGTCTTCTGTATTTGTCAAAAGATTTTAACCTCAGTTCACGAACGTAATTTATCCCACAGTTTTGGATAAGATGGCCACAGTTGTGTTTTATCACCCAGTGCAGAATTGACAAACAAAAATAAAATTTTGCCAAACCCTCCTGTTTGTGAATCAAATTGTTTGCAAACAAAAGTGTTCATAAACCAAGGTACCACTATACTTCGGTTATACGAACAGGGTTATTTATGACTCTATTCTTCTGGTTATCAGCATTTAGATATATTTAAGCCACATTTATATACATATATAGAAACTACATAATCATGGTCCAAATGACTTAGGGTGTTCAGAAAGCAGGTCTATCAAGAATAAAGAAGAGGCATGTGGTAGTAGACGGATTGGAAACTACCACCAGTTGTGGGTGAGGGTTTCCTGCTTGGCTGACTGTATCCTGTTCAATTCTCACCAAGAAATAGTGTAGTAATCTAAGTCGCAACATTCAGATACTAGAGCCAAATCATCTGTCTAAATGTCCAGAGTTAGAGAAGCAGGCTCAAGACTGGAGTGCTGGTGTGCCTGACTCCGAAGCACAGTGCTGCCAGGCCAGTGTCCCCGTGTTCCTTGTGCTGCTCAAGCCTTTTCTCTTTGTTTCACTTACTCACAGTGCTGGAAAGTTACTGTCCTTCCTCACTGAGTATTTCTCCAACTCAAATGTGACGCGTTTCCCCTGGCGGTAGTGATCAAATGAATATTCGAGAGAGGGGCCTGCAACTCTGCATTTGTGACTGTCAGCCACACTTTCCTACTACAGTCTTTAGGGGCCTGGGTTTAAAGAGGCTGATGTGAATATGAGAGGGGGGCAACCCCCCTCCAAGAAATTACTGTGAAGAAGACATCACTCATCTGAATAAATGAGGGTCAAAGGGAGCACAGGATGGGGTTCCAGGACACACTGGTTATATTTTGCTACAAATAGTCAACCACCTGCCTGGTACCAAATCGCTAAATAGATCAAAATCTGTGCTGGTTGAGTTTAATGAGTTTCACTTTGGTGCAGAAGGAAAGAGTTCAGGTGGGTGGCTTATACACATGGCCCTACTGTGTGTTTTGAAGGATGGCTAAACAGGGTGGCGTGTTAACGGACCCTCCCACTCCCCCCCCCCCCATATATGTAAGACAACTCAACTTGGACTTCAGAAAACAACCCAGCTATACTCAGTGGCAGTGTCTTACATCAAAACAACAGGATGTAGCTTTAGGTTAGATCTTGGTCCAAACCAATGCGAAACATCTGTGCTTCTGCAATTTCTATACGGACTGCAGCCCTGACGTGAGAATGTGAAGAAGAGTCTGTCTGCCCAGCAGGGCCAGAGGGTGAGAGGTTGTGTGAAGTTTGTCCTGGAGAAAGGATGAGGAGAAACAGAGCTGCATGTAATGCAACTAGAAATCACAGTGAATATGCCAAAAACTCTGTGGGCATGAAGCCAAAGGGAAGAGCAGCTGCAGATGGACAGAGGCTGTGGGCATGTGGAGGCATGGGAGGGGTTTGAGCAAGGCTGGGTTTTCCTTAAAAAATAAAGGGTAGAGCTTGGCATGGTAGAGCTTATAATTCTAGCACTTGGGAGGCTGAGGCAGGAGGATTGCTGTGAGTCTGAGGACAGAGAGGGCTACAAAGTGATTTCAAGGCCAACCTGAAATGTATAGTGAAACCCTCCCTCAAAAAGAAAAGGAAGGAGAGAGAGAGAGAGAGAGAGAGAGAGAGAGAGAGAGAGAGAGAGAGAAGAAAGGAAGAAAGGAAGGAAGGAAGGAAAGAAGGAAGGAAGGGAGGGAGAGAGAAAGAAAGAAAGAAAGAAAGAAAGAAAGAAAGAAAGAAAGAAA
>NW_004524581.1:20515337-20556173 GCF_000260255.1 Octodon degus | reverse complement strand
AGAAAGAAAGAAAGAAAGAAAGAAAGAAAGAAAGAAAGAAAGAAAGAAAGAAAGAAAGAAAGAAAGAAAGAAAGAAAGAAAGAGACAGAAAGAAAAAGAAATGAAAGAAAGAAGGGAAGAAAGGAAAAGAGACAGACAGAAGTAAAGGAGGAAAGAGTAGCCGTAGAGTCTGCCTGGCTCCCTGGCCTGCAGTTTGTACAGGCTCCCTAAACACCGCAGCACCAGGTAAAGGTCTAATGCACCCACAGGTTTTGTGTTTTGATTTCTTTTCAGGAAAAAAAGATTTCTTTTCGCTATTGCCGCTATCTGACACACAAGTTGGACAAGCTCTTGATGAGTTACGTTGGTGCTGCCTGGGGCTCTTGACTTTACCACAGGAGCCTGAAAATGCATCCAGATTGGAGTTAAAGAAAAGTGCTGTTTACCCAACAAAAGGCAACGTTATTATTATTATTATTTTTTTTTTTTTGGCAGAACCGGGGATTGAACTCAGATCCTTGTGTTTGCCAGTCAAGCGCTTATCCTACTGATCCATCTCCCCGGCCCCAACAACGTTATTTTTTAAGCCTGACAAGTGAACACTTTTTTCTAACATGCTTCAGTTAAGAACTGGTACCCGTTGAACTTATTTATCCAGATCTATCTGTCTGTCTGTCTATCCATCCCTCTCTCTACCTAATTGTATACGTATTTATTTTTCATCTATCCATCCTTTTATTTGAGCATAATGACGCCTGGATTTGCTGACACTTGGCTTAGTTTGAACTTATTTGGCAGGAGGGTTGCTGGCAGGCCCTTTGTTACCATAAAGTCCCTACTGCTCAAGACTGTAATCCAGAGATTAGGAAGATTTGAGGTAGTGTTGGTCCCTGAAAGGGGGTTTATGCCTAATCCTGTGGTCATATTTTCTTTTTTTTAGCTAGGTAAGATACTAAGAGTTTATGTATTTTTATCTGTACTTTTCAAACACTACGGTTTGGAGGATTTCAATAGAGGTCAAATTTTAAGAGACAGAAAAATATGAGGGATTAGGAACTGAAATCTTCATCTGTGTTCCAGAACCAGAACTGAGTCGCATCTGCCTCTGAGAACTTCACAGACTGGTGTGTGCAGGTGTCTGGGTGTGGCACCGAGCAGAATTGTAGCTGAGAAGCATTTCAGATGGACCCCACTTGGGGTGGGGACAATGCCTGTGCTGCCGCAGGAACCCAAGTGGTGAGTGTCTTTATGCTTAAATAGCAAAACATTATCATCTTTTCCTTTCATACTCCAAAAGGAGGGAATCTAAGCAACACAGTTTTATTCTGGGTACAGGAGTGGGCCACTGAGGACTTTCTGGATGCTGCAAAAGCTGTGTGCCTCCCGCACACCACAAGGTGAGCCACGCATGCGTCTGCCATCAGGAAATGCTGACCAGCAGCTCACAATATGAAGAACGTATTCAAAAAGCCAGCAGCTTGATCCTCTCTCTCATCAACTCCTCTAGTGGGAGGCTGGGCTTTCCTTTGTCACAGCCTGAAAGGCACTAGCGCTAGCTGCCACACCCATCGTGGCTCTGGGTCTGTTCTCGTTCTGTGAAGTGGCTTCTAGGAAGTCCAAATAACCAACGGAAGGCAGACTGAGCATGCACGGGACCAGTGGATATTTCCTTAAAGATGGGAGAGGGAGCGAGGGAGTGAGGTAGAGGGGGGAGGGGAGAGAGAGAGAGAGAGAGAGAGAGAGAGAGAGAGAGAGAGAGAGAGAGAGAGAGAGAGAGAGAGAAAACAGTTATGGTGTAATCTCTCTCATACACATTTTTGTGGTTAATGGAAGAAATACACTTTTCACTCTTCCACGTCGTCGGTCCCCAGCATCCGGAGCTCGCCAGCGCTCTCGGGAAAGCCCACCCTCGCCCCTTCCGCCCCTCGCTGTGTGAGCACCGAGGATGAGCACGATTTTAGCCATCTACTGTCGCCACACCCCACGTCGGCGCTTTTATTTGAAAAATCTGACGGCTTGTGGTGAGAACTGTGCCTTTTAGTATAACAGACGAATTCTTGAGGCAAAGAAATCCAGCAGCAGGAAGAGAAGGAGCAGGAAGCCCAGCCTCTGAGCCCCAGCGCGCAGTGGAGGAGGGCAGGATGCACGGCGCACGTTCGCTGTGTCGCACCTCGGCCTCGCGGAAGCGCAGGTGCAGGGCCAGGCTCGGCCTCATGCGTGCGGAATAGTTTAGCTGAGCAGAAGATGAGTCCAACACGCGACCCTGGAGCTATCTGGAATCTTTAGGGACTTTAGAAAGAAGCAGATCATTTCTAACCTTCAAATTTTCAAACGAAATGAATATGTATACCAGAAGTGGGGAGAAGCTAAACCATGCTCACCACAAGAAACTAGGATGGCAGATAAGAAAACAGCAAGAAGTAATAAGGAATTCTAAAGACATTTGGGCAGGAATTTAGCTGAAAGGCTATATATTTCTTACAATGTATTATCGATATCCTCTTTCCAGTTATGGAAGCCTCTGGAGACCCACTCCCTGAAAACACAGAAGTGACTGGTTTGTCAGTCAGCAGGAAAACGACTCTATTTAATCTACATCTGCTAGTGGCTTTGGCAATTACAGAGTCCAGTAGAAATTTACTATTTTTGAAGAAATAAAATCATGCTTCTTGTGATATAGGGGAATGAAAATCCCAACCTAAAAGGTACCTGGGACAAGTTCGTGTTCTCTAAAACCAAAGAATGAATTTTAGGAACAAACAGAGGCTAAGAGCAGAATATGTTCATTGGGGGAAAGAAAGCACCTGTCCAAGAGAGGGACAGAAGGGCAGCCCAAGTTGGTTGTCCAGGAAGCTGTCTTTTCCAGGGACATTTGTGTGTGTGTGTGTGTGTGTGTGCGGAACCGAGGATTGAACTCAGATCCTTGCGCTTGCCAGAGAAACGCTTATTCTATTGAGCCATCTCCCAAGCTCTCCAGGGACTTTTAGAAAGCAAAACCACACGGTGAGGCAGGTCTAAGGTGGAGAACATGGGAACTCGCTTAGGTGGGCATGAGGTGGGACAAAACTATGGTCAGCCAGTGAGATTACAAGCACCATTGCTCAGAAAACATTGATTAAATTGGAATCAAACAGGGAAGCAAGCCTGTAGCAAGTAGCAAGTGGGCATGAATATGGGGACAGGGTCTCTTCCTGTAGGGTATTGGGTTAGTGACTCTTTTTCGGGCTCTTTCAAGATGATTGATACCTATTTAAAATATCAGTCCCTGAAGCCCACCCTAGGTAAGTATGTGGCTGCTTCTGTTTCCTCTTTTGTCTTGAGGTCTGGCCCACAGAGGGGAGTGTCTGTCTCTTCCCAAGTTGCCAAGTCACCTTATCTTCCATCTTGTCTTGAAGGCCTGACCCTGTCTGACTGCCTAGAATATTTCTATCTAATTCAGCAGCCTACAACAACATGATTATAAAATATATAAAATAGAAAGTTGTACTTAGCTCATTAATTAACAAGGGAACCAATAAGATGTTAAAAGCAGGTTAAAGGTGACACCCAGGAGCAGAGGCATAGGGATGCCCATGTTAGGAAAGCAGAAAGGGGTTTGCTTAATGCAGGGCAGCTGGGCTTCTTCTGCAGTGGGAGAACGAAACAAGGCCAAGAGTTCTGCGGCAGAAAAAAACTTCGTGAATCCCAGGCAGCTCAAGCGCAGTGCAGCCCCTGAGATCTTATGGAACCAGCTCGTCTCTGTTAGCCCATCCCAGGCTCCACTGCAGACTGGTCCCGAACATCCTTTTGGCTTTTGCCAAGGACTGTGTCAGTGTCTCTGCTCTGTAGAGACACACTGTGGGAATCTCTCCGCTTAGTTTGGTTGAGCTTTCCAGAGAACTAGGTACAGTCCAGAGGTCATAGGACAGCAAAGCAGGCCACACTGGCAGTGTGAACTTCCTCCTGGCTGTCAACTTGAAACTCCTAGCTGACGGCCTGGCAATGTCACTCCCAAACGTACACAGATAAGGTAAGGGGAGAGGTTCGGGAAGGCAAATTGCTCTTTCAAATTTAAGGTACAGACAAACCCTGCTCTCCATGCTTCGAATCTTGAGGTCTAATCTTCTCCCTGACTGGCCATATGTAGCACTGTAGGCTGTGACACCCAACAGCAGCAGCCTGCCATGGCTCCTGCTCTCCCACAGTCACAGGGTGACACCCCAGAGTCTATGGTGTGAGCATGCAGTGGGTAGCCAGTGCAAGTCAAGGGCACTTTTGACGTGGGACATTGTTGACTTAAAAATGGATTTATGAGGACTTAACTCAAGGAACACCAGTGTGGGGCCAACAATAAGCTACACCATCTGCTCGTCTCCAGGCACAGATGTCCCGGACCCCTGGTTCGATGGGCTTTTGCCACATGTGAATTTCCCGCTCTGCACACCTCTGTCCCACCTGAGAGGGCAGGACTGACTCAGCCTCCTCCCTAGGCTCCAAGGCTCTGTGTGCCGCATGCTTCCCACATCCTTGGCCCTCCAGGAGGGAGGAGCCTGGTGCTGGTGGCTACCTTGCAAGTTCCTAGTGGAAGGAAAGACCTCAGGCTGATCTTTCTGCCTGGTATTTGTCACAGCCTGAGAGAACATTTATCTCCCTTCTTGCTCAGCTGCCCCCATCATCTCTGAATTGCACGGAGGCTGAAGCTCTGTCTGGTTCGCTCCTCGTGCACCTGGTACTGAGCTCAGTTAGTACTGCCTGATGGCCACCATGTGTGCTTGTGTTTGTGCACGTGTGTGCATGCACATGCTCTGTAGAACATTCTCCACATAAGCAGCTTCCTTGGTGTCTGTCCGCAGATTCCTCCAAGAGTTGGAAACTGAGTCACTGGGCCTGGGCTGGCAGGTTATCACCTCCCTGAGCAGGCCCAGTAGCGGGACTCCCTCTCCATCTCCTCCCGCCAGGCCCCTTCCTCCAACTCCCCAGCTCAGTCTTGGCGTTTGCCTAAAGCATCTTGAACGTTCCTTTCATTCTTCCTCCTGGTGCAGGACAAAGTACCAGGGACTCTGAGTGGGAAGATGTCAGTTTCGTCCAATGGTCTCTCCACTTCTTTATCGAAGAATGTAAGACCTGTATTGGCCCAGGCTGTCTGCACACCACACATTCGATTCTTCTCTATTGCCTTTTCCTCGCCATGACTCAGGAGGTAGAGAGAAGCGGCTTAACTGTTTGATGAGCAGTCCTGAACTGCTTCCCAGAGGACAAGCTGCGTGTAGGCCTGTGAGAGGTGGTAACACCCAGCGTCAGCAGGACTCTCTCCATATCTGGCGGTGTGCCAGCTGGACACTGCATTATGTGACCTAACTTTCGGAAGGACCCCGAGTAGGAACTATTGTCATCCCCAGCTCATAGATGAAGGAATGAGGTGCAGAGAGGACTAAGGAGCCTTCTTTGGTATATACACTAGCGTTGTGTCAGGCCAGGATATGAATTTGCAGGTCATTTGATTCAAGGATCTAGAATTCAGCTAATATTCTCCAGGTCCAAAGCAATTATTCAAGGTCAATACAGTATGGCTGTTTCTTGGTTGCTAGCTCAAGAAGCCCCGCTGCCCTTACAGTACATCCCACTGTTATATATTCTGAATTCTGAGAAATTGAAGACCTTCAAACGTGGCCTGCAGAACAAAAATCTTCAAGCATAGGCCTCAGCTACCTTCTTGGAATCTTTAGAAAATGTCTTTTCTGTCTGCTCCCCTCCAGGCAAAAGTCTGAACCGGTCTTAACTTCCTCTAACTCTCACTTTTCCATTCAATCCCTTATTTCCAGTGATGGAGATTTTCTTTCTTAGCCAAACTCTGCACAGACATCCCTGCACTTGTCTGCGAAGCCATGACTTTTAGACATCCATGATCATCGCCACAGTGGCTGGTTCTAGCAAGACCCCTGCTAAGGTGGTTTAGCAAGAATCCCACCCTCCAGCTTCCCTTCCTCCCACCTCATGACCTCTCATCACCCTGCCCTGCCTTCTCCAAGAATCCTGCTAGAGCCCTCAGCTGAGATTCCCCTGCATCTCAGATGCTCCATAAACCAACCCCTACCCTCCTTCTTTGCTATAGGTTCCTCCTTGCTCTATGGAGAGTTGATGGAGAACCAGTCCCTCTCCCGCGCTGCCATGGTTATTTCTCCTGTGCAATTCTCTGCTTGAATAAAATCTTTCTGTTTAAGACTGGGCATGGTGGTGCATGCCTGTAATCCCAGCTCTTGGGAGGCTATAATCAGGTGGATTACTACCAGTCTGATCTAGTAGTGAGATCCTGAACACACTGTAGAACCTTCCCTAAAATACAAAATAAATAAATAAATAATTTCTGTATTTAACAAGTAACACACATTCATCCATCTACCTATCCACCCATCCAACTATCCATCCATCCATCCATCCATGCATCCATCCACCCATTCATCCATCCATCCATTCTGATGGTCCAACCACTACTGAAGTACACACACACTGAAATGCAGCATATGAAGGGACTTCTGTAGGGGAATCCAAGTAGGAAGGAAGCCGTGTATCAACATGTTGTTTGGATTTTTTTTTTCTTTTTTACTTTTTGTGCGGTTCCATGAATCAAACTCAGGCATTCAGAGCCTCACCTTCATGTTAGGCAAATGTTTCATTAATAAGCTACTTCCTTAGCCCACTCTCAGGTTTTAAACATGGTTTAAGAAATGGAAAAACTTCAACTGAATGTATTACCCACAGCATGTTTTCTTTGGTTATGTTTCTTAACAAGCTTTGATAATTCTAGGCTTGCGAAGTCACACCAGTGAGTAGGATTACTGTTTGTTTTTTGTTTTTATTTTTCAAAGGAGAAGGTTTAAAAGAACAACTGCTCTTCCCAACAAACATCCTAAGCATCCAAGGGCAGCCTGAAGATCACACGAGATCCTGGCCTTGTTTGAAAGCTCCGGAAAACCCAGTATTAACATTATGCCTCTGAGCAACTTCAAAGGCCTGGCTGGGTAAGATGAATTCGCAATGTCATGCAGGATCAAGCAGGATCATTAGTTATACTGACCCATTCCTTTGGTGAAGGCAGAGAAACATTCTTCCATTTTCTTTTTCATACAGCTGGATTTCTTATCAACAGCAATGTTATCTATTCTACGCATCACTTTTTAAATTAAGCATGGGATTTGTCTTGCTGGTTTAGCTTTTCTTATTCTTTGAGTACATATAATCTCAGAGTAGGCGATCATAACAATAAATTATATCTGTTAATACATTTTTCTCTCCCAATATTCTGTGGGAGAGAAATATATTTAATTTCCAATTTTTGCTTGCATAGATGCCAAGTGATTCTGGTAAGTTGTATGAAGAAATTAGAGTTCAAGACAATTGTAGTATTTGGCATGCATTTTTCCAAGTTCAAGTAATTCCAATCAACTTTTCTGTACTCTGCTCTGTAAATTACTTATAATAGCCACTACTTATTTCTGTCTACACCAGATTTAGCCAACTTTTTTTTCATGAAGAGCCAAAGAGTAGAGCATGTGGAGCATTTTATCTCTGTAGCAACTACTCACATTTGCCATCTAATGAATGGGTGAACCTTTGTCTCAATAAAACTTTATGGACAAAAGCAGGAAATATCCAGGGAATCACTTCTTACAGAAGTAATTGCAGATTTTTGGTGAAGGATTTTAGAGTAAAAATAGCTCAGCGGGCTGAAATGAGGCATGTGCACTTGGCTTCCTTTCTGGTATCTTACATCCACATAACTCAAGTCTGGATTCTCAGCCTCACAGCCCCTTACTAAACTCTCCTGGGATAAGCTGCAAAACACCCCAACTTCCAGCATCAGTCATATGCGTCTTCTGCATTTGCTAGTGCAGAACATCTGAAATTTCATGTATTTATGTAGGGCTTAGAGAAGAAATGGCTCTAAGGATAACAGTAAATCAAACGCAGTACAAATAAGTCCCTGAAGTGAAACCCATCTCTTAAGGGTTTTAAAACATTCATGCTACGCAGACCAAAATAGGAAAACAAAAGCTATGAACCTTTTGTTCCCCAGTGGCAAAAAGAGCTGGTTGTGTTTCCAGTGTTCTTTCCTCTCACCTCCTCTGGCTGCTGTCTTTGCAAACCAACAGAAAGGAGTAAGCAAGGCCTGGAGCCCTTAGGAGGGAGGAGTCCCAAGGCCCCACAACAAGCAGGGAGCCCCCTGTGGAGCCCACAACTGTGTATTGGATGGGTCATCTCGTGGCTGCTGCTCCCAGCTGTCCACTGACCTGCGTGGGCCCTGGTTTCCACTGGCTGCTCAGGAACTTGAAGAACTCTTCCTCAGAGTCCTGGTCTGAACTCCCTGTCCTCCTAGGGCTTTGCTCTGCCACAGTTGATGACGTCCCTTCTGCCCCAGCTCCAAGGCACATCTCCCTCCTTGTGCCTTGGCTACCTCACCCAGCTCCTTAGCATCTTCTATACCCCTCAGACTCAGACATCAAACCTTGCCCATTCCTTTGGTTCTGCCTGACACCCTTGGCTTGTCCTGTCCTCTTTCACTGGTTCTCGATCCTGCTGTGCCCCAGGAAGTGGCTTCTATGGCATGCACCCCTTTCTTCTCTCCAGCTCTCTGGATTTCCGCTTTCTAGTTAAGTTCCCTGGATGGGAGAAACCAGCAGGAGACCAGTGGACAGGGACAGGAGGAACCAAGGTGTTGGGTGTGCCTGGGTCACTGCAGCTTCCTCTTCTCCCTCCTTGGCCCTGAGTGTGGCAGTGCTACCCTGTCATCTTCTGGGTGCCACCACGTCCTTGTCATCTCAGCCCTGCCCGCATCTCAGAGGATAGCTTTTCATCCAAGTCTTGCAGGCTTCTTTTTCCTTCCATTTCATGGGGGCTCTTCACCTGAGGGACACTGGTCCCTGCAGTGACAGGGGGCGGGACAGTGAGGGCTCTGATGCTGCACAATGTAGGCATGCACATTTCTGAATGGTTAAGAAATAATTTTAACTAAAGATGAAAGGTAAGACATGCAAGACAGGAGGGATTTTACCACATGGATTAGTGATGCATAATTTTTACAGCGTTTCACCCTGGGCCCTGAGTTCTGACAATTTCCCAGCTATCATGAGAACTGACCCTGTGGGATGTCCAAAAAATAGTCTTTAGTTCTACACAATTTTGAGAACAAGATAAGCAAGGAGAGATGGGGACCAACAGGTCACTGTCTTTAATCACAGAGGTGATTGCAGCACCAAGAGAAGGGAGAGGTTGTGGACAGTGAGACTCCCTCGTGCTGTGACAGCTGGGCCAGGGTAGACATTCCCACACAGCTTTGTCCAGTGGAAGCATCCACTGCAGGGTAGCAGAGAATCCCTGCTGCCCACAGGCCCAAGGTCAGTCCCAAGAGGGGGAAGAAAATGCTGAGCTAAACTGTACTCACCAAGTTTCTTTCTCCAGATTTACCCTGCTGCTGTGTCACTCCCAGTCCCCAGGAGGAAGTAGGGACAGGTCAAGAGAATTCCCCATCGATGACCAGTGTCATTCTCTCTGTCCCTTGTCCTGAGTGTCTGAAATACTTAAGTTGTTCTTATCCAGGGACATTTTAGAAGTGGAAGGACAGGTCTGCTGTTGGTGTCCACAGTTCCCCTGGAGACGGCTTTGGCCACTCTACCTTGGGTATCCTGAATTGGCTCCATGCCTCGGCTGTCACCCATAGGATCCTATATACTAAGTGAAAAACTCCAAGGCATTTGTAAATAGAAGTGCTGCAGGCCAGGTTGGGGCATCAGGTATGTCTGGCTGCAGATAGCAGACATCCAGCTGAAACCTCAAACAACACCCTCACTGGAAGCCTGGATGCCCACAGTCAGCTGATGGTTGACAAGGTAAAAAGGATTGTCTTAGTCCGAGCAGGCCAAGGTAGAGATGGAAAGGGCCCTGCTTCCTTGAGACACATGGATTGAATGCAGGAGCAGAGATACCCTAAAAAATAAATGGAGATCTCTTAAGAAGAAGAGGAGAGAGGGGGGTGGGCAGCCCACAAGATCCAACTGAGTTGTAAATGTGGTTCCTCCATTTATGATCACTGTTCCTGTGTAAAGTACTATTGGGTCTATCATCAGATCTGGTCTTGATTATTTAATCTCCTACACAGGGAACAGAGCACAGATGTTTGTAAACATGTGCTGAATAAAAACCAACATACTGAACAATCATGTGCATGGCCAAGTTCCCCATCCTGTTCTGAGCCAACTTTCAGGAACTGGATGGGAATTGTGCACAACCACGGGAAGAAGTCTTACTGGTGTACCCCACGATGCTGTTCCTGTTACCCTGAAAAAGCTCATGCTGGAGGCTAGCGCATGATTGTAATCAAGAAGATGCCCCGTCAATTTATCTTGCATATTGACATCTGAAAAACAAATGCAGGGCTGCGCCAGCCCTGCCCCCAAAGCCTGCTGAGACATTGATTGAGACTGGGCCTGGTAGTGTGCACCTATAATCCCAGCTCTTGGGGAGACTGAACACAGGCAGACCACTATGAGTCCAATCTACGTAGTGAGACCCTGTAGACCCTATCTTAAAACACACCAAAAAAAGAAAGAAAGAAAGAAAGAAAGAAAGAAAGAAAGAAAGAAAGAAAGAAAGAAAGAAGAAAAGAAAGGAAAAAGAAGATTCAGCATTTGATCCTGCCATACCTATAAGTGCAGGGCTAATTTTGGAGCAAAATCTGCCTTTGTCAGGCATTTGCCAGCTAGATCAATTCTACCAATCATCGACCATCAAAAGAATGACGAGGGTCCCTGCTGAGGTCCTATTGGTCCTGGTTGTTCCATATGTAAAATAAGGAAATAGCATTTGTCCAAGGATAAGTGTTCCGAGCTAACAGGAAAATAGAAACAAAACTTTGTCTCATCCTGAGAGCAGGTATTAGAGACCATGGAGGAAAGGGAAGACCATCTCAGAGATGGGGGTCCTGCCCTGCTCATGTTCCTGTGTGCAGAGGACCAGGGTCTACTCTGCCTGTTAGGGTCATCAGGGTCAGGAACGCAGCTCAGCCACAGGCTGTAGTGTGGTGGCTCTGGTTGCCCCAGACCTCACCGGCCTTTACAGCACAGGCTACAAAGATGGAGACTGAGATCAGCTCAGCCTGCAAGGTTGGGAAGGAAGAGACGAAGAGAACTAGTTTAGACCACAAGCTTTCTGGGAAGACCCGGGTTTAACCCCACATGCTGACGTCACTGGAGGCTGCACATTCCACTCTTTATCTACAACACAAGGATCATGACATCAACCTTACAACCTGCTGTAGGGTGAGGAGCACCCCGTGTCAGTGCATGAGCCCCGGATGGGGCAGTTGCCCCTCTAGCAACATCTGCTCCCTGGTGACCGTCCCAGCAGCTGCACATAGTAGGCACCGACTACATGTTCACTGACTGACTGGCTGATTTCCTGCAGCTGGGCTGCTATCCATTTTCTTGCTAATCATGGTGTCAGATGCTGCGACGTGCCTCTGAGAGGCAGTGGGTTCGGGGATTTGTTGACAAATAGTCAAAGCTTTTCCAGCGAGGGTAATGGGAGAGGGCTGGTGTGTGACTGAGGACAGCTCAGCACACTTTGCTCAGCATCCACACCCTGAACTGGAGGCAGCTGACGGACCTCAGGGGCACCAGGCCCGACACCCAGGCCCCTCCTCAGACACCCAGACTGCCGTTACCATCACACCACATGGCACCAGCTGGATGTAGGTCTGGTCTCCGAGACAGAAGTACAGAATAGGAAGGTAAATCACATGCACCAGGGAACAGAGGAACCTGTCGTGGTTCGGTAGTCTCAAAAGTCTGGAATATTTGTTTAGGATGTGCAGGACACTAGAAAAAAGGCCACATTCAGTGGTGCAGGTTGTACACCATGCAAACCTCAGTGGAGCTGGCTTCCTGAACCACAATTGTCCCAGAGATGGTGATCAGTGTTGCAGCGGCTTTGCTCAGCTTGGGGAATATGTAACCTTCCCCACCAGGAACAACATGCCCGGACAGAAGTATCCAAGGAACAGTGTTAACATAAATGTGGGGGAATATTCAGAAAAACCACTAAGTGATCTATTGTTTCTGAAAAATCACATAGCCCATACTTTTGGCTGTGAACACACCAGGCACACTAAGTCAAACTTTGAATAGAATAAGGGCCCATTCTGAAAAACAGACCTCCCATAGTGTTCTAGTCAGGTGGGCCAGTGGAAGCTTTTGTACGTTTTTAATTAATTGCTTGATAAATTGCAGGAGTGGATTGAACTCAGGACCTCTGCATTCAGCTACATTTCCATTTCCTTTTTTTCTTTTTCTTTCTTTCTTTTTCTTTTTTTTTTTTTGAGACAGATCCTCTATAGACTGCTGTGTTTCCCAGGCTGCACTTAAACTTGTCCTTCTGCCTCGGCCTCCCTGAGTATTAGGATTATAGGTGTGTGCACCACCACATAGGGCTAAGAAGCTTTTTTAGTACACTGTGGGTCTACTAGATCCAGGGATCTAGAAGACAGAAGGAGGGAAGATTACAGAGCCCAGTAAATAGGTCTCAAGAGAGAGGTACAGATGTTGATTCTGGGGAACAGGAGATTGCAGGCCACAAACAGGGGCACAAGGACCCTCCCTGCTACTAGGAACAGAGGCTACAGCTTGCAGCAAACCATCCTCTTCACAGAGACACCAATCTGCAAGCAGACACCTGTCCCGGGGTGTGGGGACCACATAGGAGGGGTCCAAGGTGGCTGCAAGGGGCTGTGACCTCTACAACTCTAGGAACAGAACCAAGATGCTACACTCCAGGTGATGAATTGGGAGATTTTTTAAAATGTTTCCTCCGTGTGCCTCATGTTAGCTGAATTGAATGTAATCCGGCTACGATACACGTTTCCTAAAGAACATGCTTGTGATGGTTTTGTACCGGCTCCAAGTAGCATTCTCATTTCAATGAAATGATGTTTGGGAGATTGGAACAGCTGTCTCCGGACTGAAGTCTGTCTCATTATTAGGTAAAAACACTAAGCTCTCCTCTCCCTGCTTATCCCATGCATCTCTCTGCCAAGTAGACAAACTAAAGCTTTCAGGGCAGTGGTCAGGAGGGTGAGGGGGTTTTGGAGGCGTCCTTCCTAACTGTGGCTAAGAGTCAGCAGAGAACCATGTCAGAGCTGGCCTGGGCTGCACCTGCACTGCTGTGCAGGGGCCTCCGGGCTCCTCTCCCTGCATCTCAGGATGTAGCAGAGTCACTGCAGCCCGAGACAGACGCCTCTGAAGATGCTTCCACAAACATTGCTCAGGGGCATAGATGCAGTCCAAGCACCATGAGTTTGTGGCTATCAAAATCCGGCTTTTTTTTTTTTTTTCAAAGCAAAGAACACAGTGCCTTCCTTAGGGACAACTACTATACCGTGCTTTGAAATCTGCAGCAAGAGATGTGTTTCAGATTCAGAGCTGCTCAGAATCTAAAAGGAAACGAACGCATCTGGCTGGAACCTTCCACCTCTCCCAGGAAGACCCGGCTTCCCTGCGGCTCCACACTGCAAACTGCAGGAGCAGTCGCAGCGCAGTGACGCTGCTGAGGGACAAAGGGAGACATAAATAGCCCCACCTCGGCTCAGGTCAGGCTTTGCTGCCTGCTCCAGTCTCCACCAAAAAAAACCAGTTGTTTTCAGGGCACTTCGGATTTCAGCACTGCAGCTGAAGGACTGATCGCCCGGCAAGGGTCCAGGGGCGCGAGGCTCCAGCCCTAGGCCCCCAGGCCAGCTGGATCAACACCACCTGACCAGCTTAGAAACCTGAGCTCTGCAGCCCTCTCCCGACTTCCCTAGTCAGAAACTCAGCCTGGGGCCCCAAAGTCTGTGCTGAACAAGCCCTCCACAAGGTTCTGCGACCCCCAAGGACCAGCGGGGGTTGGGGGCACGCAGAAATACCAGCTGGGAGAGACTGAGCCCTGGTTAACTAGGTCCAACTTCCAAGGACTTAATTTCCAGGTTACAAAATGGAAATTGGTTGTTCCTCCCCCTCCTGCTTAGTGGGACTGTCATGCAGGTGTAAAGAGATAATTTATGCAAACAGCTTCCTCAGTGGGGCATGAGCTCTGTGTCCATATGCTGCATATAACATGCCCATATTAATTCTGTATACATTATAGTGATGCATACATTTAATGTATGCGTTATTTTATACAAGAATAAAACAATGGCATTCTTAAACGGGACAAAAACTAATTAGCTGATCAACGCTTTGCAGCTAGAGAAAGTAAATAAATAAAAAATTCAAAATGGTACCACAATGCCTGGAAAAGTGACAAGGAAAATAAGCTCACAGCATTAAGCAGCGTGGGTTCCCATCTCAGGGAGACCCAGGGATGAGTTCTCCACTGGCTCACATTAAAACATGACAAAGACAACCAGGACAAACATGAAGGGTCATGCATGGGAGACCCCGTTTTTGTACTAGTCCCAGAGAGGATTTAAGATGACGTAGAAGGCAGACGATATGCTGTGTGGATTTCCACGCAGACACTCCAGAGAGGCTGAGGAGACGATGGGGAAGCCCTGGGACACAGTGGGGGTACCTGCATCCTCAGCCCAGTGCCATGAGGAGCCACCCAGGGATTCCAGGGGGCAGTGGTGTTCCCTGCAGGCTGGAAGCACCACATCGTCCCCAATCCTGATGACAGATTCTGGGGCCCGCGTGACGATGCTCGGTGAGTGGGGGAGCAGGGCAGGGGAGAGGAGCATGGCAGGAACTGTCTCTTTCTCACACCCCGGCAGGGGACTAAAGTACCACCCGAACCGTGTCTGGGGTGCGCAACCTCACAGTGATCCTGTGACACACAGTGGTTAGCCAGGCAAAGAAAGCCTCCGTTTCCTATCATGGCTATTAATATCATCATTTTCAAAGTTTCCCAGCAATGGCGCTGCTTCTCATGCTATGAAGGAATCCTTCTCTGGCCTTGACCTTGGCCGAGGCCACTGCTTCCTGGCCCTGCCTGGTCATCATAGGTCGCAGGTGACAGCACCCAGCTGTCCTCCCCAGGCCCTCTGGGCACCTCATGGCCCATCTGGCAAGGTTGAGCCATCTGGGGCTTTCTGCCTGGGGTCCACTGCCTGTAGGGTCACCACCAGCTGGCTTGTACACAGGTCACAGTTCCCACGACATCCACAGGCCAGGGCTCCTGAGATTCTAAAACGCTTCCCCTGACAAGTCCTGATTTCTACACTGGCCATAGAGGCCAGTGAGGCAGCTAAGAGTTGGGCTGGCTGGGTACACAATTGCCAGGTGAGGTGAGCTAGGCTTGCTTTTTGGATAATTCATCTAACTTCTGTAGGCTGGAAGTATCAGGTGAATTTTTTGTAAGTACCTAGAAACTACCTCAGTCAATACCTGACTCATGGAAAGAGCTCTCTGTAACAAGATGCCAACTACATTCTAGTGTAAGTACCGGGAGCTACATGGTGCTGTCTTAGATTTCTCAGGAGATCATGTCAGGACATCAATATTTCTCTTAATAGTGTAAAAATCATGATTCCCAGAGGATGGAAGACAATGTGATTGTGTTCCACTGAGCACACGCACACGTAATGGCCCGTGTGAAACCCCGCAGACCAAGCAGGCGGACTCCGGCATTCCCGTTTGCCCCCCATGGCTGCTCTCACAGCTGCATGGCTCAGGTACCCACCCACACCTGTCACGTCGTCTAAGCATCAGCAAAAAGGAGCACAGCTGGGAGCTACAGGGTCCTGATGGTACCTACTGCAGGTGGTCCAGCCAGCAGTGGTTCAGACAGCAGTGCAGGCTGTCCCTGTCCTGCCCTGAATGATGGTGACTAATCAATTATCTGAGCACTTTCTTCCCACCTCCTTGGATGCCAAAAGAAAGAGATGGCCAGTGGCGCTGGCTTTCCCAGACAGACAATTGCCCATGTTCCTGCTAGGAGCACAGTGCGGGTGTGAAATGGTGCTCTCTGCATCTTGCCCGCTTTCTTGACTTCCAATAGCAGAGAGACAGAGGCTGGACACTGTCACAGGGGACCAGGGCCAGAGTACAGTTCCTGCCCCCCAAATGATGCAAGGCTGCCAGCCCTGTGGAGATGGAACCAGCTCTTTAGGTCTCTGCCCTTCACCAACCCCATGGATGAACGAGACAGTGATGAATACCTGCGGGATCAATTAGAGGCTTGACAAGAAGGCTTCAATCTCTACCCATTTCGCTGTTATTTTCCCCCTCTCTGGAGGTGGCTCAGCCAAGCACAGTGATGTCCACCGCCCAAAGAGCCAGGTGCTGCCCTCCTCTCCTGTGACTCTATCTGTCAGAGTTGAAGAGACTAAGAGAGGTTAAGCATTTAATAAAATCATGAGTCCTGGGAGGTATTCCAGGGTCTATAAACTTCACAGAGATATACCAAGCTGCAAAAAGCCAAACCAAGATCATTTGTTACTATCTAAGGGATCTTTTTAAGCAATATTCATAAAAATAGATTCCTCTCTGCTGATTTATAAGAAAAGGAACTCTACCTTTCCCAGGGGTATCTGCAGGAGCAGAGTATATAAATTTTAATAATTCCATGTAGGGAAAGATAATGGTAAAGCGATTTCTCAAAGCCTTCATCCAGCCCCAGGGTCTTGCTGATTAACCTTCTTTCGATACAGTTGCATAAGCATATATGAAGGCCGTAACTACCAAGTTACATCGAGCAAGCACAGGAGGCTTCTATAATGATATCGGGAAGATTGTAACGCTGACTTTGCCCTTATGTTACTGCCTTTCAAACGCCTATTGATTTCTTCCTGAGCTCTGGACACCACTTAGCCAATACTAGCAGTGGTTACAGTCAGGCATCGCGTCACGGATTCTGCAGCATTATATCTTTAATGGGGACCCCACGGTATCCATGCCCATTCCCCACGGTCAGGACAGCAGAGGCTAAGACAGGAAGGTGTGGGTTGCAGCCACTCCAGTGCTAGATCCCTTTCCAAGATTACTGCCCCTGTCCTAGGCTTCTGCACAAACCCTTCGATCTCCCTCCACTAAGAACAGAGAGCATGTTTCAAGCTAGGAGCCAGGTTTCTCTTTTACTACTTTATCTCTCTTATGCTCTTTTTAGGTTATATTGAAGCGCATGGAATATTTTTGATCAAAGCTCTGAGAGAAGAATTCGTGTGCACAGGACACGAGGGGTTGCGTCTGGTGTGGACGGACCTGGATAAAGGTGGACCCGGGAGGCGGGGAAGGCACTGTTGTTCTACATCAGTGACACCATCAGTGTTTTTGCATATCAACCATCAGCTGAGTCAGCAAGACCTGCCCTTTCTGCCTTTGCCCAGTGTGGGTGGCAGCCTCTGTTCAACTAGGGTCCAGGCAGCAGAGGAAAGGTGGTGAGATCCTCTCCAGGGCTAATGCGTCTCCTCCAGGGACCCTCCCACCTCCTGCTGCTCCCCTCGCTGGAGAGCCATGAGCAGCACAGGTCAGCGTTAGGCGCTCAGTGCCCCCTACCTACACCAGGTCAGGCTCTGTGTTAGCGCCTGAACTATCTGAGGATAGCCCAGAGTAAGAGGACCAGCCCCCACCTCGGGCATATTCCCTGCGCTACGGCGCCACCTGGTGGCTGTAAGGCGTAAGGCAGGGCTGAGACAAGGCTACAGCTGCCCAGACTCAAATATTTGCAGAGAATCTGACACTGACGCTCCAGGCAAGAAGGCGACCCACAGAACAAGCCGGCAGGAAATGGGATATTTTCTCATTTTATGTAAAACTGTCTTGCAGCAGCAAATAGTCTTTGAGCAACTGGAAAGCACATTAGTGTTGGACCAGGGAAACAGCTCAGCGGTCTATATGCCTGGCCAGCAAGCACAAAGACCGGGCTTCGATCCCCAGTACCACACACTATGCTGGCCCCAGACCGAGCTGGCTACTGAAACCAGGCAGGGTGGCACGCGCCTGTAATCCCAGCACTGGGGAGGCTTAAACAGAAGGATCACTATGAGTCTAAGCTGCGTAGAGAGGCCCTTACCAAATAAATAAATAAACAAACAAATGAATGATTAAAATACATAGAACCTGGGCATGGTGGCGCAAGCTTGAGACCCCACTATTCTGGGAGGCTGAGGCAGGAGCATGCTAAGTTCAAATTCTTCCTGAGCTTCTTAGCAAGTTATTGAGACTCTCTCAAGATAAAACAACAGAAAAGGGTAGGGATATCCATACCTCATTACAAAGTTGCTGCGTTTAACTCTCAGCCTGGGAGAGGGGGGTACAGAGAATCTATTATTAGAATAAGCAAAATATGGTATAGATATGCAGTAAAATATCATTTAGCCTTTCAAAGGGAGGAAGTTCTGACACGGCCTCTAGCGTGGATGTGTCTTCAAGGCAGCCTGCTGAGGGGTATAAGCCGGGTGCAAGAGACGCATAGCGTATGATCCTGCTGACATCAGGGAGCTACAGTAGAGACAGGAGCCAGGGTGGGATTGGCCCAGGGCCAGGGGTAAAGGGATGGCGCACTACTGTACAGCAGGCGTCAAGTGTCAGTCTGGGATAATGAAAACACTCCGGTACCATGGAAACATTAGGACAGTAAACGTCACGTGTGCTTTCCCGTGAGGCGGGCAGCAGCTGGCAGCTGTGGCAGCATGCGCCTCTTCCGCCTCGTGGCCCTCCCCATTCACCCTGCAATGAGACCAGAGCGGGCTTCATGGAACAGGTCTTGGGCTACTACCTGGGCCAGGTGTCACCAGGGCTCTCTCCTGGAACCACCTCTCATTTTCTGGCTGAGTTTTTAATGTCTAGAAAGAGTCCAGCAGCTTGTGTGCTAGTGCCTGGTACAGTGTCTCCACTGCGAATTGTGCAGTCTGAGAAGACGGGGTTCCACACGTGGCTTGGAATCAGGTGACACACGGACGCTCCACACGCTGCCCCAGCCCTGCAGAGGCTTCAATTCCCACATGAGCCGGGATATCGCCCTCTTACCCAGCAAGCACCCCTCAGCCACACAGGCACCCCAGTTTTTTAAAGGGCAGAGTGACCTCTGAGTCTGGGGCACATCCTGAGCCACAGCACAGAGTTGGGTGAAGCTTAGTTACAGATTAGGGATTAGGAGATTTTAATCATCTTCCATTGGAAAACTCAACACCAGATTTTGGAAGGGATCTGGCCCAGGAGCAGGTTGAGTTCTGTATGTGGCATTGTGAGGAGACACGGCTGCTGTGGCTTCAAAAGTGCTTTAGTGTTTCCCCGGGAGGCTGTCAGCACTCGGCCCCCAGTGCAGTGGACATGAGGAGCTGGTAAAAGCCTTCAGAGGTGAGGTCTAGCGTGGCTGATGAGGTCATGGGAGGCACTAACACAGCTCCCCGGGGCTCTTCTGAGGGGCTGTGACAAGAACAAGGCTGCCTCCTTCCCTCTCTCTGGCTCGCTGCTGCCCTGTATGTGACCTCCCCTCTCTTGTGCTTTCCTGCCCTGCTGCCATCTGCCATTGGGTGACACAGCCAGGCCCTCACCAGAGACAGCCACGCTGTGTTTCGGCCTTCGAGCCTCCAAGCTAAGTCACTTCCCTGGTAAGTGAGCCTGGCTTGTGTATTTCATCCTAGTCATAGAAACAGCCTAAACCGTCACTTACCTGGAAGCTGTGTGGATGGCCAGTAGGGCCGCAAGGGCGTGGCCAACAGCCTCAGGGAGGGGAAGGGGTCTGCAGCACCTGCCCGAGGTGGCCTCAACTGCCTGCAAGACCCCAGGCCTGGGCTTACAAGTGCTGAGAGGCATCCCATACTCCTCTGGGGGCTCCCAATAACCACCTCATTGCAGGAGTCTAAGGTCCTGGGTCCAGTGAGCACTCCCAGCAGGAGGCAGCAGTCAGAGCTGTAGCCCACCCCTTGCATACACAGTAACAACCCAGCAAATAAAGAAGTCAGAGGGTTCACTAGAATCTTGCTCCCCCATGTGTCCTGTTGTTTGTTTAAAGAACTCTTAATGACTTCCTGGTGTTTACATAAGAAAGGTAAATAAGAATTCCATCTTATTTTACTTTTAGCTATTATTTACAAAGCATCTATTCTGCACTTTTCCTCAATTCTAACTCTCTTGACATTGGACATAGGTGGGGCCAAGGGTCAGAGATGTTAAGAGACTGCGGCGGGCCCGGGAGATGGCTCAGTGGAGTAAGCGCTTCCCTGGCAAGCACAAGGGCCTGAGTTCAATCCCCAGTTCCACAAAAAAAAAAAAAAAAAAAAAAAAATTAAAAAAAAAAGAGAGAGAGACTGCGGCAATGTCACCACAATGTCACCCACTCCTGAACCCACATCTTCCTGCCCCAAAGCCCACTGTTAGCAGCACGATTTTCCCTCATTCTTTTCAAATATCCCCGAGGGACCTTTCAGAACCTGTGTGTATGTGCTTCCCCTTGCTGGAGACTATGTTCTCCATGCAGGAGATGTCATCTGAGACTGGGCTTGGAGGAGAGGTGACAAAATGTGACAGTAGCACCACTGGGCCACGCTTTGCCCAGCTGCAGCTTGCTGCAGTAAAAGCAGAGCAGAGCTGACACCGTGTGCCATCTCCACTGTAGGCAGCGGAGACTGGGCTAGGCCCTCCCCCCAGAGAGTGTAAGGAGGACCGGATCTACAGCCTACGGTGGGCCCTGCGAAGGGAGGGCTTCTAATCGTGGGACACAGTGCCCTAGAGGTCGTGAAAGGGATCAGGGGTTCTGATCCCCGGGCCTGCCCCACGGAGCATGCTGAGGTGGTGACTGAGACTGGGCGTGGTGGCATGTGCCTGTAATCCCAGCTTTTGGGAGACTGTAAACAGGTGGATCACTACCTGTCTGATCTTGTAGTGAGACCCTAAACATCCTGTAGACCCTTCCCTAAAAAATACCAAAAAAAAAAAAAAAAAAAAAAAAAAAAAAAAAATGAGGTGGTCTGACTTGAGGACCTGATTGAGGAACTCAGGAGACTATGCTTGGTTGCTCTTGAAGGGGCTGCTCCAGAGCTCAGGGCCTGAGACGGCGCCGCAGGCCTCTCTGCGTTCATTTCCAATGCCTGTGCGCCCCCAGTGGCGAGTACAGCCCACCGCCTCAGGCACGCTCGCCCACGCAGCCATCAGAAGATGACATTCATTCCACTTAATTTTATACCTTTATTAGAAATTTCTAATTAACTTAGAACCAAGAGAGACAAGGAGACACCAAGGACCAACCTTGCCCCTTTTCTTCAGATTAACAATGACCCTCCATCGCAGATTTTTTTTTTTTCTCTAAGAAGAAACAATGAATATTCCAGAAAGTACTGCAAACTTACACGGAAGAAGAACACTTTCGATGATACTGGCAGGGACCTAGGAGTAGAAAAAGAGAATACAAGCCTCACTGCATTTTAAAAAATATTTAACCCTGGCAGAGAGAAGCCGCAGGAGGAATACAAGGCCTCGGGTTCCCAAAGACAAATTAAAGAAACAAAAACAGGGGCAACACTTTTAAAGAGCAGATTACATCCTGGAAATACGATGATAATTAGTCGGTACTTAAATCTATTAATTAGGCTAATTAAGCTGGGACTGTAGGCAGCTCTGGTGAAAGATTTCCTGCTAAGCCATTGCAACATAAAACTCCCCCCAGTTCTGTTCCCACGTTCAGCTCGCTCGGTACGTGCAGATTCCCTTATCGGGAGACCTGAAAGAAGTCATTCGTCTGGAGTCACAGCGCGAGTGTGATTCCTTTACAGGAGGGTTGGTTTGTTTGTTTAGTTAAACACAGCCACTGAGAGCCGAGGACCCTCTACAAATATGCGGTCCCCTGTGGGCCGGCGGTCCCCAGGGCAGGGGTGGCCAGGGGTGCCCACCAAATGCTCTGGTGATCTTTCTGCTCCCCGTAAAGCGTGCGGACGCGGCCTGGGAAACTAGAGCTCTGTGTCCAGAGCACAGCACCGAACCACTGCTGTTCACCCAGCTGGGCCGACCGAGCCCTGGCCGACTGAGAGGGCAGGGGAGAGGTGCCACCCGACGTCGCTGGTGGGGTGGCGCTGCTATCGAGCCAACACGGCGACCTCGCGTCCCTAGCCACCGGCTGGCTGCGAGCCCAAGGCCAGGGTGCTGCACCTGGTTCTGGGGGTGAGCTTTTAGGTGCTCCACATTTAGAGAGCTTAAGAGGGACAAGGGAGTGGAAGCAAGGCGGGGCCCCTAACACGTGGACTAGGGGTTAAAAAGACAGCCAAGCAGGTCCTCCTGCCAGCAGGTGGCACCAAGATTCAAACTGCAACTGGCTGGGTGCTTTTTTTTTTTTTTTTTTTTTTTTTCCCAAACAGATGAACCAATAAGGGAGGGCAGGGCCCTGTCCCCGAGGTCACGACAGATGAACCCTTTGAGGACAGAGCAGTGGTCTCGTGCTTTAAGAGCGAATGTTATTGCCTGTGACTATCTTGGGAGAGCTGTTATTTATTTACTCATTTTTATTTTTTGTATTTAGTATAGGGTCTCACTACACAGATCAGACTTGTGGTGATCCTCCAGTTTTCAGCCTCCCAAGTGCTGGAATTACAGGTGCGCGCCACCACGTCCAGTCTCAGTCTCAGTCTCAGTCTCAGTGCACCCTGTGGGGGGGGGGGCGCCAGGGATCAACCCCGGCCGCTGCGCTGTGCCTAAGCAGCTGAGTTAGTCCGCTGAGCTATCTGCCGGCCCAAGAACTGTTATTCAAAGAACTGAGGCCATAGGGTTGTGAGGCAGGGTGCAGAGACATTAAGGTGAGGGTGACAGGAGGCCTTTGGCGTGGACAGTGTAGGGCAGTGATAACCCCAGGAATCGATTTCTGAGGTCAAAGGACGGAATCCAATTGTCAGCGGAAGGAAGAGAGTCAGGAGTGGAAGGATCTAATGCTATATTTTTTATTCTAAGAGACTTAACATAGTTTAAAGTTTTTTAAAATATAAAAATAAAGTAGGGCTGGCCAGATAGCTCAGAGGACTAAAGCACCTGTTTTGGAAGAGCGCAGAGGCCGAGGTTCAATCTCCAGTGTGCTGTGCCGGCCCTGCCACAGGGGCACACTGAGACCGCGATTGAGACTGGGCGTGGTGGCACCTGGGAGGCTGAAAACAGGAGAATCACTATGAGTCCGAGCTATGTAGTGAGACCCTGTACACCCTGTAGACCCTGTCCTAAATTCATTTAAAAAATGTATTATTACTGTACATTATTTGGGAAAGAATTTTTTAAGGACAAAATTTAAATTACCTCTCACATTACTATATAAAATAGCAACGGTTAATGATTTGCTACATCTTACAATAACTTTTTCTGTGGTTATTATTTTTAGAACTGAGAATATGTAAGACATACAGTTTTCTATCTTTTTGCAAAAAGGTCAATGATTTACCATTGCATGCATAGGCGTGCATAGTCCTCTTAAAACCACCCTCATGTTGTGAGACTTGCTATTTTCAGTGTGATGCATGATATTTGCTCCTAATTTTTTACTCTTCCCCTAAGACTGTGTGCATAAGACAGGGAACTGCTGCTTCAGAATCCAGGAGAATTTAATGGCTTTTGCTGTAGCATCCAATGGGCTTTCAGAAAGATTAAAATCACAGCCTTCCCAGCCAGGCTTCACTGCTGTGCTCCACTGTTCAGTATTAGCTTCATTCCCATCACTGATTTGAGAGAAAAAAATCGTATCTCTCTGTTGTTTTGATTTTCATAACGTATGCACAAGGGCTCCCGCGTGCATTTCTTGTTTAAAAGCTGTGACTTATTTTTAAGCCTCCTGTTCAAAAGAAGCAATACTGAAGAACACACTGATGAAGAAAGATTATGAAACTGGACTCAGGTTAAGTTCTAGAAACCTGACAGAGGGGTTTAGTCTGGACAAAGTGGAAGAGGCTGCTCATTTAGGATAACCAGAAGTCACGGGAGAAATCCTTCTCCCATCTCAGTGAACCCTTTGAGTCACCTCCTGAAGCCCCAGTTGCCCACACAATTACAGGGGCTCTGGTAAAGCACCAACATGCTAATTTCCCCTGATTCCTCAGATCCATCTCATTGACTTAATCTAACATGTTAGACTTCACCCAAAGGAGAGTGTATATTGGACAAAGAGGCTGAAACTCTTTCCTAAGCATTTCTACTAAAGGTTGAGCAGTACAGGAGTGAGCACACGACTTGCATACCCCACAGTGCCTGGTGATTGACATAAACAATGAATCTCCCTGGCAACACATTGCTTAAAAAAAAAAAAAAAAAAAACACCAAATCCTTGCAGCCATTTTGCTGAGGAGAAAACTGAGGTTCCTATTTTGCTGGGCCAGGAGCCACCTTGCTATTAAATAAAAGACGACCTTGAATCCAGCTCTCTGGTGCCACTGCCACTGCCCCCTCACACCACATGCACCCTTAGCCTGTGTCATTTCCCTTTGATAATCTGTGAGACGATCTGCTATCGTCCTTATTTGATCTTAAGGAGAGCGAAGTCATGACAATACAGTAATGAGACATTGTCTCAGCAGAAGACTTTCACACCTTCACGGACTGACGCCTGCGATGATGAGACCAGGGGAAAAGAAGCCGAACTCTTCAAGCAATGCTTCCGATCACCACTCTTGCCAGTCATCCCAATTCCCTTCCTTCCCCAGCCCCCTAATCACGAATTCTCTCCCTTCCCCACCTTCTAGAAGTAAGCTCGCCCCACCTCCCCTATTCCTTACCAAACTCGGATCCCACGTCCCACCCTGCAGCCAGCACCCCGCGACTCCCTCAGTCTTTCTCCACCACCCTACCTGACCAGCTCAGTGGCCCCTGACCCCCTGAATCACCCTGACTCTATGATGGGACGGTTCCCCCTGTTCAGAAGTGACTATTCAGTGTCAGAGAATTTTACAAGCTGGTTGTTAACATTATCTTTCCTAAAACTTAAATTGTATACACTTTTGAGTAAATAAAACAGAAGGGCCCTCACTTTCTGACTCCCTGCACTATTGGGGAGTTCGCGCCGCCTGCTGGCACCAGGTGGAAATGCACCCTCAAGACGCGCTGCTGCCGCTGTCTTCTAGATACCTACCAGGCAGAGGCGCCTCGTTGATTGCTCTAAACTAGCCGTGATGGGGCCTTCGCACTGTGAAATCCACGATGTATACTGAACCAAGGTGATTCCCAGCTGCTCAGCGGGGCGCAGCAGGTCACCAGGCGAGGCTCAACAATGCGACTCAGGAGGGAGGATGCGAGAGACGCAGGTTCAGAAGGCCTCGCTGCCCATCTTCAGGGCCGAGGGCCCTCCTGCCCACACCACCCCGGGGACACGCAGAGCGCCTGAGTTGAAGTCCTTCTCCGTCTCAAACAACCCAGTGCCCCTGAGGAAGCTTGCTCTAGTGAGGAGGCTCTGCTTCTGAGGCCGGGACCAATCTCCAAGTTCATGTTCAAGATTCCCTAAAAAAGAAATTTTTCCAAGTAGTTTATTTAATCTCACTTCCATACGTGCTTCTATTTTAGACGCATAACGAAATTGCACAAGAGTGCTTTCTCCTCTGGACATCACAGCTTACTGACCCGGGCCACCCACTCTGCTCTTAGCAGAGGCTGCAGGGCCACAGGGCCAGCAGGGGGCAGCACGGAGCTGGGAAGAACCCGACTCGGGCCACCAGGCTGAGAGCACAGCCACTAAGCAGAGGATCTTCCTGAAGACCCCTCTACTTCTCCACATCCACCGCGCAAAACTGCCTTTTCAAATGCCAGACTGACTACATTCTACGCTTCCATAAAACAACCACAAAATAACTTCATGCAAATGGCCCCATGCCAGACAAGCGCAGCAAGTATTATGGTATCGCCAGGTTCCAAAATTCCAGCTTTTCCTATAACTGCCCAAGTTAAGAAAGACAGTTAAAAACTACCACTTAGGGAGTAAGTGGAGGGCAGGGTGCCGTGCCCATGGGTGCTCGGGTTCCTAAGGGAAAGCGCTTCACAGGGGTGGTTCTGGGTGGGCAGCATGAGCATTAGGACTTAGGGGAACCCGGAGGCCTCAGCTACAGGGCCAGGGCTTTGACCTCAATTCTGTAGCAGCTGGGGAAGGCATGGAAGAGCTGGACCAGCGGGTGGAATTCTGGGAAACGGCTCTTCTTGTCGTGTGATGCACTTCCAATGTTTTCTTCTGACCACGCCCACTTTCACAGGCACCTGAAGAGACGCAGATAGGAGCAGGGAACAATTACACCATATAATGGCTACTGAGCATCATTTGTGACCCAGGATTGTGACAGGCACGGAGGGCACCGAGGTTAGCATGATGCCAGCCCTGGGCTCCAGGGGTCCTCAGACCACAGCAGTGTAAATTGAGGGAGTATTCAGAAGGCAGGGTATTCACTGCCCAGGGTTAGTTTCATAATGAAAAGAAATATACAAACCGAAAAAAGCCCTTCATGAAACATCTAGGCATGGAGCACATTTGCCACTATTTCTAAATAGGTGAGAGTCAAGGTTGAGCTGCATTCAAGAAAAACCAGTTGTGGAGGGTGCACAAAACTGATCCATCAGGTGGAGGGCGGGAACTTCTGCAACTGAGGTAAGGAGGAGCCGGAGGGGAAGCCAGAGGACAGTGAGTAATGGTACCCCAGGACGCAGGATGTGACAATAAGGGCAGCAGGGTGACAGAGTAGAAAGAGGCAAATGCCTTAAATGCATTCCTTAGTGACTGCAGAGACAGTGAAGCGAGGCAGCCAGGCGGGCAAAGCAGAGGAAAAGATGGAAACCCACCTCCGAGGCCCTTTCTTCCAGGAAGCCTTTCCTACTTAGCTTCTGCGAGTGACTCTCCCACCTTCCAAATGCAATTCCTTTAACACTGTGCACAGCGCTGGCGAGCTCCCACTCTGTACTAATCACGTCAGTCAGACGCCAGTGGAAGTCTCAAGGCAGAGTGGCACTCACCTGCTTCTCCTTCACGCCGGCCACAGGAGCTCAGAAATGGCTAGGAGGTGACAGAGCGGAGGAGCAGATGAAAATCACCCTCAGCACTGAAATTCAAGATTCTGTGTCCTCCGCTCGGCGGGGACCAGAAGCTGGTGAACACCCTGGGCCTGGCAGAGTGCGATCCACAGAGGGGTGAGAGGTAGGGCAGGGCCTGGGGCAGAGTCTCCGGGAGTGAAAGAAAATCAGAAGAATCAATTGCTTTCAAAGGCAGGCTTATTGGAAGGCTTTCAGGTGTATTCCACTAAAATTAAAATGCAAGAGCAGCGAACAAATGCACTCAATTCAGTGGTGAGGCCGAGGCTGCAGGGACAGGTGCCACACGAGGGCGCCAGGTGCCAAGGTTGGGCTGGGAGTGCACCTTGGGGACAGAGTGGTGGAAGATGCTGGAGGGCTTAGGATGCTAATTTTAAAGCATGATGAACAACAGGAATGTCAGTGTGGCCCACTTGCAAGAGGTGACAGGTGACAATGACATAGGAAGCTGTCAAGGGTGCAGGGGACAACGACTGCGTTGAGATAAACAGCTCTTGTGAAGCCCGCAGTACTCTGTAGTTGCCCTTCAGAGCTGTCGGGCCAGGGCACCCAGGTGGCCTCTGTCCCTGGGGCGTCCAGATGTGCTGGTTGGGACATCCAGGCCTTGTGGGAAGGGTGTGTCCAGACATGGGTGCTCACCCATCTGGATTCCTAACTTCAGTCCAGAAAGTCATCACACTTTCCCCTAGTTTAGGTGAATTCCCAGAAACCTAACAAGAGGCTTTTTCAGATCATTTAACCTGCCTTCTTCTTCCAAAGGAGGAGCCAGGCATCCAAAGAGGCTGAGTGGCTGTCTTAGGTCACACTGCTGGGTTACAGGGGACCAAAGAACAAGACCAAACTAGTGTCCAGGCCATGAGTCCTGAGGTCTTCAAATGTTGTGGTTGGTGGGGCAAAGAAAAAGGCAGGGAAGGAGGAGGAAGCAAGGAAACCAGACCTTCTCTCCCACCGCCCAACTGACCCCCTTCTGTTTCCTGGGCCATATGAGCACCCACAGCTAAAGGAGCAGCCTGACTCCTGCTTGACGGAATCAACATGTGGGATTCCTCTCTTTTATCCATTGTTTGGCGTGTTCTCACCAGCTTGAACCACCAGTGGTACAAGCATGACAGTCCCATCCAGCTGCAGGGACAGTCCCATTGGGTGGTACAACCCTCTTAACAGGATGGGCTCACCTGTGCAGGCCTGCTGTGGAAGTCTCAATCCTCTGTGTACAAACTGTAGGGGCCAGGTTATTCCATTGCTTTTACTGTGTTTGAATCACTGTTTAAAGTCCTGTTGTCAGGCCAGGGAGATAGTTCAGTGGTCTAAGCACCCGCCTGGCAAGCACAAGGACCCAGGTTTGATCCCAGGTACTGCATGCTATGCCAGCCTGGAACACTGAGTGTGCTGTGCTAGGCACTGAAACCGGGCCTGGTGATGCACGCACTGGGGAGCCTGAGACAGGACGATCACTGAGTCCGAGCTGCGAAGTGGTTTTGGAGACTGGGCTTCTCCAGTTACTAACCCAGGTGGGCTTTGATCATGTGGTATGTCCGACGCTGAGGGGTTCCTAGATCTCAACCTTTTTCTACATGGTTTATCTCCATGAACTCACTTTTCCACACAGTCTAATGAGGGGAGCCCTCTACACAATACAGGGGTGAAGCCATGGTCAGTAACTCACCCCTGACGAAGGGGTCACTGATCCTTGTGAGCGTGGTACTGGTGGCCCCAGCCACAGCCCCACACCCTGCACTGGCTGCTGGGGACCCGTGCTTGTCTGCTTTCAACAGCACCTGGCAGTCACCATTTAAAACCAGCTCACAGTTCTAGAGACTTTTACAGAACTCAGTACATCACTCAGTGGAAGGCAAGATCGTCCACACCAGAAGCTCAACCTCAGTTTCAACTTGTTCTGTGAAGTCAGTCAGTGTGAGGTGCAGTTGACAGGATAGGCATCATCTTAAGATTTATCATACTGGGAGATGCCACTTGGGTGTATGGTTATCCTTCTGGGAGAAAGGTTCAGAGTTCTCAACGGAAGTCACCCAGTTTTTCTCATGGGGAAAAAAGTATCAGTCAAGACCTGACCTCAAGGTCATATTGATTGAGTTTTTTACCTAGGTGGGTTTGTGGGAGCTGAGTGTGTACCCGGGAATGCCACGATATTCTATTATGAGGCTCAACTAAGTGTTCAACAGACAATATGTGTAGGAAACAGTCTGAAAATTGAGCAAGTAGCCTTGTCCTCCATAATGACAATGCTCTGTGTCACATACCTCTTGTGGTATGGAAATTCCTATAAGAAACATGACAATGTGTCCCATCTTCCTTATCCAGCACTGTGCAGCTTCCTCGACATCAAAATAGCCATGAAAGGTAAATGCTTTGAAACAGTTCAGGCCATGGAAAAAACCACAGCAGAGATGGAGGCATTGGAAGGGAGTCAAGGACAATGTGTTTTTTAGTGTAAACATTCACTGTATGTTTCAATCACCTGGATATTGGTTCACTTCATTCTGAACCAGTCCTACAACATGGTGGGACATTACCATCACCTTCAGGTGACATGTGACCCTACAGCACAGATGCTTCAGGGACTCCCTGAAGGCTGCAGAGGGACAGGCCAAGAACTGTGCTGTGGAACTGAGTACCCGAGTAGCAGTGTCCCCTCCCTAACCACACTGGTGTCCTGCTTCAAGCCAAGGGGTCTGGGACAAGTCAGAGAGTGCCCTGCCTTTGCCACTGCCTCAGTTTATCAAGCCACCCCCACCCCTCCTGTGTCTTCTCTGACACTGGCCTTCTGGACCAGTGAAGGAACCTATGTGTGATGTGGGTTACCTGCTGCACACCCTAGTGGATCCCGGAGAGCAGGTGCCTGTGTGGACAGCAGCCGAGGCATGGAGGCCCACAGCCCTGGGGGCCCAGCTGTATGACTTAGAGCAAGTTATTCAAGTCCCTAAACAGAAACAAGGCCACGACAGCACCTCCCACGCGGGGTGTCTCAGTGACTTTTCTCTCCTCACTGAGACAAAATACTGACATCCCAAGTTAAAAGAAGAGGGGCTAATGTAGTTCACAGTGTATGCAGGTTTCAGTCCATAATTGGCTGGCTCCTTGGCAGGGAGGCACATGGCAGAGGGGCAACAGTTCATGGTGCTGGAAGACCGCAAAAGCAACCACAGGCAAGCCTCTTTGTGCCCCTTACATTGTACCCAGTCCTCCGGGATTAAGGTGAAGCCAATCCAATCACTAGCATGATCCAGCAACCACCCACCCTCAATCCCAGCATCACGTCATGAATCAGTCACACACTCTAGATTCAACCACCACCAAAACCCCATCTAAAACTGCATGAGGTTTTGGGAGGACATGTGGACACAAGCCATAACATGGGACATTATAACATTAGGAATGCTACATATATAATGCACACAATGATGCTGGCACACAATAACCCACTAGTAAATAATCCAGCCGGGTGTGGTGGTGTGCACTTTTAATATCAGCTGCTCAGGAGGCAGAGGCAGGAGCATTTCAGGTTCAAAGCCCACAGCACAATGCAATACTGTCTCAAAAGCAGCGAATGACTTTGATTGAGATCAGTGTATTCAATAAGCGCCTCCAGAGGTCTACTATTCCTAGATGTTGGGGGAAACAAAGCCCTGAGAAGGCATTACCCCCATGGAGGTTTTATTTCCACCAGGGAAGCCAAAAGGAAACCCATGAATGGATTCCTCATGTGACAGGCACCAAACAGTGATCCTGAAGAGCCCAGGGAGGTGACCTCACCTGTGGGAGGCTGTGTGTCCCTCACCATCAGGTTGCTTTTTCTGGGACAGTGGTTTTCAAACATCTTGGCTTGTGTTTCTCATAATTATTGTCGACACCAAAGTGCCATGGCAAACAGAAACGCTGAAGCGATACCTAGGATCTGGAGGTAGATTCATTCACAACAAAACGGGCACAGGTTGGGATCATTCCCAAAAGATCAGGCTCTGATCTGTGGTGGTCTAGGGCTTATATGGGATAAGAAAGCAGGAAATGCAGAGGCAGAATGGCTCAATAGTTGGGGACTGGTTTGTATAGTGTGCAACACAGTGAGCAGCCATTTCTAAGAGACAGGAGGAACCAGGACTGGAACAACAACTATTACCTGGGCAACTAAGAAACTGAAGCCTACCGGCTGGGGAAACAGCTTCTGCTACAAAAGAGCTTTTAAAATGTGGGTGACATCAGTACCTATCTCCCACATCAAGAATTAAGGTGTGAAAGCTACAGAAAGCCACAGAGCAGCACACTCACCTCACCCCAGGCACTATCTAGAACACTTCACGTGCACCTGGCAATGACAGGGCGTAATGAATGGCAAGAACACCCCACCCCATGGCTACCTGCTTGTGGACATCCATGTTCCAGTGAAAATGTGCTCAGGTGGCTGCCAGCTCCAAAAAGCTAATCCTATTTTATTCCTCCATCATCACTGGTGTCTTCTTGCTTATTTTTCTTCAATTAGAAGCTGACAAAAGTGAAACTGCAGTTTTAGAGCCCTCAACGTGTGGATGCCTGTGGTAGGTTTCTTGAGTTGAGTATGACCCACCTGCTTACATTCAAAAACCAAACCCAGATCCAAACCTTAATGCTTTATTTGTGGGAGAAGACTGTCATTATGAAATAAAATTTACTTCTCTATTGAAAATCACACGTCCTGCATCACTCATAGAGAGACTGGGGACTTCATTGAGAGGTGTGTAGCACTGTCTTCCCACAGACATCTTTTCCTTATTTTATTGTGACTTTGAATGAATGCAATGGCACAGAGCATCCTAAACACAGATGAGGTGACTTTGTAGCTGCACTCCACCGTGCTTGGAGGAGCCTCTCCAATGTGTGCTTTGGGGTCCACAATAGAATGGCTTCACGAGACAATCTTTTTGCCAGTTCTTGTTTTTGTAACTAAAGTATTCTACCCTCCAACAGCTTATGACAAGGTAAGCTGGCATGGATTTTGGGTGCTGAGCCCTGGGATCGGTCTGTGTGGGAAAGCAGTTTAGATTTTGGACTGAACGGGAGGAGCAGCTGATGGGCACATAAAAGGGGAGAGTGAAGAAAGAGAATTTCTCTTCAGTGACAAGCCAGTCTGGAAGGGGAAAGGAAAATAAACCCATAGGTAGCAGGAAGAGGTGGTCTTTACTGACCACATACTATGTAAATATTTCATGTACTTTATGCAAATTACTTCTTTCAATCCTCCTCCTCTACCTCCTCCTCCTTCTTCTTCTTGTATTGTTAGCACAGGGTCTACAGGGTCTCACTACACAGATAAGACTTGTAGTGATACTCCTGCTTTCAACCTCCCAAGCGCTGGGCTATCAGGCATGCACCACCATGCCCAGTCTCATCGCCATTTCAGTGAGCCCCGCGTGAGGGCATGGCACTCTGGGGATTGAACCCCCAATTGCTGTTTAAGCTGGCACTTTAGTCTGCTGAGCTATCTGGCTGGCCCCTCATCCTTGATCTTACATTTATTTATTTATCTTTTGTACAATGAAAAGATTAAACCCCAGAAAGGCTAAGTAACTTGCTGAAGGTCACACAGTAACTGGCAGAGATGTAATCTGAACTCTGGCAAGCAGAGCAAGGATTGGAGTCAGACTTTTACTGCCCCTGATTAGCAGAAGTGACCTTCCTTCTCTAAATAGGAGGAGGACTGCCCCAGAATGTCCCCTCCCAATAACACTATGGCAGAATTCTCAAGCTGGGGAAGCAGAGAAGGCTCTGTGCCTGAGACACTTTCTTGGGTTCAAAACATTGGTCAGGATGGGTTGAGTGCCCTGAATTTAGAAATCCTAAGAATAGGAGATGCTGACGAATGCTCAAAACATTTATTTAAGAACTATATGAACCATATAACCCAAAATTCCAGGGATATTCAATGGACCACTACAGATATTAGACTTAATGCCTTTTGGAAACAAATATAACCAGGGGTGTCACCTTGACATCTGTGACATCCAGAAGACCTGCACTTGGGTCCTCCCTGGCACACGGGGAGAAGCCTGGTTCTTCCACAGCTCCAGCTGACCTTGGCCGGGTCTTCAGCCTCTGTCTCCTCACTCATGCTGAGTAGGCCCACACCACTGCATGGTCATCAAGGTTAAATGGGTTTACATCATAAAATAATTTTAAAAATATGCTAGGTGTGTAGCAGGAACTCGTGTTTCCAGTAACTTTGCATTTGTTTCCATGTGTTACTGTTTTCTAGTCTTACTCTTTTCTCACTACTTTGCTTTCACCCTCCTTCCCTCCAGGGTTGCACTGCAGGACTGGACCACACTGCACGTGGAGAGAAGCAATGAATGTGGTAGGCCCAGCCCAGTGCAGCGCCCTGCTTCCTGCCCTCCACCCCGGGTCCCCCCTCCACGGCCCTGACATCGCTCCATGGCTGCAGAATCATCCATGGGCGTCAGAGTTTCCAAGATAGATGGAGGAGCCAATCCAGGGCAATGCAAACAGGAAGCAACCAGAGCCTTAGTCATGGCTTTGGCAGCCTCTTGTGGCTGCTGCTTTCTTCTTGGTGCTGCTTTCTCTGTGCTGGATGGGTGAGGCTGTCATCCACCGGCAGATGCAGTCCCACTGTCAGGTGCTGTGAGGTCTCATGGGAGGGTCTCAGTTAATAGTCCCGTGGAAAACAGACCACTCGTACTGAAGGGCTCACAGAGGGGAAAGAAACCTAGCCCAGTGATGGCGGGCAACACCGGGTCAGCAAAGGCGAGGGCTGGAGCAGGAGGATGGGGTGGGCGGGCAGAGGATGCAGCGAGTGCAGAGGCCCTGGGAACATGGCCACACGGGTGGGCGCGCTGAAAGGAAGACATAGAGCCACCTGTGGCTGAGCCACAGAACCAGGGGCTACAACATGGGAGAGAAGCTTTGGGGCAGGTGGGCCTTAAGAACCAAGCTGACCCTGTGGCCTTTATCCAGAAAGGAACAGGAAGTCATTGATATATTTCATACTTAACAGATTTGACCATTAAAATAAACCCATCCCCACCCCATGGACTCAGTGGACAAAGAGAAATATATGGAAACGTGGCCTGAGGGAGCCAGTAGGATATAGCTACAGCAGAGACCATGTCTTCCACACCAGAAGCCCCCAGATCCACAGATGACAGTGCCCCACAGGGAGATGTCTAGGAGGTCACCCTGATACAGGAGCAACATCACTCCACCCTGCTAAAGGTCACCCATGTCAAGTTTGTGTCCCCTGAAATCAAAGAATAAATTCTGGAGAACAAAGGTGGTTGACAGTAGGAAAGGTTTATTGAGAGACAGCTCCTGAGCGTCAGGAGGGGTCCTGAGTGGGCTGCCTCTGAGGCCCTTTGTCGGGGGTGATTTATACAGCAAAGTTACCATGTAGACACAATGTGGGTCAAGCTATCATCAAATAATAAGATGACAAGTAGAGCTATTTAGCTAACATTGGCCCAGAAGGCACATGGGGCACACGCAAGGGCATGTGGTCTGTCAGTAACCTTGGCTTATCCATACCTTCTAAAACATTTTGAGAGTCTGGGTGCTCTTGTCCCTAACTGGGGAGTCTGATATATATCTGGATTAATGGTACTAGCTACATTAATCCCTTAAGTGGGGTCATTGTGATTGTATCTTGAGGGCTTCCGTTCTTCAAATGCACCCCAATTCTGACAGCCACAACTCTGGGGTCTGTGCTCTTTCACTGACTTCCTTGGGAAGGGAGCCCAGTCTCCCTCTGACTATATATTCATTTCTATCTAACTTAGCTGCCTATGATAATGGCATTGAAGGTTCAAGGGATGTGGGTGTGGGAGAGGCTCCCCTAGAGCAACTGGGGGTGGGTGATTTGGGGCAGGGGTGCAGGGTGCACTGGAAGGAGACATGGTTGGAGGGAAAGCACAGGGATCCGGGCTTGGGCTTCAGCTTCTGGGCCATAAGCTAGCAAGGCAGCTGCCACGTTCCTGGCTCTGAAGAGCTGCTGATTGAAGTGCAGGATGCTGGAACTTTCCAGCATATGCACAGCTGGCCATGACAGGCCTGGGTACCATTGCTTAGGTGGGGAGAAGGAAGATGGAGAGAAGATCAGAGGGATGAAGACACAGTTACAGCTGAATTCAATGTTCCAACTTCCCTAATTTGTTTTAAAATTTTCCTTCCCATAGACTGTCTGAATGTGCAATTCTCCTCGCCTACTAGGTGTGAATTCACTTTTATTTATTCTCACTGAGAAATACAAGATTCCACAGAACAGGCACACTACTTATCACCCAACCTCCTTTAATTTTAACCCAACAAGTTAGAAATGTGGGAAGCAACAATCTCCGGGCTGGGCTTTGGCAGCTGCAGCCCAACATCCTACTGGACGGTCCCCAGCGGGTGAGCCCCTCAAGGAGATCCTGCTACAGGCGAAGTCCTGTGCTTACTGCCCACTAAAATGTGAGAGACAATGAGTTTATAGCATGAGTAAAATCTGTCTATATGTTTATACAGCAAAACCATGGCAATTTTATTCCAAATGAAATATATGGAGTCTCGATTCATAGTAGAAAGAAAAAAAATGGAAAGCAAAAATATTGTAACCAAGATAGAAGGCTTAGAGTGCATTATCTCAGTTATCCTGCTACTCTGTTCTCCTAATGAAGAGTGAATTACACACTGTTCTTCAGGATAGTTCTTAAAAGTTTTACTAGTGCATGTTTGTAGCACAGTGCTTACATTCACTGGGCAGACTTGGTGCACACTACTTCCCTTGCTGTCCCTCTCTCCCCATCCGTCTTTATAAGCAACTCTTATAAATACTAAATGTACCTTGTGAGACTGTGGGACCACAGAGAAGGGTGACTGATGATGTACATTGTGCCTAAGGAGAGTCACATGGAGAGAAAACATTCTCTCAGGCTTTCACAGACAGCAAATTGGTCAAGCAATGGCCGTGACTCATCCACATGGCTGACACTGACAAAGGATCTACAAAGTGCGGTATAGTGTTTCAGGGTAAATCCTGAGAGGATTTGACTGACCTTCTCAGATACAAAAGTTACATTTCTTGTTATATAGGTCTTGCATTATCTTGGTCTTAACGATCCAGCAGAAAAATATAAAAACAAAGCATAAAAAGTAAAGCCATATTAAATATGCTGAGCTGTAAAAGGTTCAAGTCAACAATTTCTGACATTACCAGTCCTATGGATAACCCACTACTATAACCCACTTCTATTATGGACTACTGGACTATATTGGAATATTTTGCTAAATTCATGCACCTATAATATTTAAATGACAATGGAATACCCTTCTCTGACAAAACTAAAAAAAAGGGGGGATACAAAGGAAGGACCATTTTGTATCTGTATATTCAAAATAGTTAGGATAGATGTACATCTACTTGCTCTTAATTCAATGAATAGAAAGATTTGTTCTAATAGTGTTTGTGGACAAGATATCATGTCTGCATCTTGTACTATGAATAAGCACTAAGAAGACAACAATATGTAATGTACTGATTATTGAAACTGTCCTACTAATCGATTTTGAAACTGTCCCATTGCTATTTGTTTCTCAATAAAATTATTAAGAAAGTAAAATAAAGGTACCTGGTATCAGTTTTACAGAGGTTTAACTTACCATAATAACTATTTCATGTCAGCCTGAGTTTTAGCCCCCGTCCAATGGTCCCTTTAGAAACAAACTTGAAACATGGAGATCATTCATGACCAACAAACCTGGCCATCGCAGATCAACTTAGTGCCATAACGGGCAGGTGATGTTACTGAGGAATTAGCAGCCTGACACCCTCATCTGTGACAATAGCCTTCGTGGTGACCATTAGGTATCAACAGGACAATCCTTGAACTGTAAGGTGCACTGGTTATTTTACTTTTTTTTTTAATTATTTTTTATTTATTTGTGTGTGGGGGGGCAGCCCAGCCCACCAGGGGGCGGGGCCGGCTGGCATGCGGCGCTGGGGGATTGAACCGTGGTCCCTCGTGCTCCGCCAAGCCTGCTCCAAGTAGGTGCTCCAGACCACTGAGCCATCTCACCAGCCCCATGGTTATTTTACTTTTGAGAAGAGAAAACTGCACCCTAACTTACCAACTAAATTACATGCATGTTCTGTCCAGCTTGGGGTAGTTTCTGTACCTCTAGATGTCATTAAAAAAAAATGAGGCTAACAGTAATAAACAATCAGTGACAGAAGATCAAATTAGAGTGCTTTCATAGCCCTGAAAAGTGTGGGGAGAGGTGACTAGAGGGGAAAAGGGTCCATTCTGTTCCTGAATACAGAGAAATTCCAAAGCCCCACCTAGTAGAGACGGTAGAACCGGGCTGTGCCAGTTCTGTGGAGTGAGGACCTCTGACCCCGGAGTGCTCATGGTGCATTTGTGTTGCTGTGGAAACAAGGAGAAGCCTAGGAGGTAGGCACATGCCCAACTCGTCATCTTGGTGCAGCCGTGCTTCCGGCCTTGCGGGTTGCAGGCCTGAGATCCTCGATCTTCTGGGGAATCAAGTATTACCAAATGAGGAAAGTGTTGGGCCAAACACCAGGGGTACTCAGCTCAGTGATAACCTAGTGAACAAACCATCCCAAAATAGAACTTCACATTGGCCTGAACTCCACAATGTCCGGCAGCCTAGGTGTGGGGCAGGAAGCTACCCACTGGGGGGACCTGCTCTGGAGCTTTGAGAAAGCTGCCTAATCTGTGCCTCCTGCCACAGATTAGAAATGGCCAGGGAGGACCTGGAGAATTTCATTTTCCTAACACGGAGGCCAAAGAAGAAAACTCAAAAAGAGGTGTTAGGAAATAGAGTAAAGTTGTACTGACTGGATTTTGTGCCGTCTTCACAGACTCCCCCTGCCTGTCTTACCCTGTGAGATGAGGTTCTAGAAAAGCCACTAGGGACCTCTTCTGTCACCCCTCAGAATGATTCACAGGGCCAACAGTTCTCAACGGGGGCCACTGTGGCACCGGAGGGGACCTGTGGCAGTATCTGGGGACCATTTTCATGATCCTAATTGGAAACAGGGCTGCCCTGCTGGCATCTAGTGGGCAGAAGACAAGAGATGCCACTAAGCACGCTGCAATGCATGGGGCTGCCGCCACGCCAAGGATTATCTGTTGCAAATGTCAACAGCTCCTGAGGAAGTGGCTCTGGAGTGGATCTCTCCACGGCGGGGTCTACACCACCCATCGTATTTCTATTCCTGGCAACAGAGCTTCTGACAATTAAATGTGTTGTCGCATTGCATTACTTATTAATGGTGACATTTCTATATGGATCAGAATATAAATCCGGATTCTTGTTCCAAGAAATAATTAGTATCACCGAAATGACAGTCTGTGCCACGGGAGAGTTTAAGAGTTTATAATAGGCGGCATTAGTTACAGTTCTCTTTACAATGAATGCATAGCATTCTCAGAGGATTATTTGTGTGTGTGTGTGTGTGTATGTGTGTGTGTGTGTGTGTGTGTGTGTGTGTGTGTGTGTGTGTTTTAGGGATGTGTCTACAGGGTGTTCAGGGTCTCACTACTAGATCAGACTCGTAGTGATCTACCTGTTTACAGCCTCCCAAGAGCTGGGATTAGAGGTGAGCGGGCCACCATGCCCAGTCTCAGTTGCTGTCTCAGTGCGCCCCAGGAGCGGGGCTGGCATGGCAGGCTCCCCGGCCCCTGCGCCTGCTTGCAGGCACTTTAATCCACTGAGCTATTTGGCCGGCCCTAGGATTATTCTTTAAATCACTTCTTTAATCATATGAAGCATCAAGCGCGTTAAAATCAGTCATACAAAGTCAAATCCTCTTTTTACAATCATTTTTCTTTCCCAGAAAAATGTCACTTTTTATTCGGCTACTGTGCTACGATTCTTGCCACACTATTTTCTTCACAAAAATGCGCTGGCTTAAGTGAGGCATCTTCTAAGTAAAACTCTTGGACTACCTCATGAATATGGAATGAAATACATGTCATACTCAGATTCTAAAAGGCTCTGTTCTCATTTACCTTCTCTTTCTAATGTAAATGTTATTCTCTTCTAAAATGATTGGATCTACTTAAATTGCCAATCACAATTTACTCTCTGTTGAAACTCGCCGGGAGGAAACAGCGGCAGGGCGGAGTGTCCCACACTAAATAGACTTCTGCTTCCTGAAATTAAGAATTGGAAATGGCTTTAATTGCTCACAAAGAAAGCAGGCCCAACTAGTCCAGTTTTCTCCCAGAAACTGATGAAAAGATAAGCCAAATGGAATGTAAAATAACAAGGCAAGCTTGCATTGTCTATCCAAGAAACTTCTAAGAAGTCAGCCCCAGGAACACTGGGCTTCTCACAGAAGAGGAATAGAATCCGTGACAGCCTACATGGCTCTCTAACTGTGGATTCCATGCAAAGGGAAAGGAGGCTTTCTAGAGAGTGCCAGGTAAGGACGCTCAGGACTGTTTGTTTGTTTGTTTGCTTGTTGTTGCTTAAAGTGAGGAACTGTGCATCTGTTTCAGCCGCTCTGCTAAAGGAACAGCGATGACACTGAATACCCTGGGCTGGTTGATTGAGCAGACATACTCGTTCGGGTTCCGAGGCAGTCACTGTGTTCACTGCCCTTGACACCACCTCAGTGTAGACATCCTTATGAGTCTGATGAGCAAAGAACACAGAGTGGACAGGACACTGCTCTTGGGCATCAGGAACAACCACTGATAAGGAAGCCAGGGCTCCTCTGAGTTCCTTGCCAGGTGGCAGGAATCACAGTTGTGACCGCCACCCCCACCTGCAGGCTCTGGGATGCAGCCACTGTGGATTATGCAAGCTGTGTCTCTCAGCATCCCTGAGAGGGTTGGGGAGGTAAGGGTAGGATTGGGGTGGAATAAACTGCCTGTGCCACACAGCTCTGGACAGTGGGATCGGGTTGGGGGCAGGGGTGACAAACACTGTGCTAAGGCTGTGCCATACCATTTCTCTAAGCAGACAGAGACATCCATGTAGGGGTGACGCTGGATCTTAAGGAGACAAAACCAACTCTTCAGAGTCCAAAACAAAGCCTGTCTTCACAGCACACTCTGGTCCTGCCAGCCACACCGGGGCACCAGACGTGTGACAGCACTTCTGTCACTCCAGCACACTATGAGGTCCTCAGAAGCAGCTCCCACGATGGTCTCATTGTATCCCAAACAGCTGTTCTCATTTATGCTTCATTGGAAACGCAGTTGTCTCCACTCACAAAGCGTGAGCACCCCCGTGAGCTCAGGAGAGGCACAGAAAATAAACGGATCAAAGGTGAGCACATTCTGAGTGGCAGTTGGGTGGCCGACACCATGCTGCCCGGAGTCCCACTTACGGGTTTGCTCCACCCTTCACACTGCCTGGTCTCCATGTCCAACCACTCGTTTGCTTCCTCAATGTGATGAGCCATAAGGATGTTTGTGTGGGCTGCCTTAAGTCAATCCGGCCTGGATTCTAATAGCAATGCCCCTCCCCCACATCCTAATCTGGCATCTAGCGTCACTTAATCTATCACAAGCTTGTGTGGAAACACATCCTGACAAGTTTACACATTGGATAAAGCCACGGGATTGAGGTTTATCATGACCCAAGCAGGCAGAGATTGGGTAGACCTGAGGAGAAGCCCCTCAGGAGGGAGGCTTTCACTTTACAGCTACGGTTCTCGCTTCTTGCAGCAGTGCGTACACTGACACAAGGACAGACAACTTTAAGTAACACCCTTGACAAAATAGCTCAGTGGACTAAGTGCCTGACTGGCAAGCTCAGGGACTGCAGTTCGATCCCTGGCATATGTTGTGCTAGGCCCACCCCTAGGCATGCTGAGCTGGCCACCTAGACCAGGCATGGTGGTGCATATGTGTAATCCCAGCGCCAGGGAGGCTGA
>NW_004524581.1:20512026-20515235 GCF_000260255.1 Octodon degus | reverse complement strand
ATATATATATTATCTAAGTGGTCACAGAACACTTAAAAAGGCAGAAAATTTGGAGGTGGAAAAGTGTGCCCGGGACCTGGAATTTGAGAAGGCATCTGTCCCAACTGCATCTTGGTGACAGGATCATCACTGAGGTGACTTTCTGCATAGTCCAGACACAGGGCTATTCTTAGAATGGCCAGAAAAAGCACAGAGCTGCCTAAAAATAATGATGACTCAACACCTAAACGCTGGGGTGATGTCACATTGCCAAGGAGCACCTCCCTCCTCACAGGTCGCAGCTTTAAAATAAGCAAGCTCGCAGCTCACCTTCAGAAGAGCAGAGATTTCACGCGCTGGAGAAGGAAATGGGGGTGTGTGGTGTGCACAGCCATGAGCCACCCCCTCACAGCCACCACCGAAGCCTGGAGGAACTGGAAAAGGAGCCAAAGATAGTTCTTCCCCCTGCCACCTTCACTCAACTTGTCCTTTCTGAAGAGGTCTCATGAGTCAGGACAGCATAATGAAACAATAGTAAGCTCTCAAGCCTTCTCCTCGAGTCCCCGCAGCCAGCACTTTCCAAGACGGCAGACAGCCCATGGGGGACTCTTCTGCAGGTGCGAGGTGCAGCTTAAACCCCAGAAGAAGCACTACCCAGGGGTCTCCCAACAGCACCCTCTGACAATCCCTGCTCTGTGCAACCCATCCAAGACTATGGACCAGTGCACCAAGAGCCTCCAGGTGACCAAGAATATAATCCAGGGCACCTCCCCAAGCACAGTCACATGGGACACATTTGGAGATCTCTATACCTTTCCGCCATGCAGCTGCCCCAGGTCACCCAGGGCAAGAAGGCTCAAAGGGTGCCCAAGCTCTACCATGAGGGAGCAAGAGATTGGAGCAGACTTCTGACCCCCTAGAGGAGAGGAACATCTGAGAGGGATGAGGCCCCTTCCTACTCTACACAATAAAAACCCCTTGGGCCCTTCTCGCCACCCGACCCTACTCCCTGAGCCTTTCTATCTGCCCTGTCCGTGTCAATCTTCCCTTCCACCTGAATTTCCCTGTAACCAGGAGACAGAGGATCCTAAGCCTCTCAACAGTTGTGTCAGTTCATTTTCATCTTCCCAGTAATGACAGCAACACTTGGGACATGGTAGCCTCTTAATAATCATTAAATAATTGATGGCTGGATGGATTGCTGCAGTATCCTCTCCACTATGTTAGTATATTTATGAGTCGTGGCCATTAGGATATCTTGCAATGTGTCCTAGGCACTGATAAGATACACTGTCTCCTAACTGTGTGTGCATTCAAAGGCGGCTCCATAAATAACACAGCATTCAAGATCCATTCTAGCCCATTACAGGAGCCATGTGGGCACAGGAAGGCTCTCACTCCACAGACCCGTCTCTCTACTCTTTGGGATCACCTTGTTTAGCAGGAAATGGGCAATGGAGAGACCAGGCTTGGTGGTTTAAACAGGAAGAAAAGCTGAAGCAACAGAAACAACAACTATACTGATAGAGTGCACTAGATTTTGCACTTACAGCCGTTCCTTTTTCAAAAAGGTGACCTCGTGGAAGCAGGGCCTTGCGTTTCCAGAATCCCCAGAAGTCCTTTCTCAGGCTTCCAAAGGATGCCATTCTTGTTATTCTGCAGCTATTTCTCAGCCTGGTGTTTATGTGCTTGTTTTTCCTAAATGAAAATTGTTTTACTCAGGCTGGCTACCCACTCAAGTCACCCTGCTGAACTCTAAATAATTTGATCGCTTCCCAAAGTTCATATCCATGCTAAATACAAGGGCTTTGCACTGCCCAAAATACTGCCAAGGCTGTGCCCTCAGGGCCCCGGCAGGGGAGTGGGTCCCCCTTGGAAGAGGTCAGCCTCACTGGACCGGTATCAGCAAGAAGCCAGGCCCAGGAGGAGGAGACCATCGGACACTCACTTTTTTCCCTTCTTCCTTTTTCCCTCTTCCTTCCCCAAAGGACTGGTGGTTGCACCCAGAGCCTCTGCATGGGGCTACATCTCCATCTCTAGCCTTACTTAGAACAAAACAAACCACATTATGAGACAGGGTCTTATTAAGTCTTTAAATTTCCCTGGCTGGGCTGAGCCTTGCAGTCCTCAGGCCTTGGCCTCCCAGAGTGCTGGGATGACAGGTGTGCACCTCCCTGCCCCCCCTCAGCCTCTTCTCTCTAAATCATGGTGTCCCTGCTCTGGTAGTGAGAGCAAGATGGCATGAGAGAAGCAGATCTGCCAGAGATGGTCAGTGCCAACATGCAGACCCCGAAGACTCGATCCAGATATGTCTGGAGAGACCACGGAGCGGCTGTCCCCTGCCCCCTCGCAAGGCCTGGCCTTCAGACGCAGGATGCTGACTTTCTCCTGGGGCTTCTCATCCACACTTTGCAACATGACAGAATTAACGCCCATAAGGAATCAATGTATTTGAAGCAAAGAAGCAAACGCTTGGGCTTCAGACATAGCTGGTGTTGAAGCTACGGTGCCTTTCCAGGAAGCAGTTTGGCTCTAGGTCTTCCGGGTTGGAAGTCAGACCCCAGTTACTGTGGGGATGGGTTTAAACACACAAGCCCGGATGGCTTCCAGGTGTGCACTTTCTCACAAATCAGTATCAGAATGATATTGAGACCCAGGCTTCGCACTAAAAGAGCAGTTGTGCAGCCAACCAGGGCTCCACTGAAAACACACCTGGGTGGCGCAACAGGAGATGCTGTGCCCATTGTGATTTTCAAGCTTAGCTTTCCCTGTAGGTGTTTAAAGACTGTTCTTTTGTATGAGTTAAAGCCACAAAAGAAAAAGTCTGAGTATATTTTATCCTAAAATACCATTATCATCTACTACTTTGGGTGACTTTTTTTTTTTTTCTCTCTTTTGGCAGTGAAATTTGAAATACTGGCAAAATATACGGTATATCTTGAGAGAAGCCAGGGGTGGTGATGCACACCTCTAACCCTAGCACTCAGAAGGCTGAGGCAAGAGGATCCCTGAAAGTTCAAGGCCAGCCTGGACTATAGAGCAAGACCCTATCTCAACACCATGTGTATATTCCCTAAGCTCTAGCCAATCTTTCTACATACCGAAAAGACAACTGCTAAAGACTCTTGAGTCAATATAAAACACGAGGGGCCGGGGAGATGGCTCAGTAGAATAAGCACTTGCCGGGCAAGCGCAAAAGTCTGAGTTCAAATCCCTGGTTCCGCAAAAAA
>NW_004524581.1:20459033-20511926 GCF_000260255.1 Octodon degus | reverse complement strand
TATATATATAACATGAACAAAGTCTGAGGAGCTAACCCAGAAAATGTTTTACATGGTATGCTGCACGTGATGGAGTTGTGACAAGAGAAATAAAATAGCAGAACCAGTAAGATTAATTAAAGTTGTTATGACTGAGGCTTAGTTTTTAATTTGAGCTTCCTGGAACCCAGGGGAAAAGAGTAATACATAAGTTACAGAAACATCTCAATGAGAAAAAAAAAAAAAATACCAGTTCCCCAGAGAAACCAAGTTTTCCTGGCACTCATTCTAAAAGAAAAGTAGGACAAGAACCACATACGGGGAGAAGAGGCACCCACCTAGAAGCAGAAACTTCCCGTGTGTGAAGGACTGGGTTAAGCTTCCTGAGAGGCCAAAGCTCTCAGACAGAAACCAAACTTTGCTATGATTCAGTGGAGGACTTGCTCCACCAGCCCTCAGCCTCCAGAGTACAGGGCTTCAGTTCTGTGTGGTTCCCGGGAAGCACATGGTCCTCAGCAAAGCTCTGGCCTGCTCTGAACCGTAGACACAGAAGGTCACAATCTGGGTGGGAGGAAGGAAGAAAGGAGGAGGAGAGAGGAGCTAGCAGAGCCCAGGACGGTCTGGCACCACCAGGGCATCTGTTTAATCATACGCTGCTCCAACACAGGTATTTGGCCCTGTGTCACAGGAGACTCAGACATAGTAAGGGGACCAAGAGCGGGTAACTTAGTAGGCAACAGAGGCAGGATTTGAAGCCCTGTTTCCTTGGGCACCGCTGCCTCCTGCAAGGCTTACCCTCCAGCTACGAAATGCACGGAACCTGTGAGTTGCAGGGCTGGGGTAAGCTTTTCAGCTGCCCCTGAAATACTTAGCATCTTCCCCCTGGAACAGGAAGCCAGACCTTCCATCGAGGTAGCACACCCTGTGTATAAATAATGCAACTTACAGAATAATCTGGAGGTCATACCAGCTATGAAACTGGGGAGAAAGTGTGGGTTTTGAGCAAAGGAAGAGGTATGATGCTTTACCATGCTTGATGAAAAATCTTAGCCACAATCTGAGGGCCTTTTTTAAAGAAATGATAGATCCTGGGCTTTGGGTTTAAGGGAATGGCCATACTGTAGGATAAAACATTCCTGGTAGGAAAAAACATAACTGAAATGTTACTAGAAACTGATCAAACAAACAACTACACACATTGCATTTCTATCTGCCCCTGCTCCTGCATGGCTAAGAGAGAACATACAGGCACCACAGTTGGTTAGAACCTTGGGTGTGGAAGGCTATTGGCTCCTGGGGGTGTGGTGCTTGTTGGTGTGTCTGTCCCTGAAAGAGCATGTTGCGAGTGCACTGATTGGAGGCGGGGCCTCATTGGAGCATCCCTGGGACAGGACCTGGATGGAGTGTTCCCATCCATAGCTCCTCCTTGCTCTCTCAGCCTCCACTATGCCCATCAGTAGACCATGGGCTGAATTTTCTAAACACTTAAGCCAAAACAAACCCCTACTCTTTTAAGTTGTGGTGTCAGGTATTTTGGCCTGGCAATGGGACAGTGCTTTAGACAACCATCCACAGAAAGGCATAAATGAGCAGCTAGGAAGAAAACACACACAGCACAGGAATAAGCTCCCATCCTGCACATTAACATCATCTGAGATCCCTCTTCCATGGACCTAAATATCACACAGCCTTGAGGGATGCCCAAGTGGCACTACAAAGCTCATAGTGAAGTTGCTTGGCCTTGTCTGGCCATCTCAGACTCAGTCAAGAGATTCCTGACCCCTGAACCAAGCCCAGGATCAAGGCAACCCAGGAAAGGCAGGGCAGAGCCCAGGCCACTGCCAGCTGTTGAGAATGAGGAATGATGTAGCTTGTCTCTCCCCTGCGGCCTGTCTGACATTGCCTCTAAGAAGGAAGCCAGGTAGGCAAAGTGACTCAACAGCTCTCTGTATGCATGCATGGTTTACCTGGGAAGAATTCCACGTGACCCTGTCTGGAGCAGGCCACTGTCATGGTGTGTGCTATTTGCACACTTGCTCAGCTCCTGGCCACAGAAGAGCACAGGATGAACTCGTGCCTGCCCTTCCACCTACCAAGCAGCCCATGGCCTGCCAGAGAACACAGTGCCCTGGTACCAAGTCACCGTCCCTCTCCTGAACAGTGTGCTGAGACTATGTCTGCCCACTGGATACCTTTTCATAATTCAGAGTTCTCCTGTAAGCTGGAAGTATCTCAGATGGAAACCATATAAAGTGGATTCCAGGTACTGTACCCTCATCTTTCCAAAAATGGATCAGGAGGACATCCTTTTTTAATATCATCATGGACTAAAGGGAACAGGACCACTGTGTTGGCCCAGGTGTCAGCAAGAGTATGTGTTCCCCCACTCCATGGCACAGAAGCCAGATGCACCTAACTGTATGCACCAGGCTCAATTCTCTCCACTGCCTCGGTGATCTCTGGGTAGGTAAGCAGGACCTGTGAAGCAACCTGCTGGGCCTCTGGGCCCTAGGAGGGGTTCTTCTCCACTCGGGATCGTGGAGAAGCAAGGTTCTAACTATGCCTCTGGAATAGTTCAGTCACATCCACAAAGGTTGAGCTTCCAGGGAATGCCCGCAGCAGCCTGCAGATGTGCCCATGCTGGGCCTCTTGTCTGCCAGGTGCTGCGAGTGATCAGCAGTGACTAATTATGGTTCTCCATTCCCCCCAGGATGAGCACACTAAGCACAAAGACCCATGATGTCCTTTTACAAATGAAGCATGCTCAGACATCTGTAAATAATGTCCCTTTCTCCTACAAATAAAAACCAACACAAGAGAAGCAATGAACTGCTAAGCATTCCTTAAATAGCTAGTGTCTAATAATTGCCTGGTTTAATACTTAAATTAAGCCATTGCTTGGTACTGAGTTCTTGGTTTAATATTTGGTTATCATTTCTCACCCTCAAGTTGACATCATTTATTTCATTTCTATTTGTCCAGCCTACACACAGTGATCCTTAGCCAGCATGAACAATCCCCCTTGCATCACTGTTGTGTATCGTTAGCAGGAATCCTTCAATCAGCCTTAAAACCACCTCCATCATTTATTTCCTGGGGTCTCTAAAACAACAGAGTTTGGGTTTCTCTGCTATCTCTTCTTTTTCTCTCTCTCTCTCTCTCATTTTTCTTCTCCGGTGAATAGCTTCTAAAACAAATCTGCTTAATAATATACTTCTATTTTTTACTCAGTTTACTAAATAAGTCAGTCACCTCTGAGAATATAAATACCACAGAAAGGTAAGGTGACATACCGATAGTCCTATGTCCACGAATCTTATCAGCAGGTGTGGTCACCCGCCCCATGGCTTGGCACCCACCCTGCACCTGCTAAGCCCAGAGGACACAGTGCCCTTGTAGCAAGTCACCTTCCCTCTCCTGGAGTCCTGCGCACCTAACACTTGCCTCATGTCCAGCTGTTCAGGCACCCAAGTTCCTTCTGCCCCATTTATTCCTCAAATCTCTCTCTAAGCAGAACTTAGAGGCCACCTAGGCATGACGGTCACAAACTGGACCTAGAGCTCGGGAGCTCTCTTTTTACTTTCTCATGTTAGGCAATCTTGGAGCATTCAGCTCTCTGTGTCTTTGATCCCTACTGAGGTGGAGGTTCAACTCAGGATTGATTCAGCAGCCACTGTGTGCCTGGCCTCATTGGAGGTATTGAAAATACAAAAGAAGTGTGCAAATTTTGTTTGCTTTCAAGGAGTTCAAAGACTGCAGGGGACATATGCTTAGGTAAGAGACATGAGCGCCTCCCAGATAGCTCCCTGAGTATACTGCAGGCAGCAGTGAGCATCCAGCAGACAAGGAGGCTCTTCTATGGGACCAAATCAGACTCCTTGCCAGGGGGTGGTGGAAAGTGCTGAGCAGTGGGAGTGCCAGGCCTTCCAGCACCACGTCCACCATGGTAAGGATCTCAGAGGGATTGATTAGTGTATGACTTCCCCAGACACGGACTGGAGGAGATGCAGCCCTGTGTCACCAATACCTGGCCACAGGATGGGGAAAAATTCAAGAGCTATGATGCCACCCAAAGAAAATAATAAAGCACTAATAACTGAACCTAAAGAAATGGAGACTGAGGGACTTTCTGACAAAGAGGCCAAAATACTTGTTCCAAGAAATCACAAAAGAATTCAACAAAATACAGAGAAACAGTTAAAAAGTAGATTAGAAATAAAAAGCTACAAAAACAAACAAAGTCATTCTGTAACAACAGAGGAGTCAATTCTACTGGAAGATGCACCCAACATCAGAGTATCTACGTTACAAAAACATTAATAGATCAGAAGGAGGAGATGGACTGTATCATCCTAGGGAAATGAAAATTAAGACCACAGTGAGATAGTAGCTCACACGGAAGCAAGAGATTAGGGTGTGGCCAGTCATCTGCCAATCACAGAGATCTGAGAAACACGTATCCAAGCCCTGGGACCAATCAGAAAATGCTATCTTTAACTTTTTTTGGCCTGAGATCAAGCAGGCTTGTGATAGAAAGGCCTAGATCAGATGTCAGTCAGGACTGGAGGTTACCAAAGATGGCTGCCATTAACCTGTGGCCATTGTCTCTCTTTCACAGTGGCTGGCTCAAAGCATATTTCTTTTCCTGCCTTTAATAAATGTAAAGCCCTTTTACCTTTTCTGCTCCTCTCATCTAATCTCTCTTCAAGACAACAAGAACCTGGGTAAGATCTCTAAAAGGAGTCACACCCACCCACCACCCACCCCAGTCATAATTTCTTCTGGAAAGACTCTTATCAGAATAATTTAAGGGCACAAGGGTAGGAGAGGATGTGAGGAACATCTACTGCATTCTACTAGTAGGAACCTGAATTTGCATAGCCTTCATGGAGGTTCTTTGAGGAAACACCACCACTACACAATCCAGCAATCCCACTCCTGGGTATAAAGCTGAAGGACATGAGACAAACACTCCAAAGAGACACCTGTACCCCCATCCTATTGAAGCGTTACTCACAGGAGTCACACTGTGGGACCAGTCTATGCGTCCACGAGCTGCTGAACAGGTTAAGTAAATGTCTGTCTACACAACAGAATGCTGGCCAGCCTTTACAAAGAAGGATGTCCTGTTGTAGTGATCAATACATTGTGTCAACTTGGCTGAATTGCCTCAGTGGTTCCAAAACCTGGGCTGTTGGGAGGGCCCACCCGAGGGTGTGGAGGGCCCGCCCTAGAGTGACTCAGCACAAAAGGGATATATAAAGGGGTTGAAGAAGGATTCAGAGTCACTTCCTTGGAGGATCTTTTTTTGGTTTGTTTTTTGTTTGTTTGTTTGTTTTCAGAACCAGGGATTGAACTCAGGCCCTTGCATTTGCCAGGGAAGCGTTTATTCCACTGAGCCATCTCCCTAGCACCCTTGGAGGATCTTAATGCACACAGCTGTATCACTTTGCAGGAGTTTCCTCTGCTCTTCACTGTTTTCTGCCACCGTGAACTGCTGCTATTTGCCTTGGAGCCAGCGGAGTATGGAATGAAACATCCACTAACTGTGAGCTAAATAAACCTTTCTTTTCTTAATTTGGGGTGTTGGTATTTTGTCCCAGCAATGAGTAAAAGTAACTGAGATGCCTGTCCTTAGCGACAAGATGGATGAACCTGAACAACATGGTAGGAAGTAAAATAAGCCAGGCACGGTAAGGAAACCATGAGATTTGGCTGACATGCACAGCCTGGAAGTTGACTCCATGGAAGCAGAGAGTGGAATGGGGTTTACCAGGGGATCGACAAGGGGCTGGTTGAGGTGATGCTGATCACAAACTATACAAGTTCAGTTGGATGGGAGGACAGGGTCTGAGAGAGCTGCAACACGGAGACGAGAATGAGAAACAATGATGGCATTTTTGAAATCATTCAGAAGTTCAATTTTAAGAGTTCTTAATTGCTCAAAATAATAACGCAAAGCCATCCGTGTACCAGTTAGCTTGATTTAGCCATTCCACACTGTGGACATCTCTCAAAACTTCCTGTTACACACAACAGAGACAATTCGTTTCAATGAAACATAAATTGCCTTAAAATGTGGAAAAATAGATCTGAGTACCTTATTATGGGAGAAATACATTCTCTTGCTCTTGGTGATAGTGTTTCAGGCTTCAGTAATGAACTCAGTCCTCTTCTTGAACACTGTCTGCATATTCATCGGCTGCGATTTTCCAGCTCACAACCACTGTTGGAAGCACCCTGGGGCCTGACATGTTTGGGATTTGAATTTTAAGATTTGGAAACATGCTAGAGTACATCTGTCTCCTGTTGTGTAATGTCCCCTCGAGGTCCAGGGCAATCCTGGTAATTAAAAACAGGACTCTTGTCATAGAAAATCAAATGAAAATTCACATTCTAGGAGCTTCCCTTCCATTCTGGTCAGACTTTAAATGAATTGCACCAAATGAGGCTTTGTCTCAAAATGTATTATGAAACAATTCTCAGTTTGTAGAGCTACTCAGAAGGCTGACCTGATGCCAGCTTCCCCAGCTGAATGAAAAGAGCATTCGGTAGGGCCCAGTGTTAGTCATTACATGTCCAGCCTGACACAAGCCGCTTCTGCATACACACGGGGCAGAACTGGACCAGGCACAAGATCCTGCCCTGAACCACAGAGCAAGAGACTGGAAGGTGCCGCCTCAAGGGGCCTCATGGTGATGGGGATTTTGCGCTTATAAGGCACTTAGCGAAGCACTTAGCTCCGCCCCACACGCTCTGCAGGTACTTGCTGCTGCTGCTGCTGCTGCTGCTGCTGCTGCTGCTGCTGCTGCTGCTGCTGTTTAACTAAATGGATTCCTATCCTGCAAGGCCCTTAAGATCATCTTTACTACTTCTCTTACTCAACTGAATTCACTTCAGGATGGCTTTCTCCTGTTCTCCCTCAGAGCCTTGTCACTCAGACCCTTGGTACAGACATGCACAGCTTGGAGGATGCTGTTCTGTTCCCTCCAGCCTCACCTGTTTTCCAACTTCTGCAGCCCAAGGGATCCAGAAAGCCCATCCCAGGGAGGGAAACGAACCTGGTAGCACCAAGATGGGGAACTCTGTGACGATCCAAGTTCTAAATGTGTTTCTTACAAAAATATTTATACTTCACCTTGTGGCATACAAACAGCAATCTGTACTTATTGGCCTCAGATACCAATTTCTTCCTGCTCTGGTTCTCCTCTGTGTTATGTAAACACACCCCAACCATCTGGACCCCAAGAAGATGCGCTGCACCAGGTGCCCCCTCTGCACAAAAGCATTCCATCAAAATGGAACCACACAGAACTCTGCCTCACTGGAAGGGGACATGAGCATCCCTGGCCCCACAAAGCTCTTTGAAAAATATAGTTCAGATGTCAAAGCCTAGAAGTTCAGAAGCACAGCTGAAGTGAGCGTATAAAATACTTATCACGTAGATAAGTGGGAACACAATGTGAGAAGGTCCCCTAGTATGGCATCACCTTTGTCCCGAGCAGTCCCATCCCATACTCTCCAAATCACCCAGGGAATGAAAAGGCTGTGGGAAAGGGACTGGGCTGGGAGGAAACAGGGAAGAGATTGCTGTCTGCATCCTTCAGTGGAGTCAGAAAGCCAAAGCTTTCATTTTTACCCAACTCAGGAAGTTAAATGCAATGGCAGGAATGAGCTAAATTCAAATTCACCAATAAATATTAATACATATTAATCAGAAGTAGATTCTACCAGAAACAAAGGACTCTGGCAAAGCGGAGTTACATTTCATCCACCTGCAACCTGGATGGCTGAGCTGAACACCAGGGTTCATCTCCCTGCCATCGTTCCCAATGCTGCAGCATCTTCCCAGAGCCAAATATATAGACTGTAGCCAGCCTTACCCACAGGTCAACACAAGAATTTTTGCTTCTTTTCTCTGTGCCTAAAAATATCTCCCCACTAACTTGACGTAGTACCTGACCACTGTCAGGAATCACGGCTCAGATACATGAATTTTTACTATTATTGATTTATTTGGTACAGGGTCTCACAATGCACCTTGGACTCGAAGTGATCCTCCTGTCTCAGCCTCCGCAGTGGGATTTCAGGCATGCACCACCATGCTCGTTTTCCGTGGCCAGCTCAGCGCAGGGCTAGCACGGTGTGGGGTACTGGGGATCAAACCCACATCCTTGTGCTTGCCAGGCATGCACTTAGACTGACGAGCTGTCCCCTCAGCCCTGGATTCATGAAATTGGAGTGCTGTGGAAAGGAATCCCTGAGAGAACGAGGGGCTTACTCATTCGTGGACTTGCTGAGATGGCGGGAAAAACAGAGACCTGTGTGAGTCAGTTTTCCCATCACAGCAGAATGAATGCCTGATGTGGCAGACTTTCCAAGAGGGAGCTTGCTTTCTGCTCACAGCTTGGTGTTTTGGGTTCACGGATGCCTACTGCACTGGCCCTGAAGCCCCTTACTGCAGAAGCACCTGCTGGAACAGAACTACTCACCTTAGAGCTGGGAAAGAAGGAGAAGAGGAAGAGGAAGGACCAGGAGCCCCAAGGTCTCCCTTAGGAGCACAGCCCAGGACCTGAGGACCTTCGCTAGGCCATGGCCTCCTGAGTGTGAGAAGTGAGCTTTCAGCACATGGTCCTCCAGGTGGAGTGGGCAGTACTTCCATGTGGAAACTCTAGGGAGCACTGGGAGGCTTGGGGTGGAGGGAGAAAGCAAGTGGCTATGGAGGTATGGCACCTGGCAGATCCCTAACTCCCTCCTTGCAGTCCCAATGGTCACGGCTCCCAGCGGTCATCAGTCTACCTGGTGTCTGATTATCCTTCCCTGCCAGCCCAGCCCGTGCAGATACAATTCAATCAAAGCTGAGCCCCTATCCACTTTGGTCGTGTCCTGAAAACACACATGGAGGTCAAGGGTCACATTTCCTGTCTGATTTAATACGTCTCAGAATGTGGACGTTGCTCAACTACAAAATTCATCTCTGACTATAAGCACGGGATCTCAGTAACTTGAAACTGGCTCAATCAACTATGCCTTAATTCAGCTCAATATTTTGTTAAGGTTATTTTTACAACCAGATACTACTTCTCAGCTTTGTATACCAACTAGCTGAAAGTATTTTGCAACCCATCACTCAAGACAGATCAAAGGATCAAAATCCATGTGAGGAGAGTCTCAGGAAGGGTTCCCCAGGCTCTATCCATCAGTGTCCCTAAACGAATCCAGTGATGAGCTATTCTTCAACAAAACTCTGAAAAAAAAAAAAAACCCTATGACCCCAAAGAATCCTAAATCTTCTTGTACCGATCTTCTAGTATTTAATTAGGAAAGAATTGAAACCACCATTAAATCTCCAAGGAAAATCCTTCTAATTAAGATACTCAGACAAAAAAAAAAAAGATATAAGATAATATGGGCCCTTATTTTCATAAGTTGTGGCTAGCAGGAATACTTTCGAGGATATTGCTTGCCATGAATAAATTATAATCTGCAGTAAGCCAAGAGCAGAGCTCCTGCTTTGTTTGGTGTGTGCTACTGTCTTCCTGTAAGCAGTTTGGGGCTTGCACACAGTCCCCGAGGTTCTGATCACATGCAGTTGGTTCCCCTTCAAGCTCCTCCCAGCCCATCATTTCAATTGCTCAATCCCAACATAACATTATTATGTCATCAAATGACACAGAATAGCAACCTAATCCTCTGGACTGTTTTTCCCTCCATCCAAATCACTAAAACCCAGAAATCAGATTTTCAGTGAATTGTGCTCCGTCAACAAGGCCCGGGCTCTTGGAGTTGGCAGAGAGAGCTCAGGCTTAGGAAAGAACAATCATAAATCCTGGCCTTTGTTTCATGCAGAGCCATGCACTGTAGTTCAGGAAAAGGTCCCTCTCTTCCCAAAAGGCTTCCTGTGTTTTACAAGATACGGTGGGGGTGATTTACAACAGGAAATACCTACCAAGGAAGGAAGGTTGGATCCAATCAAGTATGGTGCTGAGAAGGTTGGAGAAATCCCAGGGAAACTTTAGAAAGATCTCCAAATGTAATATTTACTACGATTTCCAAGAATACGGTCTCTAAATCAAATTTATTGCTAGAAAATCTTCACACACAAATAACCTCATTCCTCCTTGTTTTCAAGTTAAGGCATCACTCCACCCTTCAAATTCTTGCAAGGCACATACAGCAAAAAGCAAAGAACCCACACGGCCATCACCCTGCTTTATCAATGACTCCATGGGACCTGGGTCACGTGCCAAGAAGACATTTTTATAACACAGAACAAACTGCAGGAGGGGAAAGGGTTACAAAAGAGATCGTACTGTTTTTAAGAAGCCAAATTATGTGTTTGGCAGAAGACAAGGAAAGAAAACTTTTAGTGCTCAAAGCATCTGCTTCCAACCCTGGGGTGGCTTTTCTAATCCATGGTGCTAGCAACACTGATTTTGTCTTCTTGACCCAGGGATCGAAGAGAACCAGACTACCTTCAACATCCGGACCCCTTGCCAGGAGCCTCCGCCGCTGCCTGGTCACAGAACAGGCAGCACACACAGCATTAGAGCCAGCCACACATTTGCAAAAGGTGCTAAACAGCCCCAGGTGCACAAAGCAACCAGGTGCAACAACGCCACATCTCAGCGACAGAAGAGACATCTTACCTTGCTCTCCTCGCCTTCAAACACAGACTGGTGGACGTTGCACGCGAACAGGGAATTGGGGAGGTCATTGAAGTCAGTGATCGCTTGAAAGGCTTCTTCGGCAAAGCACCGTGTGACAGCCCAGTCTCTGTCCACACAGCAGAGTAAGAAAAGTCCTCCGTCCTTGGGGGTGTGCTCTGGTGGCCCCAGGCTCTTCATGCCGATGAAGTAGGACTCGCCACGCATGCCAAGACTGGTGTTGGCGAGACTCTGACAAGCTCCTTAGGATTCAGCGTTCAGGGCACAGCTCTGCAAGACTGCGGTGAGCAGGGCAGGATGATCAGGAGGAGAGGGAGCCACTACTGGAAGGGAGAAGATGGCAAATGCGTGTTATTTCCGTACTCTCTGCACCAGGTTTCCTATGCACCTCTGCCACTTCTCAGCAAGAACCTAATTGGTGCTCTTGTCGAATGAATGAATGAACAAATGAATGAATGAATGAATGAACGAATGAACGAACGAACGAAGCTAGAAACCACTGCCACTAGTACTAATCCCTAACATTTATCAGGCACTGAATTGCAGCACTGTTTTGAAGACTATATAACAAATCTATTTAATCTCCATGATAGTTTAAGAGGTTGCTACCTGAGTAATTCAGTAGCTTTACAGGATCAAGAACAGAAAGGGGATATAGGTCAGTGGCACAGCACCTGCCTGACAAGTGCAAGGTCCTGGATTGATTCCTGGCACAGGAGGAGGAGAGGCCGGGGGTAGGGGAAGGGGAGAAAGAAGGGAAGGGGAAGAAGGTGAGGGGGGAGGGGAGGGGGAGGACAGGAGGGAGGAAGAGGAGGAGGTGGAGAAAGACGAAAATGGCAGTGATGATTGATACTTGGAGGGTTCGACACCAGCGCTCACTGTCCTGTACCCAGGGGGGGAAAAAAAAATCCAACTCAACAGGGGAGGAAGCCTATGCTCCAGGAAATGTGATCTACTTCGTTAATCTCTGACTCCTAATCATGCCAATTCCAACAGGCAAGCTTATCTGCAAGAGACCTACAACACACAATACACATACACACATGCACACACACACACACACACACACACACACACACACAAACACAAACACATATCTCCTGTCTGTGTGAGGTAACTGATGCAAGTAGTGGCGCACCGGGTCTGGATCTTGAAAACTCATGCTGTCTTCTCAGACCCCTCTCCCTACATGGGGTTTCCTCCCCATCCCCATGAAGCCTCTCAGTGTTCACTGAACATTCCTAATTCACCCATCAGCAGAGCTTTCCCATTTGTAATGTTGGTGTGCATTTCAGTGGATTCGGTCAGTGTTCCTGCCCTTTTCAAAGATGGCGTCTTCTTTCTCTGCTTGTATCTATTTTCATGCCTGTAATGCTCAGAGTTCAAGAGCCAAAGGTCCCACAGGTGATATTGGCATGGGTGAGGTTGACAGTTACTTCCTGGCTGCTGATCATTTGTAGGGAGCTCTGTTTCCTTCAAACTCAACACCCCAGACCTCAGTATGAATGCAGCAGGGTGGGCTCCACGCACTCCCTCTGTCGGCACTGGGGTCTAGTTACACACACACATGCTGGAGCCCCCAGCAACATGGAGGCTTCAGCTTAAATCTCTGGGATTTGCAACATGTCATGGTTTTTGGTTCCATCTTTTTTCCTGGAAAAGCCCCAGAAAGACACTGATGAGCCATAATTGATGGTCATAGTAGATCACATGTTAACTCTTAGGTCTGGTTGTGATTCAAACCAAAATATAACTAATTTTAGGTAATACCACCCAAATCGAGTCACTGTAATCATGGTAAATAAAAATGATATTTTAGGCTACAGAGATAGCTCAGTGATCTAAGCACCTGCCTGGCAAGTGCAAAGACCCGGGTTCATCCCCGGTCCTGTATGCCATGCTGGCCCCAACTCCAGGTATCCTGAGCCGGCCACCAAAACCAGGAGTGGTGGTACATGCCTGCAATCCCAGCACTGGCGAGGCTGAAACAGGAGGATCTCTACGAGTCTGAGCTGCATAGGGAGACCCTGTACCAAATACAGAAAATTTAAAAATGAATGGTATTCTATGTACAATAGAATGAAATCATTTTTATACTCTTGAATTTTTAAGACTTCAATTAATGCCATCTTTTCCTACTCAAGTCAATAAAATACTTATTTTAAATAAAATAAAATCTATAAATGACCTAATATGTATGAACAGTTCAAACAGAGGGAAAGTATCTAACAAAACTTTGATATGAGGCAATTCAACTATTAGTTGGTCAACTATTAGAATATGGAATGCATATACATTTAGTTTTTCATATTTATTTATATGTTACTTACGATATTTTACTCTAAGATACATAATGGTCATCATTTATTACTATTAGAGTATTATTTTTTTAAATAATTACTAAGCACATCAAAACTATTACTTTTATGAATGGATTACAGGAGAACCTTTGCTTATGAAGTTATCATCGGCCAGTAGCATGACTCATACCTGTTGCCAATTCTGAATTTCTTTTTATTTCTGACCATCTTTTTTTTTTTTTTTTTTTTTTTTGCAGAACTGGGGATTGAACTCAGGTCCTTGCACTTGCCAGGCAAGCACTTATTCTACTGAGCCATCTCCCTGGCCCCTGACCATCTTATTTATTTATCTATTTATTTATTTTACAGTAATCTGGCATTTGATAGAATCCCAATAAGGAAGGATGTTGAAGGAACAAGCTCTCTTAGGCATCTCTTCCACCTTTTATATGTGTAAAATATGTTTAAGTTGTTCTGTTCTACATGCTTCTATAATTTTTAAAGAGAATAAAAATAATACAAAAAATGGAAACAATACAGAATTTCACTAAACAACATATGCATCTTATTTAAAATTTTAAAAATGAATCATAACTGATTTCAGATGTTCTTGGGTGTGTCCTGCAAAGGTTTCCATTATACTTTTTCAAAAGAGAAACTAAAATTCAGTGCTCAGTAAATTAACTAGACCAGATATTAAGCCTCACAGAGGACTCCTCTTAATCTACTCAAATAGCTTGCACGGCTGTCCTAAGCTGTAACAATACGATTACCTTCATGATATCCTAACCTCATTGCTTTCAGTAAAGATTAAAAGAGTGAGTGTATTTTTGGCAGAAAACCTATCCCAGGAATACAGAGAAAGACTTCAGAAGCTAGAGCTTTGAACAGAGGAAGCCCTGCTGCCTTTTCCAGATCCCTTGGGGACTCATTCTTGGGAGAAGTCAAGTGATTGTCCAGTGACTCGGTTTACCCTCGTAACACAAGAACAAAAACACCTGTCTCCATCAGCCAAGTGGGGAAGGCGGGGGAATCCAGCAGGAAGGGGAAAGTGACCCAAACAAGTGTTGAGCACTACATAAAAGGGTGTGCAACACAGATGACGTGAACACACTTCCTTCACAATTCCCTTCAGGACCAAGCAGCCACGCTTTTGGATCATTGGCGGCCCTTTTAGAAGCCCAGCTAAACAGGAAGGAAGGAAACGCTGAAGGGGAACTTTCTAATAAATGCAGAGCCCTTGCAGCCCGTGTGAACTGGGATGTCCTTTTAATTTCAAAATTTATACCTGTAAAGACAAGCGTTGCCTGCTTAACACGCCATGCTTGTGTGTCGTCTGAGGACCACCACAACTCTGACCCTGACGCTGGCCTCGGTCCTCTTCCTCCGAGCGCCTAAGCACCCCTCAAGGCCTCTCCAGTAAACCGCCCTCCTTACCAATTCCTGTTTTACTCGTCTATGTCTCAGCTGTGTTTTGCTGTTAATATACTGGGGATTAAACCCAAGGTCTTTGCTCTGAACTCCATCCTCAGCCTGTTTTATTTTTGAGATAGGGTCATTAAAACAGAAAGCAAACCAGCCTGCCTCCCACTCCACCAATACCAGCAAAGTGAAGTTTGTTGAAATATTGCCAAGCTAGGGAGAATGACAAGATAAGGGATTGAGCTGGACTCATCTCAACAGAAGAGGAAGACCGGAGAGAAAGCTCTCCAACCTTTCTTTTACTTTGCTAACGTGAGAAAACAATTTCCGGCCAAGATTTTCAAATGCACTGATAGCATTTATTCATTAAACATTAAAAGATGTAAAGTGAAGACATCATACTTCCCATCCTAATGATGAGTTGCCCGAAACTTAGAGAACCCACTCCACATTCACGCAGCAGCCACTGAACACACATTTGCTGAAAGAATGAGTATGCAATCACCCCTTCCCAGTAAATGTGGCTGCTGAAAATATGCATTTCTTTACAAGGAATTAATCTCTCCCAGACTGTTAGGTTTCATTCCTGACAAACATTTCCATAGAACAATTAAGCCCAGCGGCCGAAACAAGACATCCGGTTCTGTTGGATATTGCTACTGTCACAGAGTCTCTAATGGGTATCAGATTCTGGTTAAAAGCCTTCTTCCTTTCTAGGAATGGGGGATATTTCCAGAGAAAGGTGACTGTGAGTGTTTCTATTGGAGCTCTGGTCTATTAAACCCCAAGCTGTCGAGCCGGGGAGGTGGCTCAGTGGAATAAGCGCTTCCCTGGCAAGTGCAAGGGCCTGAGTTCAATCCCCAGTTCTGCAAAACAAACAAACAAACAAACAAAAAACAAGCTGTGTATAAAAGGAGGGGTTAACCATGAATTTCTTCAGGATAGCTAAGGAGTGAGGAAAAGAAAAATAAAACTGTAAATCTTCATGGAGATGTTTAATTTAGTTTTATGGATAAATAAAATCATGGTACAGTAATGTCATGTGTGGCCTTGGATGATTTCCTTTTTTGTAGGACTAGTAATAATTTTACCATTAAATAAGTCCACTGATATTCGTTTTCGTTTTTGTTTTTGTTTTGTATTTTAGGGAAGGGTGTATAGGGTGTTCAAGGTCTCACTACTAGATCAGATTCATAGTGATCTGCCTGTTTACAGCCTGCCAAGAGTTGGGATTACAGGTGTGCACCACCACACCCAGTCTGAGTCACCATCTCAGCATGCTCTGGGGGTGAGGCCAGCACAGCAGGACTGAGGATCAAACCCCTGGCCCCTGTGCCTGATTGCAGGCGCTTTAATCCGCTGAGCTATTTGGCCAGCCCTGGCATTCATTGTTAGGGCGTCTCAAAAATGAAGTCCTTTGCACTGCCCTTTTGATATTTAATATCTAGATCCTCTTGGGAGTAAGATAGGACTTTTGCTCATTTCTGTCCATCTGGCAGAAACCAAAGTATAATATTAGCAGCAAGGGCCCACGAGCCCCCCCCCCCCCGCCCCCGGGATCCAGAGGAGCGACCTGGTATTCTCAGGCTGGGCTCCATAGCAACCCATCAGAACTCTCAGAGGCAGAATGGAGCCTATCTAATTCAGCTACAGAGTTTTCCCACAGGCCAAGCTGTGTGACCCTCACGCTATTCTTGATGCCACTTGGGATTGGTCTTGAAAGAATCTGGAGCACGCAGTTTTTGGCTCATGGTTTTCAAAGGGCATCACCTATAGGCCTCGTTCGAGGCCATCTTCCGATCAGCTTTGGAGCAGCTGTTCCACCCTAAGCTCCTGCTGGATTGTAGTGTAATTAATTCCCTTCCCCAGAAAGCAGCATCTTAGGAATTTTTATGAGGCACCTATTATAAACAAAGTGAGTTGTTTCCATCCTCTCCTGTGTGCAGGATTCTATAGCTCTGAGAGGATTTCTAAACTTGAGAGAATGATGTCTTTATACCAGAGGGTTGAGTGCCCCTGGTCTCCTGTGAGGATCTGAGGACTGTACTGTATATCCTTCTGGTGGACATCATAAAAAGGGAGGTGCTCCGGGTTACCCAGGATCTGCTGAGATAGAGAGTGTGTTTATACTCCATCCCCAAGTCCTGACAACCTTGAAGAGACTATGTTTCAGGCAGCTTTGCTGTCAAAGAGAGACAGAAAGATCTTTAAGGAGGGATGGCGGAGTGAAAATGTTCCCTCCAGACAGACGGATCCCTTTCCACAAAGAAAGACCTAGAGTGGACATGCTGCCGAACAAAACAACGCAGAAGCACAATACAAGTAAGCAACGACGGTGCAGCCTTCATCAAGACAGAAGCCGTATGGTCAGCGTGGGAGGTGGGGCCACGCAGGAAGCGGAGGGCAGGTTGGCGTCATTCTGGAGCTTTAGCAGTGACCTTAACAAAGACGTTGCTTTTGGATGAGTGCACAGGGCAGAGGGGAGCCACAGACTGCAAAACTCCGGGCTGCCACTGTCCCTGGACCTGAAGAGCCCTGGGGTGTCTGGAGAGGACAGCCTGCCTCTGCAGAGGGACGAGGGATGCAGTGAGCCACTGGCAGCATCCTGGAAGGCCAGGACTCCCTGTCCCTGCCCACCCTGCTCTACCCCATGGGTGGGGCAGTCCCCCCCTGGGGTCCAGAGTAGGGATGAGCTGATAGGGAACCCATGGTGGGCAAGCAGGGTGGGGAGGGCATCTCCTAGGGCCCCAGGGAAGCAGCCTGGACATCTTTGGTAGCATGACACATTTAAAAAATATAAAGCTGTCATTTATACATGCACAGCTCCAACCAGGGGTTGACGATAGAGCCAAAAGCCAGCCATTCCGGGTGGACCTGTTCTAAGGAGGCAGACACAGAAAAGTGGAGAAGGCTAGCCTCCGGGAGACGTGTCAGGGGCCCGGGCTGCAGGAGCTTAAAGCAAGCGGAGCGACCTTCCAGATGCAGAAGTCATTATATGCAAAGTCACCTCTCACAGGAGGAGGACACTTCAAAAGTGAACAATGGGGGTGGGGGAGGGAGTGGGTGGAGGTTGCTATGGCAGCCACTGTGCCCCGCACCTGTCATCATCCACCCTCTGCGGGCTTGGGGGGGGGGCACGGTGTGGAAGGAGAAAGGGAGGAAACTGGAGCCAAGAGCGTTGCTCGCGTCAGAGAGGAGCAGCAGGTAGTAGGCTTCCAGGCGAGGAGAGCTGCTGAGACCCTGACAAGGGGTGAAAGCAAAACCAGTCCCCCTCATCCCCAGTGACACTGGCAGAGAATAAGAGGAACAAGCCAGAGCAGGACCTCTCCCGCTAGGCTCAGCCAAAGGCCTGTGCCATTTCTACATTTAAGCCTTGTTCTGGTGAAAACCCCGCACCTGGACCCTGGTGGACGACAGTCGCGCTGTGCAGATGCTTCTGCCGGCTCCCCAAAGCTCAGGAGCCTCAGGGTCTGCTCCGGCTGTGACAATGCAAGGAGCCTGAGTGTCAGACTCAGGCAGCCACAGGGTCCGCAGGGCACAGCACACTGGTCCTGCCCCCACACCTCTGCTCCAGGTTCTCACAACCCTCCTGGGATTTCCCAGACCAGCACACGTCTCAGCTGCTGCTCCGTGAGCTGTGTGTCCAGGGTCCCACCCGCCTGTGGACCACACAAGTGACCACACAAGGCTTTTCTGTCCAGCTGTGTGGACTTCGAGGAGCTCTGCATAGACTCTTGGCTTCACACCTGCCAGCCATGTGACCCAGGCAGGTCACCTAACCTGCATATGGACCGCGTACCTGGGAACCCAGCCCGAGGGCCGGCAGCCTTACAGCACTGCAGGAGGACTCAATAGGCACATGGAGCAGAGGGGGCCGGGGGCTGCTATTGCCACTGACCACAGAGATCTCAGCACAGCACCTCTGCACCCATCTCTCACAGCACCCAGGACTCTCCCTCCCTTTCCTAGGGTCAGGACAGAGGAAGTAGGATCCCATAGCACATGACTGGCCTTGAGGCAGTGTATATCCTGCTACTGCTGTGTGACCGCAGGCAAGTCACTGAAACTGCCTAGGCCACGGACACAATACAGAACCACTGAGGCACCGTCTTTGTGGGGCTGTCACATGGACTCAGCCCAACGTGCCTCAGCACTGTTCTCCCTCCTACCCAAAACTTCAAAATTTTTTATGGCTGTCCTTATTGTCCAGCTCGCATAGAAGAGAGCGTGTCCACTATGAGAATCATAAGAACCTGGAAGTCCGACAGACCACGGTTCACACCCCAGCTCCCCGCCACCTTTGAAGTCCCTGGGAGAAGATGGACTGAGAGGGACTGTGGTACCAGGAATCCTGGTCTGACTCCTTCCTCCAGGGCTGGCTGTGTTTCTAGGCAAGTTGGCCTCGAGCACCAAGTCTCACCTCCCAGGGCTGGCTGGAGGGCCAAGGAGACCACCCCGCGATGCGGAGTCAGGCCGGGCAGCTGAAACTGGGCCGGAACCGTGAGCATCTGGTGCTTTTGTTTCGGTATCTGTGACCACAGCCTGAGACAAACAACTTAAAGGAGAAAGAGTGGTTGTGGCTCATGTCATCAGAGGTTCCAGCTCTGGATTTGGACCAGGATTCTAGGAACCACAGGCCCTGGGGCTTTGGCCTCAGACCAAGTATCATGGCAAATAGCAATGCTGTCACCCCATGATAGCAGGGAAGACAGTGAGAGGGAGGGCAGGCATCCTGACGTTCACTTCAAGGGCAGCCCCTGTGCCAATCCGCTAGGTCCCATGTCCCCCCGCAGCATCAGCAGCTGATGACCAGGCTTCCACAGGTGGCTGGGGGGAGGGGCCTTGTGGCGATCCAGACCCTGATAACTTCCTGACACACTTCCATTCACTTGGACCTTCCATCCATGTCTGTTCTCTGAGAAAAGCTTCATGTTCCAAGAAAGTCATGTTTGGTTGGGCCCAGGATTTAATGGGCTGTGGGCCAAGAATAAGATCCTGTACCATGCTAAATGCTTTGCTCTAATCTACCCATCTTTGACCAAAACATGCCCAGAAATGCTTGGCTCTTTAATACCAGTTCTGCTCTGGCCTTGTGTATGTCCTCACTTCACTTTCCTTCTAGTATCTTCTTCCTGCTTAGTTAAAAATGCAATTGGGGCTAAACGCACTACTCCCAGGGAATGCAGAACACAGCGCCCACCCGGCCACTGCCTGCCTTCATAATCTTTTTTTAATTTTATGTATTTGGTACAGGGTCTCACTATTCAGCTCAGACTCCAAGTGATCCTCCTGTTTTCAGCCTCCACAGTACTGGGGTTACAGAATGCCAACACACCCGGACTCAGTCTCCGGCTCAGCACACCCTGAGGGCAGGGCCAGCACAACATGAGGGACCAGGGATTGAACCCCGGTCCACTGCACTTGCCAAAGTGGGTGCTTAGTCTGCTGAGCTGTCTCACCATCCCTACTGCCCACCTTCAGCAGCAGAGCAGCCTCACCCTAGGCTGCCGGGACCCGCCTCCACCCTCCTGCTGCACACATGCTACTTAACAGCAAACAGCAGCCCTGTGCAGTGGCACTCCCCCCCCCCCCCGGCTTCAGGCTCTTGCTCTTCCTTTGAAAACAGGCACCCAGTGTGGTGCCCATCCACCGCGCAAGTGACAGACGTGGTCCAGCCTCTGCCCCTAGCACCTTTCTCTCTCCTCAGCCCCACAGCTGCTCCCCTTTGTAATCCCCCCATGGAGTGGTTCCTGAGTCACAAACTGTCACCGTGTCCTGTGGTGGTAGATCCACAGGTTGTGGTGTCCTCAGCCCCTCTCCTGTAGCTCTCCCAGTAGCACAGTGCACATTTGATTTTTTTTTTTTTTTTTTTTTTTTTGCTAGAACCAGGGATTGAACTCAGGTCCTTGTGCTTGCCAGGCAAGCACTTATTCCACTGAGCCGTCTCCCCGGCCCCCACATTTGATTTTGTAGCCTTCACTTGAAGATGTTTCCCAGCATTCTGTCTCCAACCCCATCTGCAATCACAATGTTCTTCAAGTGCTTACAGAAGAAAATTCAGACTGGTCTTCAGCAGGGCCAAGAAGAGCACATCTCCTGTCTCAGCAGATCTGTCCACTCTTCCTGGTCAACCAAAGGCTGGACTGAGAGGTTGACATAGGCTGGGCAGCTAGAAAAATGATTTCCGGTTTTCCCCCTCCACTGTCAGAAACTTGCAGTTGAGGTTGATCCTTAATTAGCCCCAGTTTCTCACACCATGTGTTGTTTACAGGAAAGAGCTGCCCCAGATTCTAGCCCTGAGAAAAACAAACAAGGCCTTTGACAGAGTCCTTGGTGGCCTGCTGGAGTTGGGACCAGCTCACTTGCTCCAGTGAGGAAGAGCTGCCAGGGCTCAGGAAGCATGAGTCTGTCTCAGAGGTAGCTTCCTGGGGACACCCACAGAGGCTTTGAGAGGCCCGGAGGAAACTATGGGAACAGCCTTGGTTCATCACTCATCCACATTTTGAGAACTGATCATTGAAACACCTAGCCTCTAGAAGAGAGGAAGCTAGCAGTGAGGAAGAGGAAGAAAGTGATCCAGCTACTTGCCCAAAGGACAAACGGGGGACATTGCGGTGTAACTGTGTCCCCTCCCAAGTGCAAGTGCCCATGACTGTGTCCGTAGCAGGCCTGTCAGAGCTGCTTCGGCTGAGGCTTCAGGTAGTGCTGGGCTCGCTCGCCTTTCCTCCTGTTGTGCAAGAACACAGCGCCCACCCCTTGGGAAGGTACAGCACATGGTGCCATCTTGGAAACAGAAAGCAGCCCTCACTAGGCAACCAAACCTGCCTGCACATTGATCTCAGATTTCCAGTCTCTAGAACTGTAAGAAAATAAATTTCTATGCTTTATAAATTACCAGGTCTCATGTAATTTGTCAGAGCACCAAGCCAGGCAAAAACATCTCACAATTCATGAACTGAAACCACACAGCAGACACTGCACTAACAAGGCCACCACTTCACTCTTGGAGCCTTCGGGCTCCTGACAAAGGTGACTAAAACTGGGTCGACCCCCTATCATGATACTGCCAGGATGAACTGGGACTACCTTACCTTCCTGCTCTTCTCACCATTGCTAAAACCATCCATTGTTTAAAAAAAAAAAAAAAAAAAAAAAAAGACAGCCAAGAAAAATGAAGCTCTATACTGAGATGCCAGAGACCAGCATCCACTGTGGGCTTCTATGTGTAGTTCAGGCTCAGCATGGGCCGTGCAGGAAGAGGAACGCTGTTTCAGGTGCAAGCACCTTCCAAGGGACTCTTGATCTTGGTCTCTTTCTGTGGTTACCTGGAAGTTCTGTGTCTGACAATGAACAAGGGCTCAAAAGTGTTTATTAGATAAAATGAGAATGTTATGTCTATTTACTCTTCCTCCAGTTTCCTTACTTCCTCATGTTTTACATGAGGCCACAGAAGGAAAGAAGTCTAACCGTTCACCAGCCCCTGTGGTGACCATCAGCTTGGTTGTGTCCAGGACAAGGTCTGCACGGACCACCAGGCTGCCGGGCTCCCGGGTTCCACGCCTCCTGGCAAGTCCACCCCTCTTCACTCGGTCTGTCCATCTCTCCACCTGCAGATGGGAGCTGCCTGAGGAGGGTCCTTGCTACTGGGGTTTCTTATGTAGAGGTGCTTAGGTTTAGACCTAACCAACAAGGGAAGGGATGAAGACACAGAAATGGGCAGGCATGAGTTCAGAGGACAGAACACAGGGAACCTTGCAGGCCAGCTGGGGGAGGGGAGGAATCCTGAGAAAGATGCTCTTGGCAGAGTCGAAGAAAGTGAATTTCAGAGGAGCAGCGAGGATGAGGCGTCCCTGCTCGGGCAAGACTAGGGGAGCTGAGGGTGTGAAGCAACAGTGCCCTCCAGGTTGAAGCCTGGGACCTGACCCAACAGAACCATCCCCAAAGGCAGAGTGGAGGACACAGCCAGCAGGACTCAAGGGTGAGTAGCTGCAGAGGAGCACAGGCAGAAGAACACACAGAATTTTCCTGCAAGCAGCTGCATGGCCACGCGCTGCCACGTCCTTAGAAATAAATCAAGGCTTATTCTTCTTGAGGTGAAAACATTATCTGTCTTACTGCATACATCCTTTTCTCTTTCAATCAAGGAGCTCTTGTGAGCATTTTTGAGGATATCAAAGGATTCATTGTGGTATTTTGTGACATTGCTCAATTTTTGACAAATGCTGGATTAAATATTAAATGTACTTCTTGGATTTTTTACTCAAGAATATCCCAGAAACCCTTGCAATATTTCTTCTTGATCCAGATAAATACCTAAAACCCTCTCTTCCACTGAAGTTAATGATAAGATAGTAGAAATGCTGTTTGACTTATGATGGGATTGTGTTCAGATAAGCCAATCAAAGATTGAAAATATCTTTAAATCTAAAATACTTTCAATATTTCCAGACACCCAAATTCCTAGCGCAGCAACGTGGTACACTACAGTGTCTTGCTGTTGGCCCCTTGAGATTGCGTGGCCCAGGATCACAAGAGAGGAACCTACTGCATACTGCTGGCCTGGGACAAGATGAAAAGTCAGGGCATGGGGTCTCCTGAATGTTTGCTACTTCTGCACCACAGTAAAGCTGGTCCCAGCTTCCGCCCCTAACAGCATCATCCCCCAAGTGCTGAATATCTCTTTACCCCTGTTTCCATCCATGATATCAGAGGGAGTGGCTGGCCCCCTTTGACCAAGCAGTAGACACAGATCCAACCTACATTTCAAAAGCAGGCCCATGGCCACCTGTTGCTCTTTGGCCACTTGGAACCTGGGATGGATGTGAAGTCCTCCCATGCATGGCCAGCCGCTCTGTCCCAGGGCTCTGTGGTCACTGGCTGAGGAGAGAAAGCTCTAACAGCTACATGTCACCTGCCACTACCTCTGCAGCAAAGCCAGGAGTAAGCACAACCAGCACACCAGGGATAATAATCTCTCTGCTGATTAAGGCATCAAGCAAGCTCCTGTACTTGATGGTCATTTTCTGCTGAGCCTGACCAATTTCTTGACAATGTGGAGCCGTTGGTGGCTGTATTTTGAACATGAAGTAGGCACTGAATCATTAGAGCCACTGCAGATGGGAGATGGGCAAGGAAGAGGTCAGATGACTGGGGACAGAGTGCCCCTCCCGCTCTCCACAGTGAGCTCAGAACAGCGGAGGCGCTGTCACCGCCAGAACCCGCAACCTTTGAGATGTCCACTTCTGTGGAGAGCAGAAATGGGACCCCAGGATAGGTACCAAGGAAGCTAGGAGTTACGTTTATTTGTTTAGCCAACAGTTATGGAGGATCTGCCATGTCTGAGTTGTACAAAATTCAGCCCAGTGAGTTGCTGTGACACCTGTGCTCTTCACAGCCAGAGCATCAAGCAGGATGGCGAGAACCTCCCACCGTGACTTCTTTCTCTTTAGGGCTCATCTTATACACTCCTTTGTGAATTTTGAAGCCAGAGAGGAGGGGCCAGGCAACACAGTTCATGGGAAGGCAGTGGAGGGCCTCTCTCCTGTTGTGCCCAAGGTGTGACCCAGTCAGGGTAGCTTAGGAGTTTTGGAAAGACCCTGAATCACTACAGAGTGGGGCTGGTTGCCAGGGGAACCAACCTGAGATTGGAGGGTTGGAAGTTCCAGAGCCACCCCTTGACCTCCAGAAAGGAGAGAGAGGTGGAAAGTAGAGATGATCAGCATACAGTTATATAACCAAAGAAACATCCACCCAGCCTTGGGAACTCACAGGGCAGTTACAATTCATGGAACCTGAGGCTCCATTCACAGGTAAAATGTCAGGGTCTGGACGAGAATCAAGACTGAACCTCTATCCTTCCACCTCCCCAGTTCAAAACAATGAGAAAAAAAATAATAAATCTACCAATATGCTTTTGGTACCTGGTTGTATGTGAAATGAAACAAATAATTCATAAAGCTTTCTTCTGATCATTGGGTAGGAAACAGCCCAGTGAATATTAATAACATCATAATTAAAATGCTATCCACGGTCATTTAATCCACCCTTAAATTCCAGTAACACTTTGCTGGTGCTTCTGATATGCAGAATGCTCCGTGGTAGATGCGGATGCTGTGCTGAGCCATGGACTCAAAGCCAACCTTGCAGGCTGGACCCTGAAGGTTCCAGCTCTAAGCCTCACATTGCTGCGAAGTAACACAAACATCAACTTTGGCCTTGATCCAGCTTCTGGTGAGCTATTCCCGAAGCCCTAGTAATTTCCCGAACAGAGCAATGGTAGTGCTGTCTATTCACATATTTAGTCTTTTGTCCCAGGCTCCTAAAATAGCATAGGGCACCTTGAGGACCATGAAGGCGAAAGCTCCCCCAGTCAGGGTAGCTTAGGAGTTTTAGAAAGACCCTGAATCACTACAGAGTGGGGCTGGTTGCCAGAGGAACCAACCTGTGATTGGAAGGTTGGAAGTTCCGGATCCACCCCTTGACCTCCAGTAGAGGTGAACAGCGTACAGTTATACAACCAAAGACACATCTAAATAATAATAATAATAAATCCACAAACACTCTCCCCAAGGGGGTGCCTCAGTTGCTGAACCCAGCCACATCCATAGAGTGGGAGGGTACTGTATCCCGAGCCTACCAGGACAAGGCTCCTGCTATAGGCCCCTGCCAGCCCCACCCTGTCTTTCTATCTGGAGAGGCATCTACACTCTGCTAATATCTTTTGTCATAAATGGGTCTTAGTAACTAGCAAATGGTCAAACCCCACCAGGGGATCAAAGAGGTCACAGGAATCCCTGAGTGACAGTGGGTTGGTCAGAAGTTCTGGCACCTCAATGAGGGGCATCTTAGGAGACAAGGACCTGCGCACCCCAAGTGACCTCCAGGAGATGGTGTCAGGATTGAAGTAAATTACAGGATTCGCAGTAGGTATGTGAGAATTGGTTGATGCACGGCATGGGGGGAGGGGACCAAACATCTGGCACAGCACATCCTGCGCTGTGCTGAGATGAGAGAATAAAGTTCTGGATGGGTTCTTTAAGGTTCAATTTATAAAAATGATGCAATCGAGTTTGCAAAATTTCTGTATAACGCACATTAAAAAATAGCCTCAAATAGTGTTAAATTCACAGCTACTGAGCACCGCCGTCTGGATGTGCATCCCAGCTGCGCCTCTCACCAGCTGAGTGATCATGGGCAAGTTATTTAACCTCCGTGGATCTCAGTTCCTTTATCTGTCAAATGTGAGGGAGACAGGTGACACCAACTATCAGATGATGGGCACGAGGTTTAAAATAACACCTTGCACATAGCCAGGTTAGCAAAGTGTGACCTATTAATACAAGCATTATCTCCTGGGCAGAACTTTGTCATGTGATACCTAAAGCTGTAACAAAGCACAAAAATAGTAAACAATCCCTACAGTCAGTGCTATCTTTCCTCCCCTGGGGGACCCGTCCATCGTGCTATCTTTAGGGGAAGCACCTTGCGGGAGACAAAAAGGAAGGCACAGCTCCTACCACCAAATGGTGAACACTAACCATCTGGAGCCGCTCTGAGCTTACAGTTCAAGTGCTTCCGAAGCACGTCCTGAAAAGCTGTCAAGTACCTTTGCTTGATGGGAGACAACAGAAGAAAGACTTTCCACAGCCCTTGTCTAAGGACAGCACTAGACTTAAAGATGAGCACTAAAATATCTACCAGTAGTCATTTGTAGGCGCTCTGAGCTCCGAGGTTGCTATAATGATGGGCAAAGACCAGAATTTGCAAAGGATGAGCGAAGTGACGTAACCCTCCGTGATGTAAACTGGGAAACTGAAGGAGAAGTTGCCAAGGGAAGATCCAGGTGTGCCCACCCTGACGCTGATGCCCAGCCCCTCAGACTGCCCCTCGGAATACCCTGCAGTCTTTCCTCTCCCAGTGCAGGCTATCATGGAATGATACCAAGCACAGTGACACTAACGCTCTTCTCAGGCTCCTGCAGTGCTGGACACTTCTCCACATATTTTATTAAAATTACAATTAACAGGAAGACAGTGAGTTCCACAGAGACAAAAAGGCTCCCTCTTTCACAGGATGTCCCCAGGCTACCCAAGGTTGGCAGTGTACCTCAGCCAGCCTTCTCTAGCCAGCTGCCGACTGCCTGCCCCTCTGTCTCATGCCACATGCTGTGGAGTTGGCCTTTCCCTCCTTTCCATTGCACTCACTGTCCTGTGTCCTGGTGCTTTACAGTCCTGTGAGGGATTTGTCATCAACACCAAGTGCTGAAGACACTGTCAGAGATCATCTGCTCTCTGGGTCTAGCAAACTCAGGGACCTTTTAAGCCAGAAGCCTTGGAAATCCTAGTGCATCTTCCCCGCTTAGGCAGGGCTGGTGCAGCTTGCTAGCTGCACCACAAATCTTCCTGGAGGTGAAGAGATGATTATATGCCATGGTGATGTGCAAACATAGCTGTCAATCACTGGAATCAGGACAAAGAGTGATGGAGAATCCCACAGCACCTCGGCTGATCGGGCCAGTAAGAGATGCATGGGAGAATCGCGGCGAAGGAGAGGTCTCCCCAAGGTCATACTCGCTCCTTCCCAGGTCGCACTCAGAGCGCGAAAGGAGATTTCAACACCTTAGTCTAGAAAGACCTACGGTGGGCTGGCCGAGCCCCCTAGTGGGTAGCAGAGCTTTTGAGTGGAAGGTTTTCAGTAGATCATACAGAGAAATTTAGCACACAGAACCCAAGCTTAAACAATGTACAGACCACTTAGGGAAAAACACTGTCCTGCTTCCTCTCCCAGTTTTGACTTCAGTGCTTAAGTTCTTGGAATGACTCTAAAACCATTAAACTCCAATGGAGTGGTCTAATCAAGTATAAGTAAAATTATAAAACCAATTCAATTCAAATAAGCAACACTGATTGAATATTCACTTGCTGACATTTTGCTGAAAGTTATCCTTCATTCGCAGTATAACGCAGATTAAAGCAGAATGCTCCCCTGCCTGCTCTGTCTCCAGTGAGACCCTTCTCCTGTGCATCCTTGCTGCTAGCAAACAAAACAAGCATTTCTGGGACACGTCGCATGGTCACAGCCTTTTCTGTGTGAGTCGACAGCACACTCCTGAGAATCCACAGCAGCTAGCAGACGTCAGCACCAACTTGATTATAAGAAAATAAAACAACAACCCCTACAAATTCAGGCATCAGGATTATGTGGCTGTATTCTTCACTATAAGAGCAAAATATGTTGCTATTATTTTTAGGTGACAAATGATGTTTTCATGCTATTTCCTGGTACTGGGAATCAAACTCAGGATCTTGCACTTGCCAGGCAGGTGCTGTGCCACTCTACTATGTCGCCAGCCTCCTAATGGAGGTGTTTTTTTTTGTTTTTTTTTTTTGTTTGTTTGTTTGTTTTGGGGGGGGAGGCCAAAGGGAGAAGCCCCGGGGCTGGGGCCATCCCTGAGCTTTGCCTAAGCTTGAGTAAGCAGGTGCTTTAGACCACTAAGCTAGCTCACCAGCTCCCAAATGAAGTTTTAAAAACCCACAATTTCCAAGGTACCCTATAGAAACCCTTCCTCGCTCCCTATGAATGCCTCGACATCCCACTTGGACAAGAAGCAGTTGCTTGGAGACCAAGAGACCCACAGCGAGTCCTGGACCCGCCCACCCCTTACCTGCAAATTCCGCCGACCTCCCTGAGCCCAGCCTCCTCATCTAAATAACATGAGGATAAAAATAGAATGGACTCCCAGGGCTACTGAGAGGCTCCGCTCACAACACATGTGGAGAAGTCTTTAGTGCGGTGCCTGGGCTTCGCGGGTGTCCAATCAATGCCCATGATTATGCCCGCTAATTTGCCTTCTATCCAGAGTCCACAGCCAGGTCCTTACTAAAGCAGAAGCACTTCAAAATGACCTGCGTCTGAGACAGAAGAAGCTTTTACCCTATCTGCCTGCAGGGAGTTGAGCGGCTGATATTGTGCACACTTGGAGCCTTGTTAGGCAACGGGGAGGTGGTGCGAGGTCACGCTCCAGAAAGCAGAGGCCAATCACACTCACAAAGGGAAGGGAGCAAACATGCGGTGTGCAGTTACTCTTTTTTAAAAAGCATTTATTTATTTATTTATTTATTTATTTATTTATTTATTTATTTGGTGCAGGATCTCACTATGCAGCTTGGACCCATAGTGATCCTTCTGTCTCAGCCTCCCCAGCGCTGGGATTGCAGGCATGCGCCACCACACCCAATTTTGGTGGCCTGCACAGGGTGCCTGGGGTTCCAGGTCCAGCACAGTATTCAGCACCAGGGATCAAACCCGGGTCCTTGAGCTCGCCGGGCAGGTGCTTAGACTGTGGAGCTATCTCCCCATCCCCTTCAGTTAGTTATTTTTGTGTGTAATTGTGCAAGGAGCACAAAAACTCTACAGATATTTGAAGGTGTTGATGTCTTCAAGTTTGTGCTTGTGAATTATCTAGAATGGAAACAGTGGGCCACCACTTTGTCTTTCTGAGTGCGTGCTCCCCAGAGGCAAGATACCATACTCATCACAGAGCAGGTTGCAGGGGCTAGGGAAGGGTTGGCCAGGTTGTCCACCCAGGCTACTTAATGTCCTGGAGAGGTCGCAGGTTGCTACCTACTGGACTCGGATTTCACTGTGGCATGATGGTTCATACACATGGCCATCACAGCACATGTGGGCAGCAGAGGTCAACGAGTGCATGAACACGGGATATGCAGATGTGAGGCTGTGTGTGTGCTGTGAGCATGGGCTCAACAAGGGCTACCAGGGGAGGAACTCCAGAGGGATGGAACAGGAAGAGGACAGGAACTGCAGGAGAGATGAGACAGCGTCACGCCAACATGTTATACACATTTATTTGTGTTCTAAATGGCTCTCACTGATAAAACAGTTCTTATTCTGATTATTAGTATATCTAGCATTTCTATAAACTGTATCTACAAACTGGATACAATTTCTCCCTAGTTTATTTCTTATTTATTTATTTATTTACTTTGTCATACTAGAGATTGAACGCAGGACCCTGCACTTGCCACGCAAGCACTTACTCTACTGAGCTATCTCTCTAGCTCCTCCTAAGTGTATTTCTTACAAGGACGTTTACAATTAAACAACTTGTTGCTCATTATTTATTAGAATGGGAGGCTGAAGAAATAATACCTCATCTTTATAAACTGTGTCTCGGTTATTATTACCGATCTTCTGGGGTTCTCTAATAAGTAGCCATAAAAAGTCGCTTTGTAATTAGGAAAAGAAGTGTGCATATTTGGTAGTGTTGGCCTTGCCGTGATTAATAGGAGGCCTGAGTGCCAGCAACTCTATGATGCAGGAAAAATGTCATCATGGTTAGCACATTGTCTTTAGGAATGAGCAATCTGAGAAAGAGGAAGGAGGTATAAGAACAGTTTGCATAAGCAATGATTAGGATACCGCAAAGACCACATTAAAATTTCACAATAGGAAAAATGCCAAAGCAAAAGCCATCTTAACTTTGTGAATGCGTGAGAAAATCCAAAAAAAAAAAAAAAAAAAAAAAAACCGATTTGCTTGTTTCTGAAATTAAAATAATAAAAATGGCTCAAAACAACCTTACATATGATCTCTCCCCAGTCTAGATAATGAACCAAGGTGAAGTATTAACCAGTCAGCTGGTCCCAAGTGATCATTTTTATTATTATTATTATTATTGTTATTGTTATTGTTACCATCATTTCTAAAATTTAATTGTGAATATTCTGCCATCTATACAATACTTTTCCTCATAGAAAGAGGAAGCATGTCTATGTTTTTGTTGACCCTTTTTGGAGGGAGAGGAGAGAGGCAGCATTCTTTTAACTTTCTGAACCATTGGGGTCATTGAAATAAGGATGTGGAAAGACAAATGTGACTGGGAGAGAAAGGCAAAGTCCCTGAATGGAGTTAGAGGGGCCACTCTGCCACGATCTGGGGTTCCTACTTCTAGAAATGGAACCATTCAGAAAAAGAGAGCAAGAGCCAGAGAGGGAGAGAGAGCTCGAAGTTGGGGGGGTGAATAAGGAGGGGCGCCCTTGTGGTCAGCTGGAAACTCCACCTCAACAGCCTCCCAAAGACATGGACTTACACCCTGATGTTTCTAACTTTTATCACTGTTCAGGTCTTCTTTTCTATAAGACATGTCCTTGAAATTTATTTTGTCCTCAAATTACCTGGGATCAGTTTTCATGAAAATCCATTAAGACATCTCTTATTCCAGTCAGATAAAATAAACCTTGTGTCATAACACCTTGTCTTGAATTGCAAGACAATAGCAGGGAGGGACAGTGAGGCCATCACAGTGACGGACTAAGGTAAGGGCTGGAAGCAGGGCCAGAAGCAAGACGGTGAGCATGGCCTGGGGCTGGGACCCATCACTCAAGACTGAAGCCTTTGGGATAAATGGAGTCACACTTAGGAGTGTGATGTTAAAGAGTAAAACAGGCAATGTCGGGAGGAGCCACCATGTTTTTCACTTTCCACATTTGGAGGCCCTGAAGGCCTTTCTCTGAATTGTCACATGCCTTCTCTTCAGTGCTCCCCATGGTGGCTTTATGGGAGCTGTCCAGGTGAACAGAAAAAGGTTAAAGAAGCAGAAAGCCAGGCCAGCAGAACCCCTCCCTGATACCCACTGGGAACTTTGCATTGACCCATGACCTATCCAAGTTATCGACTCACTGGAAGGCACAGAGCCCATGAGGGCCCTCTGCATTCTGGTGTGCCCAGGCTTCACTGTCGTCTTCTGAGCAGTGTTCACACAGGCTGAAGCAAGTAATGATGGGAGGCACAGGGGCAGAGCAGGTTCCTCTCCCTCTCACCCCTCTTGGGCCTGACCTTTCCCAATCCACCCTTCTGCCCATAGGTGGAACTGGGCAAGATTCCAGAGTAAAAGATTAGGGGCTTCCCACTGTGGCCATAGAAGGCTGGAAAAGCATCCCTTTCCCTACCCATAAGGTCTCTAAAGCCAAAACTATCCAGGGTGTGAGGAGAAAATTCTCAGTGTCTGTGTGCTGGCCTATAGATGCAGGTCAGAAGGTAAGCAAGCCCTGGACTGAGCCAAAGATTCCAACCCAGAATTTCCCTTAAGTGACAGCTTGTCAAATTTTTAATTTTAATGGTAAACAACAGCAGTGTATGGAACAGAAATCACCAAGAGATAAAGAAATATGAAAATATAGTAGACAAAAGAAATACTTTTGTGAAATGCCAGTTGATGACTGTCTTCTTCCAGAGACACTTAACCTTTACTTTTATAAATATTGTTTACACATCATAACAAGATCAAGTGGATATCATTAATGCCCACAAAAGGAAAAAATTAGCATATTCATGAATGTACTTTGGTTTCACTTGTCAAGGCTCAGAGATTTTTCTTGAGCAAGTAAAATTTTGTTTGAACTGTGCATTAATTTATCCAAATTTACCACTTCCTATTACAAAATTTATGTGCCAATATTTGTAATCAAATAACTTCTTTCTTGACAAATTCTTAAGCACCCAAAGAGAAAAAAATGGGTACTGATTTCTCTTTGCCTGATAGTATTTACTGGGTTTTCAGCTTTATTAGTTACAGAAGTAAAAAAAAAAATATATTAATTTAGGCTTTCAGACAATTTTATAGAGGGAAATAATTCATGTGTTCTGTTTTACCTCAATACATTGGTCAGTGCAGTCAAAACAATTGATATGGTGGCATATCAGTGAGTAGGACATTTTCTTTAGGAAAAGCAATCTGATTAATCATCGAATTAATATTCTACAGTGAGGTAGTTTTCAGAAAATTCTAACTGGTTATTCTCCTTATTTATCCCACCTGTGTGCCTTGTATGGTGTCACTTCCGGGAAAGGCTAGAAAGGGGGTGTGCGGAGAATGCTCTGGCAAAGGACCCCAACAGGAAGAGAAGCTTGTCCAACTGCCCACCAGCACAACTGTATGAACACTGGTCCACACCCATGCTCACATTCCAGGGTCTGAACACCCTTTTGCTGAACTGAGAGGCCAAAAGAAGCAGAGTACATCAGACTACGCTTAAGCAGAGCTCGCTTCCCCCACCAGCCAGTTCTTGTCAACCTCAGAGACCACTGTCTACTGTCAAGAGAGAAGGTTGTCCACTGAGACCTGTTTCATGAAGACACTCACTTGGTTAAGTCTAAGGGACACCCCGCCCGCCCAACCTCAGGTCCCCAAAGTCCAACCTCCCTAATGAGTGAGGCATGAATATTTCTAGGCTGGGGGTGCTAACGGGAAGCAAGACACCCTCTATCACTGACCTTCACCAGAAAGAGCACAGTGCATCCAGTAGACAAGAGTTTAGTTCCTGAGCACCAGGCGCTGTGTGTGGGAATGCTGATTACTGCAACCTCCCGGAAAAGCAATTAAAAACAAAGCTGGTATGTACGAAAGCCTTTAAGGAAGCCATCTACTTGAGCCATATTTCCATTTCTAAGAATCTATCTGAAGAAAACAACTTAAAGTATGGGAAAACATTATGCTCAAAGATGTTCATTAAAGTGTTACATGGCAGGGCCAGCGAGATAGCGCAGCAGACTAAGCATCTGCTTTGACAATAGGGACCAGGGTTTGATCCCTAGCCCTGCATGCCACACCAGCCCCATCCCTGGGGTGTGCTGAGCCTGTGATCGAGTCTGGGTGTGGTGGCACACGCCTGTAACCCCAGCGCTGGTAAAGCTGAAAACAGGAGGATCACCAGGAGTCTGAGCTGCGTAGTGAGACCCAACAACAACCAAATACATTAAAAAAAAAAAAAGTGTTATGTAGGATGTTTTAGGCAACTGTGAACCATCTAAAGCTCAACAGGAGGGGTAAAGGTCCATGAATTTCGGTGAATTATAAATGGGAAAACAACACAGCTATTGAAATAGTTCTGAAAATCATCAACCTGACATGAAAGGTATTGAAGATGTTTGGTGAAATATACAAGACATAATATTCTATGTCTTCATCTCAATTGCATAAAAATACACGTACAAAAGGACTGAAAAGAAATACATAGCATGGTCAGTGATATACTCATTTGCTCAGTGATATGTGTGATTTAAATTTTTTATATATAACTTTCTTGTGTTTTGTAATATTTTTATGGGGTGAGCACTTGTCAAGAAAAAGAGATCTGGGGAGAAAAAGGTTAGATTCCCTGTTGTCCTGCTGAGTGGGCACTGGGGGACTGTGCCCCACTCCCAGAGTAAACCCTGTGTCCTCTCTGTTACTCAACTGACGTGAACCCTGGTGACAGTTTCTCTGTTCATCCCTTACACCAGGCCCTTCCTTCCCTGACGTTGGTTTGGACCCTCGGCCTTCCCTGTATGTATGGATTCCCTGCCCAGCCAGCCCCGACTTCTCTTCACGCCTCTCACTTTTCCCATGTCCGGCTGGATCTGTGTCATGGTCCCATCAACCTCCTGCTGGCTGAGTCCAGCCCACCCTTGGTACGGACAACTAAATAAGTGACCCTCTCAGAAGAGGAGTGTTTTTTTGTTTTTTTTTTTGTTTTTTGTTTTTTGTTTTTTTATTTATTTATGTCAAAGTACAGGATGAGGACACATGGTTTTCTCAGTGTACCACAGAAAGGCATTTCCTATCCAAGGGGGCTTCCCTGTACTCCCAGATGCTTCCAAATCACATGGAAAACTGTCACTCACAGAACCCCCAGCCTCAGTGTGTGCTCTTCTGTGAAGTGACAATAATACCCCACCCAGGAGTTGTGGTAAGGATTAAATGAGACAACATATATAGTGTGCTGAGCAAAGCGTCTGGCACAGAGGCCGCATGTGACAAATGCCAGCTCCTATGACTTATGAGGTTGATGGGAAGCTCAAGGTCACATAGCTGGGAAGTGACAGCCCCGAGACTGGAATCCCAGCCTTTCCTGCCAACTTCATGCTTTTTACGCTGCGTCCCAACAGGGTACGAGAAGTTCAAGGCATGGCCCATGGCCCCAGGATATTTATAAGGCTTTGCAGCAGGCCCAACTGTCACATGAACTCATGAAGTAGCTATTCTCACCAAGAACGAAGGCAAGAGTGACACAAGCTACATGGAGCTCAAAAACTACATAATTCTTTTGTCCAAAAATAATCAGGAAAGTGTGCTCTTATGTGTGTGTGCTTTTTATTTATTTATTTACTTATTATTCTTTTTGCAAAGCTTGGGGACCCTGTTTTTCTTTCCTTGTTTCATTGTCTGCTGAGCTTGGGAAGATCAGATATGACCATGAAGCCCCTTCTTTCTCCATGACATATTTCTGGGACCGTTCTGAATTGCAGGAAATTGGAGCTATTTTGGGAAGCATTCCTTAACTTCTAAAAAGTGCCATCCCTAGTCCTATTACTGGTTATGTTCCAAAAGCAGTTTCAGTCAAGCTTGATACTCTTTCGCTCCTCAACTGGATGAATTAGCTTAGCCTACAGTGCGTGACACTTCGCGTTTGGGAACACAAGGACAGCATTCTACAGTCAGAGGCGGGAAAGGCCTCAGGATGGTAGCAATGCAAAATGTGCACACGGGTGCATACCGAGCAGGGAGCTACTTCACCCCTTCCAGTCTACACCACAATAAGTGAATTCTCAACCGTAGGCAGTAATGTTTCTTTACAACAACTTGTTTTCCTTACGCAGTCTAGAAAAAGAAGAATCCAAAACTCAGCTGGGTAAAATGCTCCTTACATATAAGAGGGCAATATTTTAATGAGTATTTGAGAGATTCACATTGGAAAGGCATGCCATGTGTTGTCTCCTTCTATAGTCCCCATGTCATTTTTCTAAGATGGGCAGATGACACTTAATCAAAGAATGGTTCTTATGGAGCCTTCCCAGTGGGAAAGTTTGGCTTCAGAAATACTGTACCTTCTCTTCCTCTGTGTCTGCTACCCTGGGGACAAAGGATGGGGAGCCCCATTTTCTAGGTATGGTCAGTGAGGCCAATTTGTAAACAATATCTGGTCTGTATTTTCTGTTCTGACCCTCACCATCAACTTTATGACATGTATATTCATTGTCCAGTTTTTCAGCCCTGAGGAAATGCTCTCAGTTCAAGTAGCACATTCTAAGATAAAGAATGTGGTCAGTGACTTCAAAGATTTCCCTGTGCTAGGCCCAGGCAGGCCCCAACACCAGGCACTGCCCCCCTGTCTGTATTCTGTGCCCATTCACAGAAGCTGTTAAAAACAAGCCACTATTTGAGTTAATCCTCCCCTTAGTATCTTATTATAAAAACAGCAAGGCCGGCATCATCTTAAGTCAAACCAAAGGGTCTAGGAGAATTTTAATAGGGTGGTGAGATTTCAAGATGCAGAGGGTCCTTAGACAGCATCGAGCTGACGTCCTGTCCAGGGTGAGACAGATTTAACATTACCAGAGCCTGAACTAGGATGCAAGCTTACAAAAGCTACAGAATATGGCCGGGGAAATAGCTCAGTGGTCAAAGTGCCTGCCAGGCAAGTGTAAGCTCCCAGGTTTGATCCCCGGTACCGCATGCTGTGCCGGCCCCATGTGCCGAGACAGCCACCAAAACCAGGCATGGTGACGCACACCTGTAATCCCAGCTTTGGGGAGGCTGAGACAGGAGGATTACTGTAAGTCCAAGCTGTGTAGCGAGACCCTATACCAACAAACAATAAATAAATAATTTTTTTTAAAGCTACAGAATATCAGGCCACCTGACTCAGTCCCAGTTCGTATGGCATCAGTCCCAAATACCCAAACATAAGGACAGAACTCATTTCAGACCAAGTAGGAGTGATTGTAATGTAACTGGGGAAGTCACATTGGCAATTCAGAGTGTTGTTCAGATCGGGCTCCCACCCCGAGTTAAAGCGCCTCTTCCTAATGGAGTGACCCACACAAGCACCTTTTCATCCCCAGATTTCCTTTTCAGTTACCTGAGAATGACAGCAGTGCCTGCCACAGGTCAGCAGCAGGGCCCGGGCGACAGTCTCTAGACAAGCCTAACTTCCATGTGCTCCACTCACAGGAAGAGTTGAGTGAATGTCAGACATTATTATCATTATTCACACATGGCCAGGAGAGGCAGCGGGAATGATCGCGTTAATACATTCACTCTTGGAGATCAACGCAGGAACAGCTTCCTGTTCCCTGGTTCACCTTCTCCTTCTCCAAATGCCACAGATAAGGAAGCTCAGCCAAAGGTTAGCACCAGGTAGGTAGAAACACAAGTGCCTCCTGAGCAATTTCATGTAGTCGTTCAAAATTAAAATTCCCTGCCTTTCTCAGACTTGCTCTTTCTCTTTAACGATCTAATTCAGCTAAAAGCCCGAGCATCCTCCTCAGTACCTAAGCTCCTCTCCCCAGCCCTCTGCCCACCCAGTGACCAAGTAGCCCAGATTCCTCCTCTGCACAGGTCTCTGCAGATTTCTCTCCCTGTTTGCTGTGTCTCTTTCCTTGCCTGCCCCACTCTAATCCGAGCTTACCACCTACAGAGTCATTTTTCAAACTATACATTAGAGTAAATCATTCTCCCATAAGGTCTGCAGGTTTTCGCTTCCAGGACGGAGGCTGCCCCAGGCTGACTGCAACCTCCTCCAGCTCCCTGACACCTGCACCTCAGACCCCTAGATGTCCTGTGCACACAGGACACCCAGTGTCTGCTCTGGAGCCCTCTGACCACTCCTTAAGATCCAGTCAGAACCAGAGCCTCCTGCAGACTCTTCCTAATCCCTTGTCACCCCACCTTCCCTGGGATCCCACCACTTGTTCTTTTTTTTTTTTCTTCTTTTTTTTGTACAGGGTCTCAGTACACAGCTCAGACTCACAGTGGTTCTCCTGTCTCAGCCTCCCCAGTGCTGGGATTACAGGCATGCACCACCACTCCTGGTTTCTGTGGCTTGCGCTACACAGAGGCCAGCATGGCACGCAATACCGCGGATCGAACCCAGGTCCTTGTGCTTGCCAGTCAGGTGCCTAGACTGCTGCGCTGTCTCCCCCGCCCGACTTGTTCTTATCTGCACTGCATGCTCACCATGCAGAGTCACTATCACCTATCCCCCATCCCTCCCTTCTGCTAGTCTGGTTTCTGGGCAACAAAGGCCTCTTCTTTCGAGCCCTGGCAGGGGCTTACACAGCACACAGGGGATGGCATCAGTTGAGTGGATGGCACAGAAAGAAAACGGCAGAGGAAAATGGGACCTCCCTGAGGTCGGAGTTGGTCCTGTAGAAAATGCCACCCGCACCAGGCATGGCTATGGACGCACAGTGGTGCAAGTGATTCCCAAAAGCAAGTGATGGAGACTTGCAGGTGAGAGGGCCCCAGTCCCCACTTGGTCTATTCAGTGCTCCTCGCTGGGAAAGGGCCTCACGCTCCCAGGCTCTGTGGGACCCTTGCATTACAGGAACTTGCAGTGCTTTTGAAATCCCCGGCCCTTTATTTCAGAACAATCCTAGGCCTGGCCTCAGGCAATAGTTGTTCAATAACTGCTTGTTCGATTTACAGCCCATTGGAAAGCAAAGGGCAGCTCACAGTTTAGATGAATTGAACTCAAAGGCTGATTGCACTTAAGAGAATAGCTCGGAGGCTAACGAGATCAATGGCTGCGCAGAAGTCAGCCAAATATCCACTCCCTGCCTGCCCCAGTCAGCAGCCACCTGCTTCCCAGCCTTCAGCTTTCCAGTGCCCATCTATCTTCCCTGTGCCCCCAGATGTGGGGGGCCGGTGAGTGTCACCCTGTGCTTGTGCCACATCTGCCCCGCGTTTCAAAGTCAGTGTCACTGAGGGTGGTGCAGGTGTGAAAGTTGGGCCACACAGTACCAATGTCCCACTTTCCTAATGCCTCAGTCTGCCCAAATGCCGTCCTTGCTGGAGAGGGACGAAGTTGGAGCCAATGGTTGTCACATCCTTTCATTTCCACGCCTGAGAGATGGAGGGCTCTTTAACGCAGAGTAACCCAGAAAGTTTGCCCACTAAAACAGGATAAACACCTCTAGCCCAGCGGTGGGCTCATTAGACACCCTTGGCCCCGTGCTCTCCCTGCAAGTTGCAGGAATGGATGCGAGCCACACTCTGCTGCATCAATGAGGACTGGAAAGGCAGCCACCACTGTTTTACCCGGAGTTAATCCCAAACTGGAATAAAACCCAGACACCTTGGTAGGCCTCTGGAGTACGAGGCACCCGGGACCCCGTAACCGTGCAGCGCCCACCGTCCGCGTCCAGCCCGGGTAATTTTTAGGTCCCAAACCATGATTGCTAGCGGAAGCCAGAGGCGGAATCCCCAAGTGCGCTCCCCACCCTGCGATCTGAGCCTACCCGGGTCCCTGCACCTGCAGCCACCAGGGGGACGCGAGACCGGCCTAGAATGGCAAGGCGAGGCGAGGGCTCTGGAAAGCGGCGCCCCCTGTAGGGTGGCCCGAGACTTCACACAGGACCTCCGCGCCAGACCCCACCCGTGGCCCCAGGACCCCAGACCTAGCGCGCGGCTGCGTCACCATCACCATTACCGCCACCGCCACCGACTCTCGCATGGGTCAGCTGTGCCTTCACCTGGGGATCCCGGGGGTCCAGCAGGGCCTGGGCGGAGTCCGAGGGTCCTGGATGTGTCCCCTTTTAGCTCTCCCGGGGTCTGCAGTGGCCGTACCACCCTCCAGCCCTGGAGAGCTGGGACGCAGCGGCTCGGAGGCCGCGAGCAGTGGAGCCCACAGTGGAGACACCGCCCCCCCAGCCCCCTCCCGCGCTCCTCCAACGCTGCTTATCGCTTCAACCAGACCGAGCCCCATCGTGCTTCCCAGGGTCGGGGTCGGGGTCGGGGTCGGAGTGGGAGCGGCAGGGACCCGGGCACCTACCCGAAGGAAGAACGCACTGTGCGCCGAGATGTGGAGCCCCAGACCCGCGGAGCACTCGCTGGGCGACGGTGACTCTGTAACAGCCGGTGGCGACACGGGGCGGCTGGGACCGAGGCAAAGCAATCCGGGAAGATCTGTGCCGGAGAAAGTGAACCGGCAGCCGCTCGGTTCTGAAGAGCGAGGACGGGGAGGATCAGGGAGCCCCACTCCCAGGGCAAGGCAGAGCCTGGGGCAGGGAAGGAATTATGCAAGCGACCCTAATAGGGAGCCGCCGGGAGAGTGCGGCGCGACTCACCTGAGCTGGGACAGCAGCCCTGACCATCCCGCGACATTTCCCTAATTGCTGCATAAACAGGCCTCTCCGCTTCAGTCCTCACCGGTACTTAATAGATTAGCATTGTACCGAGGCAACCCATATGCACGTTTCTCCTCACTTACCCAGACAACACAACACACCACACCACACACACACACACACACACACACACAACAACAACAACACACCACACTGCACACACACACACACACACACACACACACACGCCCTTGATTCTACTGATTGGCCTGCATTACTATAAATCTAGTGTCACATAAACATTTTCAGAGTTTAAAATGATCTTAGACTTCTCCAACCTTTTTCCGGATGCACAAATCCATAAAACTTGTTGATTTTGATGAATGGCCATTTGGAAAAGAATTTTTAAAATAACATGGGGCCGGGAGATGGCTCAGTGGAATAAGCGCTTCCCTGGCAAGCACAAGGGCCTGAGTTCAGTCCCTGGTTAAAAAAAAAAAAAAAAAAAAAAAAAAAAATTATTATACCAAGCAAAAACTTCCTTCCCTAGAATTTACTCTCATTGATTCGAATTCACCTTTTGAGATGGCCCTGAACCAAGTTCACAAGCCCTCTTCCCACCGCCTTTCAGAAAGCTGATGATAGCTACAGTGTCTGAATTCGACAAGCCTTGCCTTTCCACATAAAACGCCTTCCATGCTTTTGGCAGCATAAAGCCTGGAGTGGTGGTGCACATCTGTAATACCAGCACTTAGGAGGTGGAGGCAGAAGGAGCACCATAACTTGGAGGTCACGTGGACCACATGGTGAGTTCAAGACCAGCTTAAACTACCTAGTAAAACCAGGTCTCAAAAACAAAACAATAAGCCTGCAAGCAGGCGAGGGGGCTAGGGGTTCCATCTCCAGGCCTGCCACGCTGGCCCCACCCCCAGGGGCGCTGAGATGGCGACTGAGACTGGGCGTGGTGGCATGGGCCTGTAATCCCAGCTCTCGGGAGGCTGTAAACAGGCAGATCACTACAAGTCTGATCTAGTAGTGAGACCCTGAACACCCTGTACACCCTTCCCTAAAATACACACACACACACAAAAAAAAAAAAAACAACCCACAGAACAAGAACTGCTACAGTAGTTCCTCCAACCTTCAGCAACTTGACTTCCATCTTAATAGCCCCCCCCCATTTTGTGACTACATGTGTATAGAGGATAACATGTTCTGGTTATAGAAGTGACATATTCATTATGGACAGTTTTGAAAATACGGGGAAACAAACTTGGAATGAGATGATGTGTGAAGCCCTTAGTATAAGACTAGGCGCACAGTGATGCTTGCTAGCTGATGCAGAAGGAACATGGCCCTGTCCCACCGCACTGGAGTACACCCACCCTGCTAAAGGCCACATCCGTTCACACAGTCACCAATTTCTCCTCTGCCTGCTAAGGGAGATTCTGAGTACTGAGCACCTGTGGGGGCTGGAAGGAAGAGGGGAGAAGACAGAGGGGGGCACAGTGGCCTTGCTGTGCGTTTGTCTTGGAAAAAGCAAAAGTTACCAGCCACATACACCACATGGCAATGGAGGCAAAAAGGGGAGACTGTGGGGCTGACAGGCAGGGCTTGAGGGCAGAAGGCAGAAGAAGGTTAACAGGTTCCGGGGGTTAAGGGTGACAGGGAACAAGATGGTGGATTTTGTTTGCTAACATTCATTGAGGGCTAAGGTTATGCCAAGCTCCTCTCACTTATGTAACCCTCAGCAGCCCTGGTGCTATAATTAGCCTATAGAAAATAAAGCACACACACAAAAAATTAAATCACTGACTTGCCCAGGGAAATGTGTGTATGTGTGGAAAAGCTAAATTCAACCCAGACCAACAGGGTACAGATGCTGCATCGGCTGAGACTGCGCTCAGTCACTGCATGTGACAGCGTGGAGGTAAACTGCTTTCCACTTGTGACGTGATTACCCTGAGAGATTAAAGATACTTTCATAGTATTTTGAGGCTAGATTACTGTTTCTTTTTTTCAACTCTTGTTGAGTAGAAAATAACGCTTCACTGAGACCAGCTCCCAAGGGGACTTGGCTTTATACGGTTACATGTCTCTGTGACTAACTATAGAAAGCTAGCTTGTTTCTAATGAACCTAAATTATTATGCACAGAATGATTATAACTTTATTTTTATGAGTAAGTGTTTTCTTACATCCTTATCTGGTTTGAACTTTCAAAGCAATTTTAAATCACAGTAGGATTCATGTAAGGTAAAAATTGCCACTTTAATTATTTGATCATTCAGTGGGGTTTGGGTACACACAGGATGTACATAAAATCACTGTTGTCCAATTCTAGAAAATTTTCATCACCTCCGAAGGAAACCTCATCCCCGTTGCACAGTCATTTCTGTCCCCTACTCCATCCCAGTTCCTTGGCAACCACTGTTTTGATTTGTGTCTCTGGCTTTATTTATCCTGGACAGTCCTGATAAACGCATTTATATAGAATGTGACCTCTTGGGTTTGGAATGGCGTTTCTAAGGTCGATCAAGGTTTTCAAGGTTTATGTTGTAACACTGAATCAGTATATGCTGTTTTATGGTTGAATAATGTCTCATGGTATGGGTAACCACACTGTTTATGTATTCATTAGTGGATGGAATTTGGCTATTACAGCTGATGCTGCTATGGACATGCATTTCCAGGTTTATGTTTTGGATATGTGTCTTAATTCTCTTAGCCATATGCCTAGATCGGAAGCACTGGGTAGTACGGTAAGTCCATGTGTAACCTTTACATGAATGGCCAAACTTGTTCTCTAACATTTTACTTTCTTACCAGCAATAGGAAGGAGAGTGTTATGATTTCTCCCAATAATCAGCAACTTTTGTTTTTCCTTTTTGAAAAAATGTACTCATCTCAGTGGTATAAAGTGATTTCTGACTAATGAATGGATTAGCTTTTCATTTACTTATTAGACACTTGGATATCTTCTTTTGGAGATAGGTCCCTTCATGTCCTGGGCCTAGCTGAAAAACAAATCTTATTGTTTGAGAGCCATTCTAGGCTCACAGAAAGATTTTAGAGAGTTCCCACACTCCAGCTGCCTCTCCATATATACAGCTTCTTTTACAATTAAAGTCATACATTTAGATATCTGAACCTACATGGACACACATCTTTACCCATAAGCACATTAACCAAAGTCTATGGTTTAATTAGGTGTTGTACACCCTATTGGTGTTGTACCATCAGTGAGTTTGGACAAGTGCATGATGACCTATGTCTGTCATTAAAGCATAATGTAAAATAGTTTCATTACTCTGAAAATCCTCCTCCACACTCTACCCATCTGTCTCACTCTTCCCTCCAGCCTCTGGCAATCACTACTCTTTAATTATCTGTATGGGTTTCCTGTGATTATGGTCTAACACCATGGAATTGCTGAAGGTGCTAGGAATACATCAACAAATAAAACATGACCCTCGCTCTTATAGAGCATATACTTTTGAGAAGAATATTTCCTGACAGATTTGCCTTTCAATGAGCAAGCAGGGTGGGATAGATCTTTTTCCTCCCCACTCCTGGCACTGTTTTTCATGTCCTTGCATAAAGCTTGCTACATTGTATCATTAAAAAAAAAAAAAATGACCTGAGAGTTGATGTTAGTGATTCCCAGCATGGAGTAGATTTTCAATAAGTGTTTAATTATTGATAGAGATTTTAGGTTTAAAGAATACAGCCTTCTCAAGGTCACAGTGCAAGCTTGTGGAAAATACAGAGTGAAGGTCCAGTCTTCCCAGTGCCACCCCCTAACTGTTCTCCCTGCCTGGAGCCAGCTCAGCTGGTGCCACCTGTACCACCGGAGAGAATCGGTATGAAAGTGCACAGACATTAGACCAATAGGAAAAAGGGGCATTTTTTTCCTTTATGCTATAGTCTTGGTTTTAAGAAAATAGATAAATAAATAAAAACTGGATTTAAAGTTTAAAAAAGCTGCAGCAGGCTAGGTATCTGGACTGAGTGTGGAGGCCATCGTGTGTATTAGTACCAAGTTTTTCCTATTTCCTGTGAAACTGGAAATGGAGGCAGAAACACTTTTTAGACATTGCACTGAAGCAAGGCCGCTGATGCAGGGCACAGGATGGGGCATTTTTAGAACTTTTAAGGGCTGGCCAGATAGCTCAGCAGACTAAAGTTCCTGCTTAGGCAGAGTGCAGCTGTGGGGGTTCCATCCCTGGAGTGCCATTCTGGTCCCACCTCCAGGACACGCTGAGACTGCTTTTGAGATTGGGCATGGTGGCATGCGCCTGTAATCCTAACACTTGGGAGGCTGAAAATAGGAGAATTACTATGAGTCCAATCTAGTGGTGAGACCCTGTAAACCCTGTATTAAATTAAAAAAAAAAAAAAAAAAAAAAACTTTGTATTTGCCCTCATCTGCTCTAGAGACTTTCCTGGGTAGGATAGGAAAAAGCAAAAATTACCCCCCTCCAAAAATACCCCCAAGAACACAGAAGCTCCCTGAACAACACTAAGAGCAAGAAGAAAAGGCTGCATATGTAAATCTCAAGGAATCTGCAGTACCAACTGGCCAGAGGTGGGAGCCCATTGAGTTAATATTTTGCTCCTGCAGAGAAGAGAAGGCACATGGTGGGAGAGAGGGCCATCACAGCACGGTAAGAGGACAGAAGGAGCCGCTCTGGAGGATCTGGGCGCACCCACAGTGATCTGGAGAGAGATCCAGAAGCTGCGCTTTGCTCCAGAGTGACGTGTACAAAGCACAAGCTTTTTAGCTTGAGCAAGTTAATAAATCTTAATATCTGTAAGATGAGATAAATGCACTAAGACTAAAGCTATTTTGCAATTTTTGGTAATAAATAAATAAATAAACAAAAAGTCTTTCCTTGTGTTTTCTGTCTGTAAATCCTACTACGTACCAGAGCATTTTCTCTCTGCTTTGGCTTTGACCAGCAGAGGAGCAGTTTCCCAGCATGGAGCTCTTGCTCTTCCTTTCAGTGTGGTGCATCATATTATTGTTCAGAGGGCAGAAGAAAGATGTCTGTCTCTGGTTTCCCTGTTTCCATTTGTCACCGCGTGCCGTGCCCAAAATAGTCCCGGCTACCTTCCCAGCGGCCCTTGCTCCCCATGCCAAGATGAAAGCCACAGTGCTCTGCCGGACCTGAGCTGGCCCTGCAGTGTCCACAACATGCAGGGTTATAGTTAAAGTCTTGGCAGCACTGGCACACACGGGGACAGCCACAGGGCAGCTGAGCCTGTCTGGCTCTCCCAGAACAAGTGTGTGCATGGCACTGTGGCACAGGAATTGCCTGCTAAGCTGAGTATTGTGCATTGTTTGTTCTCCCCAAGAGAGGCAAAGAGAAGTCACAAAACCAGCACAAATATGAATGGCTCGTGTTTGTTTCTAGTGTTCTTTTGACTGTCTGTAGAATGAAAATATGTATACTGTGTACCTGTTTTGTCATTTGTAGAGTGGAGCATCAGACAAACAGACAGATAGACAGATAAACAGACAGACAGAGGCATAGGGCATTATGAGCCTTTCAATTTTATTATATTTCAGGTCTGAGGGAAGCATTTGGGGATTGGCAGACAAGTGCACACATGCTGACAGGTGATCCCAAGAGCCACAGGGCTCATGGTCAGGTGGTCTCCCCACGGATGCCCACAGATGCCCATGGCTCCTTGGTGTGGGTTGATTTCCAAAGAAGGAGCAGCAGTTTATGGGAGCCATCAAAATCTGCCTGGTGGGAATCAGACTCCCTGAGATTTGGCGGGGGGTGGGGGGAGGTGGTCTCTGTTTAACTAATTTGAGCAAAAGTCTTAATGGTGGATACTAAGTCCTCTGGGACACTTGAATAAGATGCCATAGGCCATCCTGTCCCCTCTTAAGCGTCCCCTACCTTGGAGCTTTCTCCTGCTATTTGGCTTTCCCAACATGGCTGATGTTGCCTGTGAAATTTTGGGAGACGCAGATTCTTGGGGCTGTTCCAGATGTATGAACTCAGAAACATGGAGGATGGATCAAGAAAGCCTCTCTGAAAAGGCCTGCGAGGAGATTCTGGTGCGTGCTCTACTTTTGTTTTTATTTATGTATTTGGTGCAAGGTCTCACTACACAGCTCACACTCACAGTGATCCTCCTCTGTTCAGCCTCCCCTGTGCTGTGATTATAGGCATACACCATGCTTGAACTCAGTCATGGGCTCAGTGCGCCCTGGGGGCAGGGCCGGTGTGGCATGCAGTATGGGTAATCGAACCCCTGTCCCTGCGCTTGCCAAAGCAGGCGCCACACGCTGTACTATGAGACCTCCACTCGATGCATCCTTCGCCACATTGAACCTAGACAGCAGCCCTCCCAGGGAGGCCCTCAGCTCACACCACTCTACTGCTGAGAAATTGGAGACATGGAAAGATCAGGCGCCTTGGCAGAGGTCCCCGCTGGCAAGGGGTAGCACTGGCTCTGACCCTGGTATCTTTGGATATGCTAGGGCTCAGCTGCTGTCCTCTAGAACATGCTTCTGGAAAGCCTCTCCTGAGGCCAAGTCCCCAACTCCCACCAGACAAAATCAGCACCTGTCCCACCTTGGTCCTCTCCCTGAAGGGTGAATTGTTCTCCTTCTGTCCCTAGCACTCACTTCTTAGCTTGCAATGAGCAGAGTTCAGGATATCAGAAAATAATGCATGATTGATGGAATGCACTGGTGAATGGATAAATACTGTGACTCAGAAGTAACTCAATGAGAATCTGTAGAAGAGCTTTATAAAATGCAGATTCCAGAGTCCCTTCCTTCACAAATGAGTGAGACTCTCCAGAAGTGGGCTCTGAGAATCTGTATTTCTAACAGAGCAAAACTAGGGAATCTGGCTTTAAGAAAAAATTGTGCCCATCCTACTGGTAATGCATACCTGTACCCTCTTTCAGAAACTCAGACAATTTCAGATGAACCCACGAGGCCTCCACTGAGATCGCCCATGAGCACTGAATTCTCTTTTGATTCTTAAATCCTACCTCATAGGGGAGCTGCTTAGCCAACATTTCTGTGTGAAAACCAGAATGTGCTTTAGAGTTTGCACATATTATATAAATTTTGAGATATATAAAATCAGTGTAAAAATGGCCTATAGTCGGTGCCAGCAAGCAGTACATGCAAAACATCTCCTCCTCCCCTTGACAAACAACCCTCAGCAGAGAAGTGGGTCATATTCCAAAACTGCATTTGTAAGTTGAGTTGCTTAGAGCTTGGAAACACTTTCCCACAGAGGTAATATTAGAAAAGAGGGTTGCAGCCCTCTGCCGAGACACAAAACTGATTTAGAACACTCTGAAATAGCATGTCAGATGGCCTACATGGACGCGCCCGGGGAAATGTGACTACCCCCCAACGCAGAGCTGGGGATTATGGGAGCACAGGGATGTCTCAGTGGGGCAGGGCTGTGTCCACATCAGGAGCGCCTTCCTCCCTTAACACACACACACACACACACACACACACACACACACACGCACGCACGCACACAAATCACTTGACAGAAGGACCAAGTTGCTGCCCAGCATACATGCAGGCCAAATGCAACCCTTTCCTCCTTTGCTGTGCAGCGTAGAGCTTCCTGGGCCATTAGGACTCTGAACAACTTTTATTATTGATAACAAGATTGCTGAAAGAGATTATCAAAAATGCTTCTACCCTAACCTTGATATCCTCTTCTTCAGATTTGGAAACATTACTCAGTTTGTGGTTTCAATTTCAAAACCATTGCAACTACCTTCCCTACTGTAGCAGTTCGGGAAAGAATGTGACATAAATATCGTAAATAAAATTGCAGCTGATAAAGTGGAAGAGACTCAAGCATCTAATGTCCCTTGGTCATTAAGTTATTAGCTCTGGGATGTCAGCCCAATTTCTCTGAGCCCGTTTCTTCATTTGTAAAGGAGGAGTATATTATAGAAGTCACAACAGTCCTTTCTAGATCTTACATTCCAGAATTTGATAAAAATACTTCTCTCTACTCCCTGGTGAGAAGGTTTGCTGGTGGGCCTTGCCCATATTTGACAGTGAAAAACTGAAACTTCATTGCATGTCAGGCCCCAAGATAGACCAAGAAAAACCAAAGCTGATAAAGTAGTTTTAATTCTTAGAATATAATTTAATTCCTACTTGCCTAAAAACTCAACTTCAGTTAGGTGATAGCTCATTGAACTCACTGAAGCATACTGTTTAAAGATGCAGGCCTGTCTCTGCAGTATTTCCCAGCCACTAGCTCCACTGCAGGACCATGGGCCTGTGGTCAGCAGCAATGTTCAAATGGAAAATGGTTCCATAGCCTACTGTGTTGAAGAGGAAGTAGAAATAGAAAACTGGGGGGTTCAAAGGATAATAACTGAGTTCATGGCATTTTATAATTTCTTTTGCTGCTGTTTAACATTGTCCTTGTCTCCCATTGTGAATTCACTGAACCCCGTGGTTGTGACCGGGGCGCATTTAGAAGGCCCGGTGTCAGAGCCACCAGTCTGCCTTAAGCCCGGCTGCCCATGCCAGTCAGCCTTCGTTCATTCTTTCAACATTTCTGCTCTTCCAGCATGAGCACCTCAGGCAGAGACGATGACAGGGAAAGACAGGGACCAAGCACATTAATTTGTCACTTACGGCCCTGGCTGGGACCGGACCCTGTCATCCAGGAGCTTGAAAGGAGCTTAAGAGAAGCCATCAGGGTCTTCAGTTCTGTCTTAGACAAAGTCATGCTCCCCTCCTTCCATTTATAACAGATGGATGAGAAATGCACCCCCTCCCCCCCAAAAAAAGAAGGCTAGCAGGAAAAGCCCCCGCTCTGCTCTTACCTGTTACTGTAACATATCAGTAAGACCAGCCACCTCATAATCCTTCACCTCCTAGCATCTTGTCCTCAAACACATTTACATAGAACAGGACAATCTGCCCAAGCTTTTAATCCTGCCTCTTACCAGTTAAGTGCGCAGAACGGAGCTAAGAACAGTCCTTACCTTAGAGATTTGGTGAAGATAGAGTGGGTAATAAATGTAAATTACTAAGAATGGAATCTGGCTCATAGTTAGAGCATGGGAAATGCTAGTCTAAGATGGGGATGATGATTGTTGTGCATGAAACTGTCTATTCCTAAGTGATCCCTTCTCTGTGGCATTTAGATGCGTAAAGTAGTGAAAGAGCTTTAAAGGGAAGTGCTGCACATTCTACGCATGATGGAGTAGCCTAAGACGCTGGAAGAGGGGACAGTGGGGAACCTGGAGGTAGCCAAATAAAGTCTGAAGTTTAGCTAACTTAGAGCTGCTGAGTTCTTAGTTCTGATAAGTGTATGAAGTACGGTGTGATCACAAAATACGGTGAATGTCTGCATGTGGGAAAGCCTGCTCTGTACAAACACATCACCATGACTCCCATGTGCAGCCCTCCCCTTGAAGTGACCACACTTATCTCCTCATTCCTGCTCCTGCCTGGAGCAGCTCAGGAGTCCTCTTTCCTGAATGTCTTTCATTGTGTTGTCCTGGCTGCCTCGATGTCCTGAGAGGATTCCAAACATTTCTCTTTCACAGCCATTTTGATTTGGGGGAAGAGGTGCAAGTTGCAGCATCAGATGCAGTGAATAAAGTGGACAAGGACACAGTGTAGGTTGTGCTTTTTGGAGCCTGAGTTTCCCTTGGGTGGCATGTGACTGCAGCATTCACTCTATTTTTGATTACAGATACTCACGAAAGACACTCATGAAAGGGGACTTGCAGAGCTGATTCAGAAAGGGGCAGGCATAATGAGACAAGTGGGGGGGGGTACAAGAGGAGTGTCCCAAGGGGTTCAATGGCAGTGCGTCTTTTAGTGTAATGCATCTTTATCATTTATTTATTTATTTATTTGGTACAGGGTCTCGCTATGCAGCTCAGACTCATAGTGATCCTCCTGTCTCAGCCTCCCCAATGCTGGGATTACAGGCATGCACCACAATGCCCGGTTTCAGTGGCTGGCTCAGTGCGGGGCCAGCTTGGCATGCAGTACTAGAATTGAACCTGGGTCCCTGCACTTGCCAGGCAGGTACTTAGATGGCTGAGCTATCTCCCCAGCCCTGTAATACATCTTTAAAGTTTAAATGTTTACTGAATAGTCTGATCCCACAGCATCCTGCGCTGGGACAGCTATTTGCTGGAGAACACCAGGCAGACCCAGCAGAAGGTCCACTGAAGGAACAGCACTGGGTATGGATGACACTTGGCAGACCCTGCAGCCCTCCTGTCCCCAGGGTAGGGTGGGTGCCTGCCCAGTGCCTGGCACTACAACGTGCATTCAGGAAAGGGCTGGACGCTCGACAGCTCAGGGGCGAATCGCTAGCAAGAGAAAACACTTCCCAGAAGGCTGAGCTGAGGATTTTGCTTCCCACATATTTGAAAAATCACAGAATACACAAGCTCTTAAATAATTAATCATTAAAACCAACACCACTCTGAGGAGTTTCTTGCTTGGATGCCAACATTTCTTAGGCAGGGTCAACTAGGAAAGAAATCACTCTCAGGGGCAAGCTCTGCTCCTCTTCTGGGTTGGAGTCTTTTAAACAGAATTTGGAGAGGTTTGTAAAGAATCAGAATTTGTGTTAGTGGTACTTCCATAGAAAAAGATGCAAAATCAAAAGCAAGGAATGTGTGTAAACAATCATTCAGTCTTTTTAAAATTGGTCAGTACGATATTTAAAACTTCTGTGGTTGGTATGTTCTCACTTTATTTATTTATTTATTTTTTTCTGTATTTTAGGGAAGGGTCTACAGGGTGTTCAGGGTCTCACTAGTAGATCGGATTCATAGTGATCCAACTGTTTACAGCCTCCCAAGAGCCGGGATCACAAGGGTGTGCCACCACACCCAATCTCAATCACTCTCTCAGTGAGCCCTGGGCGCAGGGCCGGTATGGCAGGCCCCCCTGTGCTGGGCCTGCAGACTCTTCAATCAGCTGAGCTATTTGGTCGGGCCTTTCACTTTCACTTTAAACTGCACATAAGACATTGAAATGGAAAAGAAGAGAATACCTTGGATCCTCCAGCCTGCTGGCCACTTTCGCTTATTCACTTTTTTCCTTATTCACTTGTCCAATGGCTATTTTTTAATAGCTCCTATTTCCTAATCCAGTAGGGGAGGGCAGTCGTAAGCAGCCAGCGATGATTAAAGTCCACAGTATTTCTGCACAGCTGCAGCTTCCTAAAGTATTTCATGGACCTCATTATTAATTGCTTAAACTGTTTGCAAGGAAGCATTTTCCCCAATTGTCTGACTGTGAAAAGTAAGTATCAGAGAGGTCAGAGCAATTTTCCACCGAGCTACACAGCTGGTGCCAAGCGAAGCTGGTGTGAACTCGAGCCCTTCACACTCCAGGGGCTGAGCTTTTCCTCAGCATGTGTGTGGGGAGCACAGCCCAGTTGCGGGGAGGGGGTGCTGGGCCAAGCCTTTCTGGAAGTGCTGGGCATGGGGTGAGCACGGTGAAGCTGAGGCTAAGCCCTCTGCCAACAGGGCTCCTGGGGAAGAAAAGGCTCTGTAGAGGAGGATGGGAGCAAGCTGAGGAGTGGGACAGAGGGGCAGGGAGAGGTCACCACAGCTGCTCTCTGAAGAGATGTCTCGGATTAACTCCAGTGGACACAGGCCACTGCTGCTTGTCACGTGAGACAGAGGGGATCAGACCAGCTCTTTACTGAGAGCCAGAGAGAAGGAAAAAGGGGCCACAGGGCAGCAGGTCCAGGACCCAAGAAGATCCAAGGACATGAATTCTTTGGCCAACATAAATTAGATGCCAAGGAAATCCATGAAATTCTGAATGTATGAAGTCTCTTTTAGGGGCTTTTTGGGGTCTTTTTTCTTTTATGATTTTCTTTCTTTTGCTACTGGGAATCGAAGTCAAGGCCTCACACTAGCCAGGCAGGTATGTGCCTCTGAGCTACATCCCTGGCGCAGAAGTCTCTTTCAATAGTTACAATATTTGTTTCTAGTCTTTTTGGAGCCTTGCTTCAATAAAGCAAGAGGGAACTAGGAAGTGATTGGCAGCGGTCGTGCCGGGCATCGGCACCCCGAGGCCTCCGTTTCCTCCCGACCCTTACTCCTCATACCTTAGCACACCTGCCCAGGTCCTGCTGGAGTCTGAGTTTGACCCCCCTGAAAGCCCTGACCAACACTGAGTCACGCCGGATAGCTGGACCATTGCTGATTTTTAAAACACTGTGTGCTTAATTGCATCTTTGAGATTTCCTACAATTACTATGCCCTGCCTGGGTAATAAGAGAAAATGTGAATGTTATTTTTAAAACTATCAGTTCCACAAGCACCGAAGGAGGAGCTGCGGCTTGGCAGGAGCCTTGTGGAAAGACGCAGGGGTTTTTATTGAAGTGAGCCTCGGAGTGAGCCAAGACCATGACACAGTGGTCAGAAAATAAAACAAAACAAAGCAAAACAAAACCCTAAGCAATCACTGGGAGCTGTGCCCCACAGGGCTCTGCGTGGGTCAAGCCTCTTCGGGAACACAAGCCACTCTGTATGAGAGGCAGTAACAAACTAGAATGTGTTTGCTGCTGGGAAACCAAATAGAAAAATCTAGAAGTTACGTTATGTGAGGAGGAATTAGGAGAAAATAGATGTTTTCAGTTTGGGCCACTTCAGAGGAAACTGGAATTATGCAATAGCTCGCTTCTGGGTTGGCTGAGATAGCACCTGACTATGTAGGAGCAATGGAAGGGACAGGAGGCAGGGAAGGTGCCACAAGGGGGACAAGTAGGAGATTGCATTCGACATGGACATGAAAGGAGTGCTTAAAATGCTAATCTGACAATGGGCTGCCTGGTGGACTGGAAGTTTCCAGTCCATGAGAAACCTTCAGAAAGTGGTTAGATGGTCTGTCTCAGGAGGGAGTTTGGGTCAGACCTTGAAGTACTCTCCAAATGTGCAGCTCCTCTCTTCTCTGACTAGGTTCCTCATGGTTACAACTATCCAAATCTCTGGAACAAAGATGAGAAAAGTGAAGGCAAGTTGAGTCTCTGGAAGCCAAGAAATGAGAAGGCAATGGATACATTCAAGATGGCAGAACAAAGGTACCCAGCATGCACCTCTTCCACAAAAAAGAACCAAAGAAACGAATGTATATCTGCGTTTGGGGGTTAGTGACCAAGTGGGAAGCCCTGAGAATTGGGAGCATAGGCCACAACCCTTAAGATTCGAGATCTGGTCAGCTATATAGAAAGAGAAAAAAATAGGGGCTGGGGAGATAGCTCAGTAGAATAAGTGCTTGCCTGGCAAGCGCAAGGTCCTGAGTTCAATCCCCGGTACCACAAAGAGAAAGAAAGAAAGAAAGAAAGAAAGAAAGAAAGAAAGAAAGAGAGAGAGAGAGAGAGAGAGAGAGAG
>NW_004524581.1:20442880-20458933 GCF_000260255.1 Octodon degus | reverse complement strand
AAAAAAAAAAAAAAAAAAACCACCCAAACATCTCAAACATCTGCCATCCTGGCTACAGCTGGGAGAGAAAGAGTTTCCCTAATAAAAACATAGTTGAAAGCCTTACCCAATTAGATTAAAAGGAAGTTACAAGCTGCCAAATGAGAGGAAACATATGCTATTTGTCTGACAGAAGGTGAATACCCACAAGTCCTAACAAAATTCACCAGGACTTCATGTGATGTCCAAATGTTAATTTGTCCCAAGTTACAGAATTGGTGAAGTGGCAGAACTTGATGCCAGAAATCAAATTAATTTATATTTTTGCCATGTAAAAAACTTCACATTTTGGGTGGAGACAATGTCCAAGATACATGTGCCCTTCTCATCCATTGTAATGGTTTTATGGCCAGAACATCTGTTATAGGATCAGGAAAGTTGCTTAGAGTATAGGGGTTTGGGGAGCAGCCCCTTGTGATGATTTTCTTCCTTCTGCTTGAGGGAAAGCATTGATTATCCATTGGAACATTTGAGATCTGTGTACAGTGATGAGGGAGTACGTGGCTACGGGATTCAGCACCCTAAAAGCAGAAGGGTCTGTGCATTGCACTTGACGTCATGGGCTTGTGCACATTTTCGTACAAGTGAAACATTTATCTTTTTTTATGGCATAGTATTCCATCGTGTGTACTACCGCATTTCCCTTTTCAATACCATAATTTCTTTATCCACAATAGGAACTAGGGTGCTAGATTGTTCTCAGAGGGGAAGGAGATCAAGCGATGGGGGGCAGAGGGATGAGGGATGAGGAAACAGGGATTAGGATGCACTTTGCGCCAGCAACACAACCTCACACCAAGAACCTCAACATCATGTGCTGCAAACAGGTGCATCAACAAAGAAGGGGGCCAAGAGATCGGTAGGGGAGGGGAGAGAGAAGAGAAAAGGGATGGAAGAAAGAATTAAATTGTGTCTGTCTGTGTGCCAGCTTCGCACAGGAATGGAAACATAGACTACACAATATACTAGTACATTAAAAAAAAAAAAGAAATTTTAAAAATAGGAGAGTTTAGGGCCAGTGAGATAGCTCAGTGGAGTAAGTGCTTGCCTGGCAAACACAGGGACTGGGTTCAAACCCCAGCACCACATACTGTGCAGGCCCTGCCCCAGGTGTGCTGAGCCAGCCACTGAGACTGGGCAGGTGATGCATGCCTGTAATCCCAGTATTGGGGAGACTGAAAACAGGAGGACCATTCTGAGTCCAAGCTCTGTAGTAAGACTCTGTACCAAATACATTTAAAAAGAAAAAGAGAGAGAAAGAGTCTGGGCTGGAAAGATAGCTCAGTGGTCTAAGCGCCTGCTTGCACCAAGACTCTGGTTCAATCCCTTCTGCATGCCCTGCAGCTGTGCCAGGCACCAAAACTGGGCATGGTGATGCACAGCTATAATCCCAGTGCTGGGGAGCTGAGACAGGAAGGTCACAGCTGCATAGCTGAGAGCCTGTACTAAATAAATAAATAAATAAATAAATAAATAAATAACAAAACAGAATAACAACAACAACAACAACAAAAAAAAAACAGGAGTGTCTACTAGAGATTTAACTAGGTGGAAGAGGGCTTGCTTAGTATGCACAAGGCCCAGGGTTCACCCTGGTGTCAAGCACACATTTCACCTAACCTAGGGCTTAGGTATAAATGAAATGATAGCCAATATGGTCCTGCACACCTATAATCCCAGCACTCTGGGAAGCTGAGGCAGGAAGACTGCAAGTTTGAACCCAACCTGGGCCAATATTAACTTAGTGAGGCAACTATCCACAAATAAAAACTAAATGAAATTAAGTTAGAAAGCTCTTTGGACATACAGGTACAAGGACCAAACCCGCATCTTCTCCCCTGTTGTCCCCTTTAGGGGTCATGCCACCCTCCCTCCCTCTCAGAGTTGGAGGGCCGCTCTGTGTTCATCAGACTGTGGCTAAATTTGCAAATGGATTCAATTAGCAGCTCAAATCTTCTTGTTCTTTGAACAAAGTACAACTGTTTCTTTTTCTGTAAATACATACAAAGTAAAAAAAAGAGTTAAAAGTATTTAATACTTTATTTTATAAAATTAGATAATCAAATTCCTTCTGAGACGAGAACATGGACTTCTAAATGTTCTCAATACTATTTTTAGCTCTTTAAAAGCTTTACTCACAATTGCTTGACATTGCCTAATTTTACCATTTGAGCATTTAGAGTAGGAAATTACATTTTTTAAATGTTTTCATTCTCTTTGACTCAAAGCCACTTGACACTTCACACTGCCAAAACTAGCCTTATTTATAGTAGCTTTCCAGATAATGTTAGTGCAGTTCTAAAACGTTCATAGAAATTCTGAACTGTATTAAAAATGCTTACCCTGAGTGCAAAACAGGCTATAAATGTCTCCATGCTGGATATTACCTTTAGGAAATGACTTCAAGTAGATAGAAATAATCTGAGAGCCTACAGAAAAGGGGGGAAGACAGAGAGAGACAGAGCAGGGAGCTGAAAGAAAATCAGAACACTGACAGAGTATATTGTGAGAGCTTTCTACCCAAAAATTGGCCAAGTGGGAGATCAGTACTTTCTTCATTTTCTTTGTGTCAGTTTTCTCCATTTCCGGAGAAAGCCTGCTCTTCTTCCCGACCGGGGCTTACCGCCATTGAGTGCTGGCTGGGTTCTAGGGGCTCCAGAAGGAGCCAGGCTGCTGGGTTCACCTGTTACCGCACTGGGACCAAAAGGTCCTCCCAGGCCACACCTGTTTTCCTATCCTGTTGCATGAAGGTGTCACTTCTGTACTCCCTGCTTTGATTTCTCTTACAGCTTAGAATGTGAATGACCCCTACAGCCGTTGTGTTCATGGCTTGGTGACCAGAGAGCACTTTGGGACAGTGATGGGCACTCTATGAGACGTGGCCTAGACAGTCACCTTAGATGTCAGGGTGTGCTTTTGAAGGAGATGGTGGGACCCAAGATCACTCCATATTCTGCCTTCCCGCACTGGTCATCACCTGCAACTACAACAGCTGCTCCAGCTTACAAGTACACATTGCTTGGGGCACTGAGTCAGGCAATCAGGACTGTAGCCCCAACCTCAGAGGCCAAACAAACCTTTCTTCTTTGTAAGCTGATTATCTCACTTATTTGTTGCAGTACCAGACAAAGACTAATAGGAAATCCTTTGACCTGGAACTGTTTTTAACTCAATATTAGTCAAGCAGTCCACTCATTTCTCCTAGGTAGTTAGCTTATAAATTCTATGAGAAAGTTAACACTCAGACATAAAACAAAAGTGGTGGCCGAGGAGATGGCTCAGTGGAATAAGTGCTTCCCTGGCAAGCGCAAGGGCCAGAGTTCAATCCCCGGTTCCGCAAAAAAAATAAAAAATAAAATAAAATAAAACAAAAGTGGTAAATGCCAACTCCAAATGCAAGACCCCAGTGGGGGTGAGGGCTGAGATGCTGAATGTCACAGGCAGGAGGCTGAGGCCGAGCCCCCAGAGCCTGGGGCAGGTAATTTGCATTACAATGTAAGGAGGGGAGAGGGGCTAGCTAGCTGCCCCAGCTGCTGCCACTCCCTTTGCTCTCTGCTCTTTGCCTCCACCATAAAAGGCTACCCTCTGCCATGTGCCACGCTGCCTTGGAGCCAGCTGAGTATGGACTGAACCCTCCAGTAACTGTGAGCTAAATAAACCTTTCCTGCTCTAATTTTGAGTGTCAGGTATTTGTCCCAGCAGCAAGAGAAGAATAACTGAGACAAATTGGTATAGTAAAACAGAAAGAAACAGCATAAGGAATAAGCAATTGAGATGAGAGAAAGGAGAAAAGACAGGGGAAAAAGGAAGAGGAAAAATCTTGTAATATACACAGGATAGCTAAGATGATTCTACTACTAATTTCTATCAGTTTTTTAAAGGTGGCAGTAGTGCTTAAAATTATTATTTTGACCAATTTTATATACTGATACCTATAATCCTAGCAACTACATTGAAGAGAGCAATGTGCAGCATAACAACCACCACTGAATACTTTCATCTTGTTTTCTGGGTTTTTTTTAATGATGTATTGTTTCTAATGTCTTATCTATTATTTTTATATTTCCTTTAAAATAAATTTAATATACAAAATAGTTAAGATAGATATACAGCTACTTTCTTTTAATTCAATGAGAAGAAAGATTTGTACTAATAGTGTGAGGACAGGATATCATGTCTGCGTCTTGTACTACGAATAACTACTACAAAGACAGCAATATGCAATGTATTAATTATTGAAAATGTCCTACTAATCGGTTTTGAAACTGTCTCATTGCTATTTGTTTCTCAATAAAATTAATTTTAAAATAAGACAAATTGAAAAAGTAAAAAGGACAAGAAAATAATTCAAGGTTTATAGTAAGGAAGAGTTAATGTTTTAACAATTTGATCAGTCTCCGATACCTATATCTGGTAGTCCGTGTAATAAATTTGATAGCAATATGCAACATGCAACCATTGTCAATATTCTGTTCTTGTTTTGAAATTCTGTACTACTTTTCTTGTCTTATGGTGCTTTCATTTTGCCTTTGTTTTTTTAATTTCCTCTTTAAAATAAAAAGTATATGTGTAAAATATACAAGGTGATGATTTGATACACAAGAGCATTCTAAAACGATTCCTACCACCAAGTTAATCAGCGTACCCATCACCTGCTGTGGATTCCACGTATGTGCAGGGGTGTGTGTCTGTGTGTATGTGTGTGTCCGTGTGGTCATGGGACAGAAGAGACCCCACTTTGAAGGAAGGTCACTTAAGTTTACTTAGGCTATGAATAAACTTCCTCCCTCCCATGTAGCTAACCATAAACCCACTTAGAGGAAAACTATGGTCATAAAATAGGAACCAATAGATAGGACAACGTGGGGGATAAGCAAACAGCAAACCACACTGCCCCATGGTAGATAGATGATCAGCAACTCCTGGGAAATGTAACATTCTTGGAAAATTCCTGAAAATGAGGTCATGAGGTTACCATGGAAACCTGAAAAGTATACACATAAAGGCAAAGTTCAGGTGGGTACTGACTGCTTTGGGAGTCTGGCCCCAAAGCCGGGGTGTCAGTTGGTCATGAGATCACAATAACTGCCTCCTTGTGCCTTTGCACTGGTCTCTTGTGGAGGTTTATGTTCGCTCGCCATCATCTGCTGCTACAGTGAGAACACTTAAGTTCTAATCTAGCACAATATAACATTTTTAACTATGGCCACTAAGCTGTGTGGCCAACACTTAGTCAGCTTATGATGAAAGTTTGTATTCTTCAACCAGCATTTTCCCGTTGCTTCCCTGCCTCTGCTTAGGGCCACCACTATTTTACTGTATGCTTCTGTGAGCTCAAGTGTTTCAAATTTCCCATATAAGTGATCTCATACAGCATTTGTCTTTCTATATCTGACTGAATTCACTTAGCCTAATGTCCTCCAGGGTCATCCATGTTGTTACAAATGACAGGATTTTATTTTTCAGTGCTCAGTACCGAAAAATAAAAAATACTACTACTACAGTAGTATTCCATTGTGTACAACATATTCTCTTGATTCATTCATCTGGAGTGGACAGAGTAGCATTCTACTATGTACACCATATTTTCCATTATGCGTAACACATAACATATAACATATTTTCTTTATTCATCTGGAGTGGATTCCAAGGTTCATTTCTTGGCAACTGTGAACAGGGTAACAATGAACGTGGGATGAAGGTGTCCCTGCAAGACTCCAAATTGATTTGCTTTGAGAGTATGCCCAGAGGAACTGGTGAGATAGCTCAGTGGGCTAAAATGTCTAATTGAGAAACACAGGGACCAGGGGTTCAAACCCCAGCACCACATACCACACCAGCCTCAGCCCTGGGCACACTGAGACAGTGACTGAGACTGGGTGTGGTGGTACGTGCCTGTAATCCCAGGGCTTGGGAGGCTGAAAGCAGGAGGATCATTATGGGTACGATCTATGCAGTGAGACCCTGTAGTCCCTGTACTAAAATACATTTTAAAAAACCAGTACTGCAATAAACTACCTGGGCATAAATTGTTTCAAATATTTAGGTTTATATTTAAAAATTCCCTAAAAGTGGAATTTGCGAGCTAAACTTTTGTAGATTTTAATGTCTTCTAATTTGTCCCCTCAAAACGCCTTGACAATCAACACAACCCAGCCATCCCCAAGAATACACTGTGCATTTTTAATTTTTAATGACACCCTGGCAATTGTAGAGGCAAGAAATAGTGTCCCATTTTCCTCATTGGCATTTCTTTATCACTGGGGTTGAATCATTACTGTCATTTATTAGCTGTTTGTACATTTTCTCACATGCATGTTGGAGGATTTTATAAAGCTATAATCATTTTCTTGTTGACTTGAGCCAGACATTTGTACAGTAATTCAATTAATTAGTTGCTGCGTATACTGAAGTTATTTCTCGCCAGCATTGCCTGATACTTTTGTCTTCCTATATTTGGTCTTAGATGTGTTTTTTTGTAGTAATAAAATGCCTGCATTAAGATTTTTGTCATTAGGCTAAGAGCCCCTAAAAATGTCTTATAGAACCACAGTAGCTTCACAAGGTCCTCAGTGTTCCACATTTGTGAAACGCTGGGACAAGAACCCACAGCTGTGGCATCTGTGTGTCTGCCCCATGCGTGGCACCCACCCTGGCCAGTCTCCTCCACTCTTGTGCTCCAAAGCCACCCTTTCTGAGTGCCAGCCGTAAGCCCAGTGTTCTCCGGTGCTTGGCTTTCTTCAGCTCTGGGCAGGTGTGTTGTAAGACCACCACTGAGCCACCAAGCTGGATGTGAGCGAGGAAAAGATGTGAGCAAGGAAAGTCTGTCCTTGGGCTCCACCTCCTCACCCCATCCACGGTCCCCAGGCTCCGCCTCCACACACTGATCCAGGAGAGAAGAGCCAACACAGGTGAAGCTGAGGGTGACCAATGTTTCCCATACTGTGTCCCTCTCCCCATCTCTTCTTTCCCTGTCCTTTATTCCATCCTTCTTTACTCAGTGCAGAGCTACAGAAAATCACTTTTACAAGGCCACATTTTCACTTTGGAAACAAGATCCCCCAAACTGAAATGAATTTCTTACTCTGAAACTCTATATGGAAGAGAAAATGTACCAGACCCTTGGGAAGTTTTCGTGTCTAGAAGGATACTTCATCATTTTTTTTTCTCCTTTTATTCTCAACTGATCTTTGAAATACTTCTTTCATTTAAAATTTTAGTTTTAAGCTCCTATTAGGCAGACACAGGGACCAGGGTCGATTCTTGGCCTGCCATACTGGCCCTGCTCCCTGGGCACACTGAGATGGCAATTGAGACTGGGCGTGGTGGCACGAGCCTGCAATCCCAGTGCTTGCGAGGCTGAAAACAGGAGGATCAGTACGAGTCCAATCTGTGTAGTGAGACCCTGTAGACCCTGCACCAAATACATTTAAAAAAAATAATAAAACTTGAGTTTTAAAATTTCCTACTAACACTACTAATTTACCCAGCCTGGATTCCATTCTGAGAGTGCCAACACTTACATTTTATTAATATTTCATGGACACTTGAACAAAGCAAAAAAGCCATATGAAAAGCTATATTTTGCTTAAAGAGTAGTTGTATTACATACACTGTAACAGCATCTCCAATAGCTTCTCCGATAGCAAATTACAGTCCTATCCTCAGGTGTGTGGCTAGGCATGGTGGTGCCAGTGAATTGTGACCACCAAGAAGGATGTGGTGTGTGCTGTCTCTGTCGCTCATGGGAAACAGATCAGGCTTGCCTCTGCCTGGGTGTGAACTTTGGTGGCTGGAGCTCGAGGGGCATCTTGGACCACAGAACGGAAGCCCTGGGCTGGGAATGGAAGCAGTAGGCAAGGAACCTCGGTCCCAGTGTCCTAGGCATGCCAGGGCTTCTCTCATGCGAGAGACGAGCGTATTTATATCTCACGTAAGAAATTAGTTTTGTATAATTTATGATATGTGGTGCCAGACTCTTACCCGACTAATAGATGTCTACTTGATCTCAACATTTTGTCTTTAAATTTAGTCCGTGGTAATGGCACCTGCAACCAAAATGCAATCCCTGGGTTAGATACATCCTGTGCAATGCAGTGAATGATTTGCACATGTATCTGCATGTACACACTCATCCAAACTGTGTAGAATGCAAGTGGAGCCCCACGTGTATGCAAATGAGTGTGTACATGCGTGTAGACAGTTCAGGGGTACGAGAGATCTGGAATATTCAGAGTGGTGTTTATTTCTAGCTGTGGGAGCAATTTAATGTGACAACATTAAGTTAAGAGATGGCCTAGGGGCTGGGGTGATAGCTCAGTAGAATAAACACTTGCCTGGCAAGCACAAGGTCCTGAGTTCAATCCCCAGTACTGAAAAAAAAAAAAAAAAAAAAAGAAAAGAAAAGATGACCTTATATTGTGCTGAGTGTGGTGGCACACACCTGTGATCTGAACACTTGGGAGGCTGAGGCAGGATGGTTGCAATTTCAAGGCCAGCCTGGAATGCATATTTTTGAGACCCCATCTCAAAAATAAATAAAAATTAAAAAAACAAACAAATAAGATGGCTTTGTTCTATACATGTACACATGTATGTGTGCTTGTTTTAGAGAATGCTAGAAAGTATTCCTAAGGGTTAGAATTGATAACAATACCAGAGTCTGGATCATATTTTTCTTTGCTAGGCCTTTCATGAGACGAAAGGCTCAAGGGTCCACTGCGCTGGTAGCTGTCATGCGTGAGGTCTGTTTGTGCCCAGCATTCTTTATGACGACCTTAAAGGACCAGAACTTTCACTCCAACCTCAGGGTGGAAACAAGCTCTCAGAAGGTGAGGAGCTTTCCTAACAACTAAGGTGAAAACAGGCAGCAATAGGATGGTGTGGCCTCCTGCATCCGTGGGCTTCCACCACCCTGGTAGACACTGAGGTGACCAGCTTGTAAGACACAAGGTCAAAGTCTCACAAGTTTCAGTCCACGGCCGGGCGGCCTCCTTGCTTTGCACTGTGGTGAGGCCTGCATCACAGAGGAAATGTGACTGAGCTAAACCACCCATTTGTGGCCAGAAAGAGAGAGAGATTGTCCCCTTTGAGGACACTCTACTCCCCATGACTAGACACCCCACCAGCTCCCTCATCCTGAAGTTTCCCCACCTCCCAGCAGGGCAACAGGCTGGGGATTGAGCCTTTAACACGTGGCCCTGAAGGACCCATATCTGGACCATGGTGCCTCCCCCATCATTCATGAAAGCGACAGTCCCAAAGTATAACACGCAGGACATGCACATGGTTATGTAAAATGTGAGGAATGTGAAAACAGCCTCTACCAAAAGGGTCATCAAGTTAGCCAGGCACAGCAGTAGAGCAGGGTGTCCTAGCTGGGACAAAATATCTGACATTCAAAATGAAGGAAGGAAAGGTTTACTTAGCTCACAGTTTGTGGAGGTTTCAGTCCATCCGTGGCTGGCTCCAAGGTAGAGTGCCACCTGGCAGAGCGCAGCAGTTCATGGAGGCAAAAACCAGCAAAGACTAAAGGCAAAAGGGAGGAGCAGCTGCAGTGGCAGAAGAAGCCTTTCTCTTCTCCTTCAATTGCCTTCACTTATCTGCCCTGGGTGAGTGTAGCGCTCACACCCATAATCGCAGCAGCACTCACACCCATGACCCAAGCCTTGGATCATGACTTACTGTAGAAGCCACCCCAATGACTGCATGAGGCTTTGCGGGGGACACCTCGACATAAACCATAACACAGGGAAGGCTGACTCATCAGCAGAGCTCACATTCCAAGCCAGAGTGCTGGATAAAGGCATCATCTGGAGTGCTGCACTGAGGACATGGGACCGCTGGGCCTGATGGAAGGGCAGTGGTCACAACAGTGGCTTCTCCATGGCAAACATCAGTGGTATAGAAACATGGGAGAGGTAATGAGGTTGGCATGTGACAGTGGAGAACATTCAGAGCAGGCACAATGGCGCAGGGCACAGAGGGAAGAAATCAGGTGGGCATGGGGAGACCCGGGGTGAACAGTCCTCGAGCCACACGGGCTCCAGGTGAGGGACCCGGGTGTCAGAGCTGTGCCTTTTGTAAGGGTTGAGGGGAGAGCTTTTGATTTCCTGCTTTGTAAACAAAATAGACATTCCTTGTTGACTCAAGGTTGTGATAAATAAAAAAGAAATCCACTGGCCCTGAGGGCTTAAAGCATTCCAGACTTTGTTTATACAGGGAAGGATTTTTTCAAAGGTCAGACTTTCAATTCTGCATTGCCTTTATATATCTAAGTTCATATTATTCTAGGTCCATCAACAAGCTTAAAATAGGAGCTGATAATACCATCAGATTTTCAAATGGGAACAGCTTCACATTTCTGTGTATCTACAGTCGCATGCACTGTTTTCAAGCAAGGTCAGTAGTTTTGGGAAAATACTGCATTTTTGGCAACAGGCTTAAGCTCTGATTTCTTTTCTGTAGTGAGTCAAAGATGAAGTTGTACAAGTATACACATTCACACAAAAACCTGCATACAAATAATAAGTGAAAAATAGCACACTATGAAAGATTTAAATCCTATTGCTAAACTAAAAATACTTTTAGTAGGCATTGGAAGAGTACATGAAAGACATAGCTATAATTTTCCCTAGAGACAGAATTACAGATGGCTTTTTCATTTTGATGATTATCTGTGTTTTTAAATGTTTTCACAAGAAACAGATATTCTTTGTGCAATTTTTATCCTGTTTAATAACTAAGAACATAAGAATTTTGATACACATCAACTGCTAAAATATAGTTACATTCACCACAGTTTCACAAAGGGATTTTGTTGTTATGGCAGAGGAATGGGGAAAATAATCTTTCACAAAAAGAAGAATATGACAGTAAAATTATAATGCAACTCTGCTCATGTGTGCATGTGTGTGACATCCTTAGATAAGCCATCTAAAACTCCTTGTCTCCTGTATATAAATGAAAGACTGGGATGGCTCAGGCATCCCTTCTAACTTGATAACAAGTACTATGACCTTCGCCCTTCTTGACAGTCATGAGACTGACCTTCCTTGGCCTGTCACCCTTCTACCACGGTTCTGTAAGAAGTTACTGACCTACCCTTATATGCCCAGAAAAAAACACATTATCTGAGACTTAACCCCAGCCAGGAAAAGGCAGAGAGTGGCCATTGTTTCATATCCTGTAACTTCCTTAGCCTCTGGGATCCACTCGACTATCGCAATTGCAAAAGAGAAGACAAATTGATTATAGGATTTTCTGACAGGGGATCAGGCCGAATTGCACCTTCCTGTGTGGCTTTTCCACTCATTTTTTCCAGAGAAATTCCTCAACCTTGGATGTAGACCCTGTGGGCTGCGCTTCGTCCTTGAAAGCACAGTTTGTGAGGATTTTATTTACAAAGTGAGAGGATAATGGAAATAAACCCACCCTGAGCAAATAGGCCTCACAATGGTTTTCTTCCCCCATTGGTATTTTATCTGCCACTACATTTTAATTCTTCTCAGTCTTCAAAGTTTGCATCTAATCTCTCCATGAATTTGCTCAAATTTTTTGGCCAACGGTGACTGCTCCCTCTGGGGAGACCCCAGTCCCACACCCTCCGATTCATACGCCATCTTCATGTCCATGTTACTACAGGCTCTACGTCTCTATAGAGCACTTTTTCACAGGTAGACTATGAAGGCCTCAGTAATAAAAACAAAGCCTTCAGCTTTGGCTACCGTTTCAGTAATACATGCCATACTGTTCAGGCCACAAGAAACCCTTTTGCTTGATGCAAAAATGAGACACTTTTTGATTGGTGAGAGTCCCAAATTATTGATCAAGTTGACTTTTGCCAGGAAGCAGCAACACAACACATCCAACACATCTAACACAACACATCCACACAGCTACAACAGTGGTTGCAGCAGGTGTGGAGAAATGCCTCTTAAACCTGGAGGTGAACCCTTGGGATTGTTAAGACTCACAATAAGAGAGTTTTGCCAACAAACACCAAACACAAACAAGCCTCTCTCCTGACCCTGCAGTAGGAACTCTGGGGAGACTGAGTCATTGGGGTTCTTTCAAAAAACTCAACAGAAAGCAAACCAGGAAAGAAGTAGAAAACAAGTTAGATTGCTGGACGCCTTGAAAAATCAGAAAAGAGGTCATGGATTTGCACAGGGCAATGTCTTAGAAGTAATGTATGAAACCATATCAGAGAAGCAGCCATTCTAAAAGCAACTTGCTTGTCTACAGCCATACTGTCCTGGACGCGCCTGATCTCATCAGAAAGGGACTTGCTCCAGGGAAATAAAACCAACGCTGGAACTCCAGGACCTTGCTTTGGCCTGTTAGGTCTAGGGCTTCCTATCTGGATCCTTGTTTATTTTTCCTCTGGGATTCTAATGGAGCAAAGTGCCTTCAGAACATACATATATCCTACCAAGAGGCTGAGAACCAGGAAGGATACACAACGCTGTGCCCAGAAGCGCTCATCCCCATGAGTACCCCTTCCTTCTCTGCACGCCAGGTTCCATTTTTATATTCCACAGCTCTAAAATCAGCACTGAGATGAAAACTAAACAATCAGACCAAAAGAACATACCGCAGGTTCCATTTTGGGTTAGTAGTAGGCCTGACCCCTGAGGCAGTGCCTAGGAGCTCACGCCCTGTGTGACGCTGCAGTGCGTGGTTCCAGGAGGCCTACAGTCCTTTGTGGGTGTTCTCCAAGGGTGGAGGAGAATACATTTTGGTAAACAGTCTGCTGAAGGGATATACTTAATCCCTTCTTAGCACAACGAACTGCTGTTGTGTGTGGTTGTGGGTGGTCCGCTGGAAACTGTGTAGTTGCTGAAGACAGGCAGGCCAGTTCTTCCTTATCTTACAGCACTGGAACCAGTGGTTGGAGATGGCGCAGTGTTTTTATTTTTTATTACACAGCTAACGTGATGAATTCAGTCATCACTTACTGAGGTTTTCAGGACACTTTTGGGAGCTCAGCAGAGACTCATTGGGTAGAGACTCCTATTAGCTTGAGGAGAGCAAAAAAATGCATCTAGGCAAGTTCTGGTTGAGGATGTAGTGCAGGGTCCACAGCGTGGACTTAATAGTGAATTTCACAGTTATAAAGTAGGACTCTGATTCTAGTGCTTCACTGATAAATTCAATAAATCAGCACTTTGTGAGTCATCAGTGGTAGGAAGAAATGGCAAATATTCTGCTTCACCTAGTGCACCTCCAGGGAGAATTGGAAAGGCTTTTATGGTTTCGCTTTTGGAGGATGGGTGTACTGGGCACTGAACTCCCGACCTCGTGCTTGCTAGGCAGATGCTGACCCAGCGAAGCTAAGGATTCACTTTCAGAGGTCATTTCTATAGTATGGAAAGACTGAGAGGGACGCCCCCGTACAGTCCCCAGCAAACACTTGGGAGAGGACTAGAATGACCCCAGCTTTTTACGGTGGCCTGGCTTCTCCAGTGGCCAGAACACGGCTCTGAGTTTCCTCACCTGCATATACGAAAGGGGAGCTTGCTGCAGGTCTCTGTTGAGGAGGGACGGGAGAACGGAACTACGTGTTCAAACCTAGGAAGTTTCAGCTGTATTCTCCTGCTTGCCTCCAACTGATACAATACAAACAAAACAAAAAGCAGACCTGCTGAGAAGTTGCTTGTGCTTATGAATTTAAAAAAAAAAAATAGAAGAAACCCAAACATATCCCACTGACAGCCTGGAATAGCAGCTAAAAATCCACGTAAGAGCAACTCTCTTACTAGTTTACCAGGTTTAGCAAAGGCAAGCAATATTTGCAGATATGATCTCTAAAGCTTCTTTTGGTTTCTAGTAAGTTCGTATAAATATATCATGTGGAATTTATAAGGTTTATAACCAAATGATTATCTTTCCCCTTTCCTTTTGTACCAAAGCTCTGGCTTTGCTATTATTCCAGTATTTTTTGAACTGTATTTTGAGGCTGTTAAGCACATAGAGAAAAAAAACTAAATATAAAATGGCATTTAAAAAATAATTCAAGAAAACATCAGGATAAATATAGTGTTATTCTGCTTTAGAACTATGCCAGGACTTCATTACACCAGCGTTTGTGGACTGGGTCCCAAGCACAGCCCACCTCAGGACCTCTTCTCTCCATTTTTGCAGAGTGTATCAGCAGCGGTTTTATGTCCTATGGAGCACGCCTTAGAAAATATTGCTCAATACAGAAATTTTGAGGTTCTCAGGAGATTCTAAAATCTCAGGATTTCCAAGTTTTGCAGCACTTGAGAGAGATGCTTCACCAAGGACTGTAATTCTTACGACTAACAGCTGAAGAAAACATTTCCAAAATGAGCTAATGTTCTGTAAATGCAAGGCACAGGAATATACAGACAGCTTGGTGAAAAAAGCGCTGACAATGAATCTAGATCTCGCCCCTGTGCCCAAGATCTCCCCAACCAAACCGATCTACAGCTCCTTCTGCTTCCTTCAGGTTCCTTGAGTCCGCTGCTGCTGTATCATCTTGTTCAGCTTTTCTCACAGATTCATTACTCAAAGTCATTTTATTAGTGTGCCTAGACTCTGAGATTCATAAAAGTTGCACCTTATCTATATTTCCAGCAGCCACTACCGTGCCACCTATGCATGAAATCAAAAGCTGTTTTATGCATGAGTTTGTTCATTCATTCATTCATTCATTCATTCATTCATTATTTGCTGAACACTGCCCAGGTGCCCAGAGCCATTCTTCTTGCCACAGCAATGAATACAGTAGGTATTTATTTTCTCCCTGAAATGTTTACTCATTAGATTTTAATTTTGAAAAGTAAAAAGGACTTTGCATTCTCTGAGGATGGATTGTTTTAGCTGTTGTAGGTATTATTTAAAATTTTCAAGTATCAATACCTAACTCGCCTACATGTGACATTTCCTATGACTCACTTTGGCTGTGATTTGGAGTTGTCCATTTAACGCAGAACATACTAAAGTACGTTAGCCCCTCGTAACCCCAGCAACCACACAGTAGAGCGAGCAGTGTCCCTTTCATCGGGTGTACGTGGCAATGGAGGCTCTGAGCAGATGACCCAAGACTTGCCTAGCAGAGCAGTCACTCCAAATAGAAGCCCAGAGAGGCCACCCAATGCTCACACCCTTTCTCTCATGTCCACTGTGCCAGGGCTGTTGATACAACCCAACAGTTACTCATAGAGGGAAAAGCTGAACAAGGCAAAAAATGACCTTGTCCTCCGACCCGTGGATTAGGTTTTGTAACTGTGTGAATTCCCTCCAAATTCCTGCATCCAGGCTCCCTCTGTGAGCCCTGGACAATGACTCTGTTTGCCTCCCGAAGGCTCCGTCCCTATCCTGGCCGTGAGCAGACGCCTGCACCCCATCCAGACAGTGCCCTCTGTGTTCCTGACACCTCCTCTCTTCCTGTGAATGAGACCAAAAGGTATATGTCATTGCATGCACGCTGCAGAGGGAAGATAAAGCCAACAAAAGAGCCAAAGGACATCAGAAAGGAGGAGACAATAAGGTGAATAAAAGCAAATTCAAAATGAACTAAATTTGGAAGTCATCTGGAGTGCCATTGTTCAGAACACAACACGCGCCCTGGCAGCACAAGCTCTGTCTACTGGGGTGAAACTGTATCAGCGTCCTCTGACCCTCTGTGTGTCCCGATAGTGACACTGTGGAGTGATGCCTGGCCTTGGAACCCTGACTGCTTGATGCGGAATAATGAACTCTTCTGTTTATATCATTGTTATTTTGGATTTTTCCACTGTGTACAGCCAAATGTAATCCTCATTGATACATGGCTGACTATTTTTAGTATTGAAAAAGTACCTTTGAAAGAACTCCTTGAGTTCAATTAATTAAAAAGTAGCAGTATAAATAGTGATGAGGAGAAGAATAATCGGGACTTGCCTGGCAAGCTCAAGGTCCTAAGTTTGATCCCTGGTACAAACAAAAAAGAAGTGACCATGAAGAAGGACAGGAGAGAAGAAAGAAGTTGAAGGAGGAGGAGGAGGA
>NW_004524581.1:20437337-20442780 GCF_000260255.1 Octodon degus | reverse complement strand
GAGGGGGAGGAGGGAGATGAGTAGAATGAGGAGGGAGGGGTGATGGCTCCATCTAGCATGTCCTCCAGAGGCCTCAGGGGTTCAGAGCGGGAGATCTGAAGGGGACTGGATCGTAGGGGATTAACCCACAGCTGAGTTCAGAGCTGCCAAGAGGTGGAGTGTGGTTGGGCGTCCCTGGAGTTGTGACCTGGAAGGGTCCCTCTCCTCCCCAGATCCTCCTTTATGTCTGCTTCCTGGCTACTATGACATGAATAGCCCTCCTCTGCCCAGACCCTTCCACTGCGCCATTTCTGGCTTGAAATTGGCCAACTATGGGCTGAAGCAGGGGATGAGGAGAGGGACACGGGAAAGCAGTAACAACAGCAACCATCAATAGGGACTCACAGAAGGCTCTTGCAGACCAAGACTGAAATTCCTTAACTGATGCCCCAATCACATAGTGCCAAGGTCTGGGGGACTTTGGAGGTCTCCTGATGCATTAAATATAATTCCTCCCAAGCATCTCATTATTGCAACCCACTGTCATTCCCACCCAAACCCACAGAACTAAGGGGCAGAGCTCCTCCTCTGGGCAATGATCCAATAATATTGTTCTTGTTAGCTATCCAGAGTGACCAGCAGTTCCTTCATTAGGCAAACTGAATCAGTTACGACTCACTATGTCCTCTGCCAGAGCCTGCACCTAAGCCTTCATTTCACTTTCCTCTTTGAGGCACAGTATTCCTGGGGTTTGGTATCTAGCTTCAGCATCAAAATCCCTTCTCTCCGCCCCCTGGGTACCCCCAATTGGAGTGAACTGGTCCCATCACTGCAAAGGAGTCAGACAGAGCTTGTGGGGGGATGACGGCTGTTCCTAAAGGATGACAAGCATTCCACCCTAGTGACCCTGGGCTATGGTGTGTGGTGCTTTGCACAATGGAATGAGAGACAGTAAAACCCAAGGAGCAGCAAAGCTATTCACTCCAATTCTGAATTTAGGAAAAGATTCTCTGGCAGAAAGAAAGCAAAGGTAGAGGGGAAATGACAGAGAGAAAAGAGGGGGCTGATCTCAGGCTTTGTGTCTGAGGGTGGCCCAGCTCCTCTATCGCGACTTCCAGTCAGACATACCCAGAGCACAGGGGACCAACGCCTTGACTCATACCCATCCCTGCGAGGGCACTGAGCACTTCCTACCCACCTGCACAGAGAACCGATTTCCTTCAGGTAGCCACCAACACTGCTCATTCACTGATGGCTGAGGAAGGCCTCCTCTGGAGTCCTCCCTGCCCTGCCCTTTGTGAGTGACACCACCCAGCCTCTGACCTGCATGTTCCACCCTCCCAACCTTCCTAGGACCTTCAGGTGTGCAGGGTTGGGCCAACCAGCACAGGAAGCCTTCAGACTTGCAATGTGTATGGGTGAAGTGAGCCTAGCTGAGAGTCCCCCTGAGCCAGAACCGCTCACAGGTCTCTGGGTTAAGCCTAAGCTTGCTGTATCGTGCAACACTGTGGCCTGGCAGCCGCACTCAGCTTCTTGTTCCCGCATGGGTCCTCCTTGGTACTTGTCCTCCACTTTGTTTGTCGTTCCAGTGCCTGATGTGACCACAACAGGTCACCAGTCCCCTTCCTACTGCAGGACCTTGCCCTGGACCTGCCATCCCACTGGCCTGATGGAGCCCGCCCTCCCTCCATCCCTCCCACATGGGGCTTCTTTTCTAGTTCCAAGCATCCAGAGCTCATGGTAGGGTAGAGCTTGTCTTGTCAGGAGCTTCTCCAGAAAACAGACCACGTACTGCTGATTACCAACCCATGGTTTTGTATCCTTTTATTTTTATCTTCATCAAAGCAGAAGCCAAAACAGAAAGGGAAGGAAATGAAAACTTGTCCTAGACTTTCCCATGTGAAACTGCCTCACTTCTTCAAATCAGAGGGAAGTAATTCCAGTCCCTTCCTCTCAATCCCATCCATCCCTACTTTGGCCTTTGAAGCAAGTGCTTGTGATAGTGTTAATTTGCACCAAATGGATGCCTGACAACGACCAGATGTGTAATATCAAATGGAAAACTCCTTTCTGAAAGAACTCAGGCTCATAAAACAAGCTTATCCAGGCCAAACTGCAGACCCTACTAAAGGGAACGCACACGTGGGAATGATGGATGAAGATATTTTACCACGTTCCACTTGCAGATGGGTGAAGTACGGTAAATTGAATCAGATCAATTTCTAATCCGGCCTAAATTAATTTTGTTTCATTTCATTTTATGGTGCTTGCACTCTATACTAAAAAAATCCAGTTTTGTTTCCTTCATGGCATGCTCCCAGAAATAATTTTCAAGACATTTAGAAGCTTATTTCAACCAGATCCACGGACAGCGCTGCATTTGAATGGTTACACAACTCTTCTGCAAACACACGGGTAAGTTGTCTGCAGCCTCCTTGTGTTCAGGGCTGAACATTTCACCAGGCTCTGCATCTGCTCTTTACATTGCACTGTGGGCCGTGGGGGCAGGGACCTTCTCCTCAAGGTCATCCCAGCCCCCGACCTCTTTGTTCTGGACTTTCTCACCCTCTTGTAGAGCTGGGCAGGGAAGCTGTGTCAGTTATTTTTTTCTCCTTGCTGGGACAAATACCTGACACCCAAAATGAAGGGAGGAAAGATTTAGCTCACAGGTATTGGGGGTTTCAGCCCATACTCAGCTGGCTCCAAGGCAGAGCAGCACAGGGCAGAGGGCAACCTTTCATGGAGGAGGCAAAGAGCGAAAGAGCAAATGGGGAAGTAGCAGCAACAATGGCTGCAGAGAGCAAGTCTGTCTCCCTTAAGTTGCATCCAGGCTATCCACCCAGGCTGGGGGAAGTACTCACACCCATAATCCCAGCCTTGATCATAAATTAATTTCAAATTCTAGAAGTCCCCGCCCCATGACTGCATGAGGCTTTGGGGGGACAACTAAACACAATCCATGACAAGCTCAGAGTCTGCTGGGAGGTGGAGGAAGAGGGCCAGGCTCTTTAGAGCCTAGGCCTAGAAGCCATCTCCCTGGTCACAACCCAGTCACATAGGATCACAGAGGTGTCTTTGAAGAGGGAGACTGCCAGGGTGGCAGGGAAGCGAGGGATGAGTTTGGTGGAACCATCTTGGGAGAGCTCAAGATCCCAGAAAGGCTCCTTATTTGGCGCAAAGAGAAGCAGAGGTGAAGAAAGTGGTGCTGAAAAGCACAGATCTTGATATCCTCAGACTGCAGCCCTGTCTTCCCGCTTTAAAGAAGGCCTGGGGCAACCGCTACTAGCTTTTAGCATGACCCGGATGACTGAGCCTGGCCTTTGGCATGACGTGGATGATCGAGCCTAGCGTTTGGCATGACCCGGATGACAGAACCTCTGTTGAGTTCCAGGGGAGCAGGTGCACCCTTGGGGAGGACCCAGCCACTCTTGGAGTTACTGCAGCATCTAGTGTGCTTAATGCTATTCAGACTCCATTATTTCTTTTCAAAACTTCCTATTTTTAAATTTATTCATAATACTGTCGCGCGCGGCCTTGCCTGCAAGAAGGACGCGACCACTGGTTGGTTTTCTGCGCAGCTCTTTATTCTTCGCTTACATCCGTCTTCTCTGTCTTCTTCCTCCCGAGGCCCCTGCTCTTAGCTTATAAGTCCCAGGGCTTCCAACCATGGGGTGCCACGTGTGTACTGCCCATTGGTCCAGGTATGCGGAAGCAATGCATTAGCCCAAGCCTTGGCCATATATGGAGTTGTTTACTCCAGGAGCGCTCACCCCTTGAGGGGGTGGAAGGCGGAAACCAGCGCCATCCTAGGGCGCGGTCACGCGCAGCTCCCTACATAATACCTTATAACAAGGTTGTATGTCTGTATTTTAGAAAGTCATGGGAGCATTTGGTGTGTGTATGTGTGTGTGTGCGCGCACACGTGTGTCTGTTGGTAGTAATGTCTGGTTGTGTGTGTGCACGTGTGTGTTGTGTTGTTGGTAGTAATGTCTGGTTGTTGAGAATACCAGTAGCCAGTGCGTTGGAACATCTAGGACTATCTCATATAAATTAAAGAGCAAACTAAAAAACAACATGAAGAACAGCGGTGGATGTTTCTCAAGTGGGGAGGAGATCGGGAGATGGGGGAGCAGGACAGCAGGGAAAGGAAGAGGACAGAAAAACGAATTAAGGTGTGTTCTGTGGGTGGACCAGCTCCACACTAAACAGATGAATTGCCCGGAGACTTTGTGGACGGTCACTTGGACATTTTTTTTTCCACCATTGTGCCCTTCAGCCCTATGCATGCTCAGGATTAGCTGCTGTTGGCTGTTTCTTTAGCAGTGTACCCAAATTCTGGACCACATACCACGCTTGCCATCTCTGGCACATGAGCTGAGGATTATTCCTGAGGGATCGAGCAACGCGGATGGAATGCCCTGGGTGTGCGAAGAGTGAAATCACGGAGAAAAAGATCTATGTAATGTGACAAACACACTGGACAAAGTGGGTGCTTTTCACTTCCAAGTCTCCTTTCTCTGCTACATTATTTTTGCCAATAATGGCAGGGCTGGAAGTAGGAAAACATTTAGAGCAAAAACAGATTTATAAAGTGAAAACAAAAATGAACTAAATCACCCTCCTGGTGGCTAGCACTGCTCCACACTATTTAGACAATCTTGGAAATGTTAGAGCTTGTGGGTCCCAGGAGGGAATAGTCGCCTGCTCAGTGTTTAGAGATGTGGGGATTTGAAGGTTTTGACAAAGGATGTGAAATACCTGTGTGGCTCATTGCACAGGGAAAAGGCTGCCGGCAAGTGTGAAAGAGGAATCGAAGACCAAGCTCAGGTTCCAGCCATATGTCTCAGTGCAAACCCAGCTCTTCAGCTACAACCTGCCTTAGGGAAGACATTCAAACTCTCTGTGCCTCGGTTTCCTCTTTTGAAAAATGGAGAGGATGTTAGCACCTGGGGTGCCCCAAGCACACGTCATGCGCATGCGTCAAGTGGAGACACGTGGGTATCAGGGCTCCTCCCCACCATCCCAGCCTTTTGCTGCCCAGAGGAGAAAGCAAGACCACAGCTGTGCCTAGCTGTGCCCGGAGAAGGTGTGAAGCCCTTTCCTCTGAGCACACTAATCAGTGCCCTTCTTTATTTTGAGCTCCCCAGCACGAAGAACACGAGCCTCCTACTAAGTATCACCCTCCAGCTGTTTGTCTTTAGTAAAAACCGCACTTCCATTTCTTCGGGCGAGGAAATATATTGAGAAATACAACACTATTGCTTATTCTCATGGGTGTAGGCAATTATAAAGAACTATAATTGGTTTCCTAGCTAACATTATTCAATGACATTCTGTAAGCAATTTCTGGATGCTTATTTTATGACTCAATTTGTTACATTTCTTGGACCTGAGGGAGAGCCAGAATCTGCATTTTCTTTCTTTCTTTCTCTCTCTCTCTCTCTCTCTCTCTCTCTCTCTCTCT
>NW_004524581.1:20382078-20437062 GCF_000260255.1 Octodon degus | reverse complement strand
GGGCTGGCTGGCATGTGGTGCTGGGGGATCAAACTGCAGTCCCTGTGCTTTACCAAGCTTGTTCCAAGTAGGTGCTTTAGACCACTGAGCCATCTCACCAGCCCCTCTTATTTGTTCTTGGCAGAATAGAAAAGGGTGGAGATCAGACACAGGAGGCCAGCCACACAGCAATCATAGTGATGCCTGGTCACCTGCGTTACCTGTGACTCAGGGACGCATGCATATGTCTAAACCTTCCTACGGCTCAGACACAGCAATGCAATAGGTCTGTCTGTTCTCTCCTTTGCTGCCTTAGAAGGATGTGGGAGGAGTAACTATTCCTACCACTTCCTGGAAAAATCTAACTCTAAGCCATTTCTGTCCTCACTGAAATCTGCTGTGGGTTTTAAGAGCCATTGAGACCACCCCTTAAAGAACAAGGAGAATTGAGTGTCAGGGATACCACAGCGAATCCCAGAGAATCAGGAAGCAAAGAAACTTCTTAGACCAGAAAGAAGGACAGGCCTGAGGGAGCTGGCTGGTCATGGAGGGTCCATGGTGACGAGGCCCTGCTGCCTCCCGCTCTGCTGAGCAGCGCAGTGGGTCTCCAGAGCATGTGACCTCCCCCCTGTAAATACGAAGACAGCGCTGGTACAGACACCCAGCCAGCGTCGGGTGGCGAGCCTCTACTCCTGAGGTAACTTGTGTGACTCAGAAACTGCTTTGGGCGGCACTTTTTGCTATTTTAAATTTTAATTCTTAACTCAATATAAACACAAGAAAGAAAAATACATTAGGTTATTGCATTCTTCTTAAAACAAACATGCGATCAACTTGAATCTCTAACTTTAAATCTCACAAAAAGTTTTCTTTTGCAGTAGCAGATTATATCTCCTAGGCCATCACTTAGCATCTCTGTCTTTTAAACACAATGGAGCCTGGAGCAGTTTATATATCACGAAGCTTTGCTACACTGAGACGTTTCTGGCCGGGAAAGGCTTTGCTTCAGGCTAGATTCCTTTGAGAAAGCAAAAGAGATGGACGTCACAGGGTGAGAATGCAAATCTTGGGCTGGTCAGATAGCTCAGTGGACTAAAGGGCCTGCTTAGGCAGACGCAGGGACTGGGGTTCAAGCTTGGATGTGCAGTGTCCACCCTGCCTCCGGGGCGCACTGAGATGGCAACTGCGACTGCATGTGGTGGCCACCCCTATAGTCCCAGTGCTTGGGAGGCTGAAAACAGGAGGATCACTACGAGTCTGATCTACATAGTCAGACCCTATAGACCCTGTACAAAATACAAAAAAAAAAAAAGAGTTCAAATCTTAATATTTCAAATTTAAGTGATGTTGTAGATCTAAAATTATTTACTCTCTGACTTTTAAAGCCTCTAGCAAGGTTTCCAACATTTTTGTAAACTCATTCTTAGACAACAGGATTGAAATGGGGTGGTTATAGCTGGGTTAACATGCGGAACAGGTTACACACACACACACACACACACACACACTTTTATCACTGCTGCTACTAGAATCAAATTCCTTTTTGTTATCACATGTGAATTAATAGCGCTCTTCATAATCTCCCTTCACTAAATCTAGAGAAAATAAATTTAGATGATTAAAGAAGACAGAGACCAGCCTTCAAAGAACTACTTTAGGAACTGGAGGGAAATTTTGTATTGACACAAAATACTCCCCAGAGTACCCCCAATAATTTTACCTTTGATATAGGTAGAAATACAGAAGCTACAAAGTTACAAAACACCACCCCAAACTTTCAATTCTATTTGACACCTTAAGCTTTCAATCTTAATTTTTGTTTCAGCCCTTCTTTCTTCTAATCACTTCAAGACAGACTAGAAAAACTAGTAAGAGTAAAAGCTTACTATCCCAAATTTGCTTCCCCCCACCGTCAAATGCTGCCCTGTGACAATCTGTAGCTTTTATATCTGCTTCAATGCCCAGGACGATCCACATGCTGGCTGCATAGTGAAAATATCTTCGACTGTTTATTTCACAGAGAAGAGAAAAATGAGCAGAGATTGAGAAGCATGATTAATAGCCCATGAGATGGCCCTGTGGATCCATTAGACGATAACTGCTGCTTTCTCTTACTAGCTAAATGTTAGTTAGTGGTACTTGCCAAGCTAACAGTATTTAGGTTTAAACTGATTACTGGTAATGACCAGCAGCTTCAACGATGCCATAGGACCAAAGATCTTCAGCACCTAACAAGTCTACTTCTGAGTGACTTGGAGAGAAAGAGGAGGCATGGCGGGGCTGAGACTGTGGCTCTGCTGGAGTGAGCTTGCCCAGCACAAGGCGAGGCCCTGGGCTTCATTCTTGGCATCGTACCATTAAAAAGAGCCCCGTGTTTTCATGGTTATGCTACACAAACCTTTAGGGACAACAGGAAAAATATATAAAGGGAGCAATAAGAAAATCATAAAATTAAACACTGTCTTTAAAATCTAAATAGTTAAAATTTTAAATCAAAAGTTCACATGGCTCATAGATATTGGTCTAGAAAGTAGGCACATCTGTCTTTCGGTTGAGAGCTTCACTTTGCAGCCCTTCTGCAACCCATCTCTCGGATGCTGGTCAACTGAAGCCCCCTTCTCCTAGGAGGTATCAGCTCACCCCTCCCGGGCCGATGCCTCTTGCTCACTCACTAGAATAGTAACCTGGTCAGTAGGGTTCAGCTTCCTGCCCTGAGTTTGCCATACCTGACCCACGTGAATGTGCCAGGTGGTGGGTCACAGCCTATACTTAGGAAAAAGAATACCTCGCCTGTCACATAGGATCCCGGAAGCCTCACTGAGGAGCGGGTGACCACCAGGGGGCACAAGAGAGACAGACTTGCTCTCTGCTGCACTGTTGCCACTACTCCTTCCTCTGCTCTTCACTGTTTTCCACTGCCGTGAACTGCTGCCTTCTGCCATGTGTCACTCTGCCTTGGAACCAGTTGAGTATGGACTGAAACCTCCACAAACTGTGAGCTAAAAAAACCCTTTCCTTCCTTAATTCTGGGTGTCAGGTGTTTTGTCCCAGCAATGAGAGAAGAGTACCAAGACAGAATTTGGTACCAAGAGTGGGGTTCGGACCTACACGGGCACCAGCCCATTGGATGGGAGGCTTCGAGATATCAAGAGAACAGGTCCTATCCAGTTCCCACTGGGAGATGACATTAGCTGCTGTGAAGACTCCTACAGGCTGGCATAGACCTGAAACCTGCTGACAAGGACAAGCAGAACCTCATTGTACCTGGTGAGAGGATCTCCGTTCAGGTGTAGAATGCCCCATCTAACCCAGCGACCACACTGTCCACACTAGCCAGGGTGACACTGAGAGTCAGAGCACACAGGTATGGAATCTCAGGAGTGAAACAAGGTCAACCCTCCAACAGTGACTGGGGAAACCACAGTTCTGTCCCGAAGCCCAAGTTCCTGTGATGAAGGGAACATTTCTACCAGGTGGCACAGGAGGCTTCCAAGGAGCCAAAATTACTTCCTAGTCTTCTGGGGCTCCTCATGCTTCTGAACCAGCCATCCTAGGAGGGAATTTAAGCTGTAGTGGAGAAAGTGGCCACTAACAGCAAAGTGGAAGTTGCTGCCCTGCCACAGTGGAGCTGGTTTCTGAAACCAGGAGATCACTTTCCAGGTCACCTCTGTGGGCTCCATGTGTACTCATCATGGAAAGGGAAACTGTAGTCGTCCCACTCGACAAAGCCAAGCAACCGAGTACTCAAGTCCTCAGGGCTAAAGTTTGGTTGTTTTGCTTTTGACATGAGGTCTCATATAGTTCAGGCTAGCCGTGGACTCACTTAGGTAACCCAGGCTGGCCTGGAACTCGAGGCAGTCCTCCTGCCTCACCCTCCCCAGTGCTGGGATTACAGGCCTGTGCCATCATGTTCAGCCTCAGGGGTGAGGCTTGGAGTTTTATACCAAACAAATAAATCAAAGACAGTGGGCAAAATGGCCATGGAAAATCAGCTTTTACGCTGGTCCCAGACTCCACCTGTTTAGGGAGCCCACAGCCTCAGAAATTAGCCGTTGTTTTATGTCTGGCAAAGGAGAAAATTACAGTGAATCTAAGTTTGCAGATTTTTTTTTTTTTTTTTTTTTTGCGGAACCAGGGATTGAACTCAGGCCCCTGCGCTTGCCAGGCAAGTGCTTATTCCACTGAACCATCTCCCCAGCACGTTTGCAGATCTTAATTGGTTTTCTTCGTGGTTCTAGAATTGGACAGCAATCTGCAATGGCTCCTAATGCACCAAGAAGGCTCAGAATGTCCCACTGTACCCTGCAGCACATTACTTCTACATCCTAAGTAAAGAAAGTGACAAGCAGGACCCAAAGGTGTGGCACAGACACAGCCCTGTGTGGACAGTTCACAGCTGTCTTATTTGAACATGGTTAGAACAGAGGCCATTTGTGAGGGCATCCTGGGCCCAGGCTTAATTCCTCTAGTTTGAGAGAAAGACTGAGCAGAATGGTTGGCATCACTGTCACCTTGTCACCACTGTAAATGGACTTATTTAGTCTCAAATGCCACTGGGAAATCACAGAGCACTGGGCTGTGTAAGTTAGGAACAAGAAAAAAGAGTAATAGGCAAGAATAGTCACTGGTTAACAGTAGGTTATTACTCTATGAGTGCTAAGGTCGAGAGGACCTTCTTACTGCCCTCACTCAGACTGGAAACTGCTCTTATTAGGGGAGAAACTGTCCTGTTCAGAATCACCTGCTTCCCAACAGTTCCAGTTTGGGTGTGTGGCACTTAGTATGGGTGACTCCATTTTCATTTGGTCTAATTTATTGGAACCTAACTTACAAACTTAAAATAATAGCATGACTAAAACAATGGTATAGCCTAATTTTAACAATTCCCCATTTTATGAGAAGAGCCCGAACAAGAAGTAGAGCATCAACTGTATGTTCTCAGTGAGGGCCATTCTGGATCTGCTGAGAAGTGACGTTGTCTTCATGGTGATATATTTCTATGAGTTCGGTCATGCTGGCCAAGGAGAGACTGCTTGGGGGGCGGGGTACAGAAAGCTGGGTATAAACTTTTAAAAAGCTTTAGTGAATCTATACATGCAGGAGACTGTTTTAACTACCAGGAGGACAGTACCAAGAGCTGGGAGTGTGTGCCTTAGAAAGGGGCCACATAAACTATGCCAACTATAATCCAGTAGGTCAAAGAATGAGCCAGAGAAAGCATGGACTTGAGACAGTCTGTGGCTCTCCAGGAAGGCAGGGAGCCCCAAGACGTTTGCACTGTTGCTTCTGGGCTCCTCAAGGAGTCTTTGTATCCTCTTTGCATGATTTGAGCTGTTCCAAGGGAATAAAACATGATCACAACTCAAGTTCTGCGTGTTGTAATTGACCTAACTTGCTATTCTGGAACTGAGCTCAGAAGTGCAAAGTGCCACAGCCCATGAGCATGTGTTTATAGCCACACGAAAGTATCACACAGGGACAAGTGGGTAGAGCTCAGCTGGTCACCACTGGCACCCATCTTGCACGGTGGGCAGAACAGGGGCCACTTGTTACAAGAGGTCACCATCACAGCATGCAAAGCTGTGTTCCCTGGGCACGGCAAAGCCTTCAGGCCAAAGCTAAAACAGGTATGAGGGCAGCGTGGGCCATCACTTGAGAGAGAGCTCGGGTCTGCTCCAAGGAGATGGAGGACAAACTTCAGTGCCAAAAAAGGAGTTCCTGGGGTCCCCTAGTCACACTGCCCCATCCAACCTCTCTGTAGAGTCCAGCACTGTCAAGGAGGCTCAGGGTCTCCTGCGATGACCACTTTGGAGCTTCTGATACTGACAGCCAGCGTGGTTCCCATGCACAGTGGCTGGAAAGCTCGCATCCCATGCCTGTGCCCAGTGGGTCACTGCTCATCAGAGGCCACTGAAAGCGATCTGCAATCCTGTCTCTGCCCTTCAGGCGATTGCACAAGGTGTTGAATCGCATCTCTGGACACTGTACCCCATGCCGATACTGCCACAAGTGCCTGCCTCCTCTCACCTTGACCTCTCCCCTCTGCCTGGGTGTGCCTCCAGGTAAGGGTGTGCACATGTCTCTATTTTCTGCTCCCAGTAAAACCTCTGTTAACAGGAGGAGATACTATGAGTTTATAATATTCATAAATGTAAGTAATCTAAAGCCCCTGACTAGGGGAACAAGAAGTATGAGCCATCCAAGCCTATTCCTCATAGCTCATCATTATTCCAAAGGCCGCTGGCTCTTCTGTCTGTATCTTCTTAGAAGTGCACAGACTTGACACTATGGTTCATTCTCACCAAGCAAACGGAGCAGCTAAAGTCATCCTGTGCAGCTTGGTGGGTGCAGACCTTACACACCCAGTTGCCACATGGCCAGGCTGCTGTTCGGTGCTCAGAGCTCTTCTGGATTCTATGCCCCTTTTCCAAGCCCCTTTGACTCCAGTCCTGTCTGCTGCCAAGCAAAGCTGAGCTGCAGGATTGGCTTTACACTCCCTACCTCACCTGAACATATCTAGGGAACTCTGAGATTGTGGGAGGAAACATGTCTAGGCAATCTCAACTGACCCCGTGGGATGAGGCCAGCAAGGCGGGAATTGGCCCGAGGGCCACACAGGGGGCAAAGCATGGCGTTGCCCTGCACTGTCATGCATTTCCCCTGGACATGGCTGAGTTTCGGGTTGCATGCCAGATAGTTCACAGATGTAAGTCTTAACTACAGTTTTCTGCCTTAGGACAGTATTACACTATGCTTCTGTACATTAGTGAACACCTGGCATTACCTCTGTCAGGCTAACACCTGGAGTCATGACTGCTTCCATCTTAATTAAAATATGAATGGACACATCAACCAACATGCATCTATTAAATACTTGTTATAGAGGAGATGCTGTCCTGGATGTAAAACATGAAGAAATGTAAGGCATGATGCTGTCCTCAAAGGTTTTAAAAAACTTTATTGACACTTCTAACCTCACACGTTACAATAAAGCATTGTATTGAAAGAGCTTAAGAGTACCAATTGCCAGTTAGGAGACTGTCATGGCTGATACACTGTCAACTGGAGAAGCTTAGAAGTCTAAGGGACTCAGCAGGGAGCGAGGGCCCTTGCTCTGTAGACACCCTCATCCTGTGCAACAGGAGGGCAGGAAAATGGCATCAGTGCTACTTCTGCCCTTTTGTGCTTGCTGCTTTTGCTGTCCTCCACCACCTTGAACAGTTGCCCCTGCGTCGTGCCCAGCTGGCCTTGGAGTGAGCTGATCTTGGATCGAAACCTCCACGAGCTGTGAGCTAACTCAGCCTCTCCTTCCCTTGTTGTGGGTGTTGGGCATTTTCCCTCAGCAATGACAGAAAGGTAACCAACACAGAATTCGGCAATCATTGCTGTGACTGTGCCTGAGGATATGGCTCAAGAGCCTTTGGGAATGACTTGGAAAGGTTCAGAGATGCTGTCTGAAAGAGTAGAGCTGGAACAGTTCAGGCTGTTCTGTACAGGAGATTCTGGTCAGACTTCAAAGACCAGAAGGCTGATAGAAACCCTGCTGGTAAAGATCAGGCTTGGGAGGTTCCTGCTAGGAAGAATGAGTTCCTGGTGCTGGACTCCAGATGATGTGTTATGGCTTGGCAAAACGTTCGTCAGCACTGTGCTCAAATCCAGAGACTTTGCCTGAGACTGAGATTAAGGCAAAATAAATTTTAAGGCAGTCTAATGGTGAGATGGTGGTATAGCTATTGTTGGGGGTTTTCAGCTTACCTATGTCGAGAATCAAAAACAAAGAACCCACAGGATGATTTAAAATGTGGACCTGTCTAGAAAGGGAGCTCCAGTAAATCAGTGAACTACAAAAACAGAGCTGAGAGCTTGATGCTGGAAGGAACAGGGTAGTACAAAAGATGGTCAGGACATCACAGAAAGCAGTAAGTCTTCACTCTTTGCGGTCTCAAAACTGCAAAAGTGAAGGATTTTGCTTTGAGGAGAAAGCTGCAGAGCACCACCATGCTCGAGTGGTGGCAGCATGGAGAATTTGTTCTAGGCACTCAGCCCCTACAGCTAGGAGCGAGGAACGCCTGGCTACCACTCCAGCTGGCAGCAGGCCTTGGCATCATCCACATGGTGCTGGTTTTAGGTGCATGCAGGATGCAAGAGTTGGGGCTATGGTGGCTTCCACCCTACCTTCAGAAGGCCTGGAAGGCCAGGCAGCGTGCCCTTGAGGGCGGTGTGTGAAGCTATGAGGGTGCAGCACAAGGTGCACGAAGACCCCAGAAGTTTGGAAAAGCCAGGAATGTGGATCATCTAAGGAAACCTGCAAGGAGAGAGCAACACTGGCCTAACAGAGAAGCTGTGGGAGCTGTAAGCACCAGAAGTGCCTAGGGGTGGCGTCACACAAGCCCTCTGGAGCTCACAATTTGCCACAGATTGCTTCAGATGCTGGACATGGCACTATAGGATTTAATGTTTGCCCTGCTGGAGTTTGGACTTGCTTTGGTCCCAATATTTGGGAATCCCTGTTTTTAACTTTTGGAATGAAAAGGTTTATTTTGTGCCACTGAATGGTGGAAGTATTTTATAGAGTCTTGCTGCTACAAGTGTGTCTTGCCGCTAAGTTTGTCTTACATCTCAGGAGATTTGGGACTTGGACTTTTCAGCAAGCTGAAACTGTTAGGACTCGGGCAACTCTTGCAGATGGACTAAGTGCCTTTCACATGAAGGAATGTGCATTTAAGGGACCCAGCACAGACTGATAGGGTTCTAATTTAACATAATGTTGATAGACTTAATATTGGCTAAGGACTGTTAAACCTGTGTTACAATGTTCAAGTTGTAAAATGTTAAGAAAGCACAAGATCCCAAGTTTGATCCCCAGTACCCAAGTGTGTGTGTGTGAGAGACAGTGTACCTTTGTGGTAGATTATAATGGTTGATACATTATGCCAACTTGAGAAGTTTAACTAAGGAACTCAGCAGGGAGCCAAGGTTCTTACTCTGTACAATCCTCATCCTGTGCAAGAGGTCAGGGAGACGGTGTGCGTGCTACACCTGCCTGTGTGTGTGGGGGGGAGGGGTGGGAGGTGCTTACAGTATCAGTGAGGAAAAGAGGCTTGCTCTTCTCCCCTTCGCTCTTGCTGCTTTTGCTATCTTCCACCACCTTGAAATGTTGCTCCTGTGCCGTGCCACCGTGCCTTAGAGCCTGATTATGGACTGACACCTCCACAAACTATGAGCTAAATAAACCTTTCCTTCCTTAATTGTGGGTGTTGTATGTTTCATCTCACCAAGGAACGAAGGGTAACTATGAGACGTAGAAAAGTTTCTAGAAATCACTAACTCTGTTATTTCTGAATGGCTGTTATGGGCCAGGTTAGCATGTGGGGGTGACATCACCCCTCCTGATGGCCTGATGGCAGGTGAGTGGCTGGTGGTGTGGCTCCTCTGGAAGGCGCTGGCCCTCTTGGGTCATGGAGAACATCACATCTCTCATTATATTCAATTCGGCACTGTCCTTCTGGCTGGGGTACACCCACCAGGTGGAGGTGACTCTAAAAGCAGAATGCAAAAGAGATACCAAGATTAAGAGATGTAAGCCAGTTGTTCTAGACCTAGGTTCTTTCACCTGCGACTTTCTCTCCAAAGTACAGGGGGTAGGTTCTAGACGCACCTGCATGGATGAGAACCAAAATGTACTCTGCTAGCAGAACACACTCTCTGGCTTCATTCAAGACAAGGAAAAGGAAGAGAAGGGACTGTCACAAGTCCTGATTAAAGAGGACAGGATAAATGAGGCCTGTTTGCATTTCGGGCTTCTAGGCTATAACACTTCACTTGACAGCAGGGGCTGAGGTCACAATCTCTCATGTCATAGGTGTTTAAGAGTCACCTGGAGTCAGAGATGTGAAACGCTGGCACAGTGTACTTGTGATCATGATTTTCCAAAAACACATTTTTTTTTTGTTTTAAATGTGATTTTTCTCCCTAGCTACAAACAAGGTGTGAATCTTTGTGGAGGTAGGAAAAGGAGTTTTGCAAAGAGTGCAAATGCTTTTAAGGATTAGGGGCTTGAAAAAGAGAAGCCAGCTATTCTGTGGATGAAGGCTGGGTCAGATCCAAGGTAGAGGATCAGTCCGTTTCCAGGTCTGAAGGGGGCTGGGCTCTGCCTGGCTCCCTAGCGGGAGAACTGGGGGAGCTGATGCAATGAGTTACAGAAACCCAGGGGGCACTAAGGCAGGACCTACCATCATATGTGGAGACATATATACTTTTCTAGAAAGGGATCCATAAGTGCTGAGATTTCCTAAAGGTCCAGGGCCCAAAAGAAAGAGAAAATGGGACACAGCTGGACAAGCTCAAGCTCCCGTGTGAGCCAAAGTACAGGGAGCTAGCTCAGGAGCACCGTGTGGACCACACCCCACCCAGACCCACACCCCACCCGGGCCACAGGGCTCTGCTGCCTGCTGGGATTCTCCGCACTTGGAAGTATCGCCTGATTGCTTCCTAGTGGGAGGTAATAGAAGTGAAATTAATTCATCAAGACTTTTTGAGTAAAACACTGGGGGCAGGAGATAGTGGTAGGGTGCTTTCTAGCATGCATGTGGCCTTAGCTTTGATTCCTAGTACCTAAAGTAAAACTCTGAGCTATTTGAAAATTAAAACTGGTGATTCTAATGATTGACTTCTGCTACTCCAGCAGGTAAATTCCTGTGAAGGTCAGGTTCCAAATGCCCAGCTTCCCCTGCAGTGGACAGCGTGTTCAGAACACACCCTTCAGGGGAGGCTGGAGTCCGAAAGTAATTTCCTCTATTTCTGACCACCTCATTTTATAATTTATTAAAATAGTTCCAATAGTTACATAATTTTAATTGTTCTTTCTCTTTCTGAAATAAGGACTGTGAAATAAAATGCCTTTTGAGATCCTGGGCATTTACATGTGCATTTTACAAATCAAGATATTTACTTAATGTTCTGACTGGTGTCAAAGCAAAATATGAGGCTCAGAGAACAGTATGAGAAATTAAATGTAGTGAACAGGATCCTCAGCCAGGAAGCAAGCGTAAGGACTAGGCTTGCCCAGGGAGCTGATTACAGTTACTGCTCTCCATCCTTTTCATGACGTCACTGCACAGGATAGGCAAACATTCCTGGGTCTTCTTGCTGTAAGAAGAGCTGCATGCTGAGTCACTTCTGGGACAAACCGTGGCATCCAACTTGGAAGGCCAGAGAGCTTGTGTTCCAGGTCTGCAACCCTGACTCTCACCTTCATGTCACCAACAGCACGGCAGGCAGCAGAGCGCCCCGGGAAGGGTGCTTGAAAGCTGCTGAGCTGCTTTACACTAAGATTTGGAGAGCTCCTCAGCTCAATGTTAAACTCAAAACAGAAGCACAAAAGAAATCAATGGGAATTGCTGGCCCATGCGTGCTTGTGACGTGTTCTCTTCGGCACACACAGACTCCCTCTGGACGTCTGCATCATGATCTCAGCACTGTATCAAAGCACCAGTGCTACGCGTGGTCTGAGGGCTGCAGTGCCCTGCTGCTAGCCTTGAGCTGTGCTCCTCCCTCACCAGCCCCAGGTGGCTCTGACGCTCCTGCCAGCCTGAGGGCCATGGAGGGCCTAGGGCAGATCCACCGAGACAGATCACTGAGAAGTAAAGTGGGGCCTTTCCCACCGTGCCTTCTGCTTTCTGTCCCCACTGTTCCCACTGGGGCAGGTTTCCTCCCACAACACTGCTTTCCTAGAGGGCTAAGGATAGGACAGGCATCCAAAATGAATGACTACTGTCAGACCTACAGAAGACCTCCCTTTCTATGGATATAAGGTCAAACTAAGGCCATGTTTATGTAACCCAAGGCAGTGGGTAAAATCTGAGAAGGCCAGCGAGGAGGCCCTCACGCTCTCAGTGGCCGAAACACTGGTATCTGGGCCTGGCCGTGCAGCCACGCAGCACAGTAAGGAGATCCTGAAGGAAGGGGGTCAGCTATGTTCTTGGCCGGAGTCCCCCAAGACCGGGCCTGAGTGAGGGCATCAGTTAGCTCAGCCCTGGCAATGAGAATGAAGGAGTCAGGGTTTATAGCAAATCTGAGTTATCATGATATTCAAAACTCTGAAAGACTTACCTGCATTGGAAATGGGTCCAGAAGACTGCAATCATATTTATAAAGTATTAAAATAATACAGATCTGAATCTCTAACAGAGCAAACCACCTAAGGAAAAGCATAAAATGGTAAGCTGTGAAAGTTGCGTAAGTACTGACCACCAGAGAATATCTAGAAAGCATGTATCCATCAAAGCAAATATGCTTTTTAAATAATTAATCTTGTACTATCAAAGGCATAGCGTAAAAATTTACTCTTTGAAATTTATCCTCACCTTTCAGTCAGTGCACCTCCGCAGGGCGCCAAGACCCACCCCCCGCCCCTGTGCGGAGTGGGCGCGCACGCACGTGACACCCAAGCTCCAGCCTTTCTTCCGGCCCTTGTCCCCCCTCCCCCACCTCTCCATCTCTAGACGCCTTCCTATCCAAGTCCTCATAGGCACTGCAAGGAGCACAGGGGAGACGGTAAAGAGCACGCACTGTGGAGCTGGCCAAGGTGGTCCCCAAAGCAGAGGCATGAGCTGATTGACGGTGAGAAAAAGAACCCCGAGAAGCCGTCCTGGCTACCCGGGGCGGAGGGCTGCTTCTCCGTGCTGGGGTAAGAGGGGGACACGCAGCAGGGCGGGCTGGAGGAGCCTACTCATGGCAGTGAACCACACGCGACGCCGCGGGGTTGGGACTCTGAAGGTGCCAGCGCCAGTGACACATGGCGTTGAGCAACTCCACCGTGCGAAAACGAGGCTTCTCTAAGCATTATTACACAGACGAAGCCCTCGATAAAGACTTCTCCACCAGACAAGGAGAGAGAGGGTGCCAAGCACACGACTTGGAAGCATTCTGGAAATACCGTAGATATTCCCGTTCTCAGTGGCCGGGTGGGGGCTGGAGATCTTTGCTAAAGGACAATTTCAGTTTGTAGGGGGAGTAAGTTCAAGGGGTCTGTTCTGCACCAAGACCTTTAACAGCAACGCAGCGTGTGTGTGGGATCTGTTGAGGCACTAGCAGCTCTCACCACCCGCACGGCGAGTGTGCAAGGCAACACACACACGACGCAGCCTGAGGTGGCCCTTCCACGACGTGTGTGTATGTCAAAGCACCCTAAATATATACTGCTCCCACTTGTCAATTAAAATGAACACATTTAAAACTTTCAAGCAGAAAAATATATATCAAGAAAAAAAATCTATAGAATGTAAAAAACAATTAGAAATGTTTACCATTAAAATAGTCTCCTACTACAAATTATAAGGCATTTCCAAGACTGTATAATCTGAAAAAAAAAAAGTTTCCCTTACAAATAAGCTATAATACAGGCTTTTGTCCAAGTGTGTATTTTGAATTAGAGCGCCTTTAATAGTTTTCTTACTTTTTAGTGTTGTTTGGTTATTAATATTAAGCTACTAAAATAGTATTAATATTAACATGACTTTTGGTAGTAATTGTAGCCACTTTGATAGCTTAAGGGAAAAGTGAGCTAAATTAATAATGTGCCATAATAAAGTTATACGCTGAAAATCTTATTTTCTCCAAATCTAACTATTTGCATACTCTAGTAGAATTATCTCAATTATCCGCTGGCACTGGGGGGAGTAAGCATGGCAGAAATAAAAATATAGTGCATTTTAGACTTTTACTGTGACTGAGTTTTGTGTGGGGTCTAAAACACAAGGAGATCTGTGACTTTAAAAGCTCTTTATGTCAAAGAAGGGCTCCACAAATGTGAGCTTTTACGAAGGCTCTCAGGAGCGAGCTGTATTCGTGCTAAAAATGTCGCAACACTTCTAAGGTCACAACAATAAAAACGAGGCATATTATTTATGCCAGATCTGTTTGTTTACACATCTAAGAATGTCACACAGCTATAAATAAAACATTAAAATATAGACATGTTGAACATGGCTCAACTACTTAGTACTTGGGCTATTTGTCCAATGGCTCAAGGGACACTACACAGATATCAAGAACACAAAGCCCTGAATAACGCACTGCTGGGGATGCCCGGGAACCGGAAGTGAGGGTGTACACTGAACACTGACAGGCAGACATAGCCAAGGTGGTGGCCTGGGGGCTGCAGGCCGCGTGGTCTGGCAGGAGTGTGCAGGGACATCGCAGTGGGCCTGGAGGAAGCACAGGCTCTGAGTAAGTGGGCTTGGGAGCGCCAGCGAGACATCATTACTTCAGGAACCTGAACTGCCTGTCGTAAGGGGATAGAGAGACAACGCCAAGGAGAGGGTTGGAGAACAGTAAAAATCACCTGACACGGGTGATGGAGATCTGGTTTCAGGGGCTGGAACAGATAGGGAGAGCCAGGAAGGGACAAAGCGAAGCAGGCTTCCCAGAGCAGGAATAGCCAGAAGAGGAAAGTGGCTATTAAAGACAAACGGGGAAGGGGCTGGTGAGATGGCTCAGTGGTCTAAAGCACCTACTTAGAACAAGCTTAACAAAGCACAAGGACCTGGGTTCAATCCCCCAGCACCACATGCCAGCCAGCCCCGCCCCCTGGTGGGCTGAGCTGGTCACACACAAATAAATAAATACATAAATTTAAAAAAAAGAAAAAGACAAGACAGCCGGGGAAGGCAGGCTGGGGTTGGGAGGAGCTGGGTGGGAGTCGGTGAATGCCCGCCATCCTGGTCTCTTTAGAAGGAAAATCTCATTTGCTCCCAGAAGTCACGGCAGGCAATGGCAGCACAGGCCGGAAAACCGTTGCTGCTGCCAGGAGCAGGCGCTGTGAGGTGTCTGGAGCTGCCACAGCTGCAGCTTATGAAAATAGCACTCTTGCCTGGGGCTGGGCAAGGCGGTGCACAGGCGTCCTTTCCCAGGTCGCGCATGGGAGCCCAGCTATTCGAAGCACTTTTTCTATAACCTCATTTACCTAAGAAATCTTTTAGGAAGATAAAGTCAATTTAGGGGCAGGGTGTAAATAACCCAGGCCCCGGGGCTCCTGAACTTTATTGTGTATTAGAATCTCCTGAAGAGCTTGTGAGAACACAGAGAGCCCGCCCAGGCTCCAACTCAGGTCTGGGAAGGGGTACAGGAATCTCTGCTCCCAGAGGTCTCCAGGGACTGCTATTGCTCTGGTCTGAAGACCACATTTTGAGGCTTGTTAATCTAGAGAAACTTGACAAGCAGAAAGAAAAAAAAAATATATATATATATATATATATACACACACACACATATATGTATATGTATATATATTTGTATTTAGGACAGGGTGTTCAGGAGGAAAAATATTTCAGAAGATGTAATTTACCAAACTTTCTAATTTTAGTATCTGTGATGTTATGAGGAACACGATACTTGGACACTGTGGGTGAGGCCCTGTGCTGCGCTGTGGGCTGGGAACAGCGGCAGCAAGGGCATAACCAGGTAGAGTGGGCAGGGAGATGCTTATGATGGCTGGAGAAAGCGAGAAGGAATACAAGGGGAAGAGAAGAACAGGGTAAGGTGGAAGAGAAGCAGCAGCAGACAGGAAAATGGAGAACAGGAATATTTACAGGTGGAAACAGGTGAGAAAGCAGGTGGGAAGGACAGGAACCCCGCCCCTCTCAGTTGGGGATACCCGATCCGGCGCTGCTGAGGAACTGGGTTCAGGCCAGGGCTGGCCTTGCAGCCAGGGTTGCTCTGAGAGTGCTCCTGCAGCTCCTCGTCCTGGATGGGAGCTACGTGCAGACCTCTGGGTACCGCTCTTCAGGCCTTCATAGTCACGGAGTTTCCAAGGCAACTCTTGTGCCTGGTGCTGAGAAAGGGTCTAGCTGTGCTCCTTTATCTGTGCACGTGGTGACGCAGGCTGCCAAGAGTCACCCTTGGCACCACGAGGCCTCAGCATTCACGTTCTTGTCAGAAATCATGTACCCAGTGTATTTCTGGGCCTTTCTTCCCCTGGTCTGCAGGTCGGCCTTTGCGCCAGCACCACACCACTGTGGAACTTTCCTCCTGTTCCTAGAGTGATGAGTGATTTTACCAGAAAAAGTGTTGACTTTGTGGAATGCTTTTTCTGTGTCTATTGTGATGAACACGTGAGTTTTTCAGCTCCTTTCTGAAAATCTGGGTTAGAAAAGCACGTTTTCCCTAAGTATTAAAAACCACACTTGAATTGCTTCTTTGGATCTTGACAGACTTAAAATTGTGGCTGCGTGTGAAGAGTTCAGAAGAAATGGCAGGGAGACAATGAGTGCGGCTCCGAACCTGCTTCTGCAGAAGCCTGGAAGTTCACGGAGCTTTCTCCGGATCATTTTGTCATCTTTGGCAGTGAGGAAGGGCCCAGTGCAGGGCTCCTCCTGCAGGCCTTCTGGAGTGCCCCATTACTGCAAGAGCTCCAGTGCCTCCAGCCTGACTTCTGGTGGCTGCTGACAGCAGCCACAGTTCCCTGTGCACCCCCGGGAGGGAGTGACCTGCACACCCCGAGGCCCGCCCGCTGGAGAGGTGACAGCTGTGAGCATGATCCCCAGCACATTGTTGGCTGCATCACAGGCAGCTTTTTCTGACTCACTGAGTTTTAGGTACCTGAGAAAGCAAGCCTGGTACTTCAGTTAGGAATGGTGATTCCTTCAATTAGGAGTTTTCTGGTGTTCATCCTATAGATCTGTGGGGTTAAATTTCAAGGGAAAGATCTATTTTGCTATCCATGCTGTCTACAGGAAGATACTTGATTTTCTGAACCATTTTTATTTTATCTCTTTAAAAAATACTCTAAAAATTGACAGTTTAAAATGCAAGCCCAGAAACTAACAGAAAGCTAGACACAGAAGTTTTCAGCAGGTTAGTTATCCTTAAGTTAGAGGATAACTGCTGATAGATTTTTGCTACAAAGTGCTAGTGGCAAAACTGTGGCACAGATGCTATTGTGCTTTTCTTTTGAAATGAAGGATGTTAATGTAGAATTGTTTTTCTACACTAAAAAGTATTTAAGTTTAATTGCAGTATTGGCACTTCGCAGTAAATCAGCAGGTTTGGGTTGCAGGTCGCATTCAGGCTCTGAGAGATTCAGCAGGACTGTTAGATGGTATCTGTTTTGCTGTACCTCAGACTGTTTCCCGAAGAAGGCTTCATACCTTGCCTCCAAGCTGTTTCTAATCTATTCATTCCTGCAGTCCCTTCCAGCCCTTTCTAGAGCTGGAAGCCACAGCCCCCCCAACCTCCCTTGCTCGAGGCCCACAGCTGATTGCCTTCTGAGCCTGCAGACATAGCCACACCACGTCTCCTGCACGGAACAGTGACGTAACCCTGCAGCTGAAGTCCAGCCCCACGTGGGTCCACTGTGCCCTGAACCACCGGGGCCTTCACCAGCGCTGTGCGAGCTGCATGCAAACTCTGACTGCAGGAGCTACGAGGACTCCCACCTGGGCCCGCACCGGCTTCCAGTCTCACTCCTCATCACCCTGTCATCAGCCCAGTCACACCACACGTGCCTCAGTCACACGTCTCAGTGCTTCAGATCCCCTGGGCATTCAGTCTCCTCCGCTTACAAGGCCCTGATCCTCAAAGGCTGAGCTGTCTGAGGTCATTCTGACCTGATGCTCCTGTCTGCACTTGGCAGTGAGGTGCTCGGGGCACCTCCCATCCCATCCCACACTGCAGATGGGTCCCGATGGATCACATGGTCACAGCGCGTTTCACCGACACCGTCTTGGCAGACGAAGCTCAGGATATTCTGAAGATGCACAGTTTATGCATAAGTAGGATACTACTGAAGGAGTCGCGACACTGTGGCCCCCTGTACTGTACGCACTTCTTTGAAATTCAAGCAAGTATCTTTCAGCCTCAACCTGTGGCAGAAGGTGGTAACAGCTATTCCTGGGTACAGCAGTCATCAGGCAGACTGACTGCTTGCACGAGGTGGATGTGCTACTGAAAACCACTTAGTCTGTGGTGGAAGGCACTGCAAGCCCAGGGCCGAAGGTGGCTGTATTAAACTCTTTAGTTGCTATCAGACATTTATGTCAAGGACTCTGAAAAACATATTTTGAGTTTTTGGAGGAGCTACTCTTAAGACATTGATATGAAGTAGAGGACAACAATACATTTGTCATGGGGTTAGGAGCTGATCTTCTGTAGCAGAAGTAACAGAGGCAGGTGAACGTGATGGTGGCTGTTGGTTAAACTTAAGCCCCCAAAGCATCACGTTCATCACACTGTTTAACTTTTGGAGCTCACTGGTGGGTATGTTAGTGTGTTTACATCCTTGCCTACATTACAAGATAAGAACGTTCTTGATCTAATATAACATGATGATCTCAGGGACCCAGGTTTTCTCTACCTCCACTAAGCTGTCCACAGACTGCCCCAGCACAAGGCCTGATCCTTTGTCTCCATCCAAGCACTAACCGGGTCTCACCAATTAGCTTCCAAGATCCGGGTGATATGGCTGTAGACAAGGCCTGACCCTTTGTAAACGCCTGGGGCTGCCTGCTTGTTCCTTCACTTCTCTGGCAGTGAGTAAAGGGGCCTCTTTGCTAATTATGGAAGAAAAGTCTCTCCTTACAGCATGACTGGCCAGGTTAGGTCAATGAACTAAAATGATAGGACAAATAGTTACCGAGGAAACCCCAGGCACCAATTTGCTTAGGCTCAGGTTTGTAGAATTGTTTCTAAAAAGGAGGTTCAAATTTTCATGGATGAGACTAATAAAAAACATTTGGGGAGACACGGCCATTACTACAAGCTTATAGAGGAGGAACAGAGCCGTGTTTGTAGAGGTCATGCATATGGGCAGGGATTATCGTACTGTTCAAACTATACACATAGTTGAATTTTCAAATCAAGAAAGTACAATTTTGGAGCTTCAACACTGAATGGACTTGTGCATTTACATTACAGAATGAGAAGCTTTAAAGAAGCAAGCCCTGCAGAGCTGGGGGCAGTGGCCTTCCTCTGTGCACGATGCAGAGCCCAGCAGGGCCGTGTTCAAATCTGCTTTCCTTCTTGGGTAAGCAGTATAAGCACAACCTGCCTGAATGAGGACCATTTGCACAGAACAGCAAATCACACTGGAGGGGAGTCCTCAGGGCCAGGTGAGCTACGAGGTGGCCAGGAAGAGGTTTGCCAAAGCAAGTGAACCCTGTAAAGAAAATCTAACGTGGTGCTGCTCTCCATGCAATTGATGTCTGCTGACTCCAGCCAGCGTCTACCCCAGACATTCTATGCAGTGGAGGGAACATGTATCTGTGCGTAGAGACGTAGCACTCACCTCGCTGAATAGAGCTGATCCACGAGCCCCATTCCCCGGCACCTAGCAGCGTCATTTACTCCATCCGCACCTGCCACAGGCACGCCACACAGATGTCCCCTAGCATCCCGGCAGGCCAGCCGAGTTAGCCCTGCCCTCCTGCTCTCCCTGGAGTCTCTGACCACTCAGCCTCTGTGCCTCACTGACCTTCCAGGACACTGGAACTTCCCGCCTCCAAATGCCATGTAGTGCTCCAAGAACGCGTGCTTCTCTAAATCTGCCTCTTTCCAACGTTCCTGTGGGAAGAAAACATTTTTCCCCAATCAGTTTTATATAAATAAGCTTTGCTTTATTTCTCTAAGCTAAAAATGACCTTGTACAGCTAATCTTTGTATAGGAGTCTCAGGGTTGTTGGTAATTTTTTCCAATGTGTTATTAATACCAGATACAACTGTTTTTCGGAATGTGAACTTATAAATGAAAAGGTTTGAAAAGAGTTCTATTATGTGGTAAATGTAAATGATATTTTATATCAGCCACAGAATGGACCTAAGCAGTGGAATGATATGCATAACAAGATCTCAGGCTCCATCATGAAATTGCTCTTGGTAATAAATTTAATAATGAGATGCCAGCAGCTACCCTGTGGGCCGGCTTGGTATGCAGAGTGGACATCCATGGCTCTGCTGCATGTTACACCTAAGCGCAGAACATGAACTCAATGTGTGCCTGTGGGCTCTCTGTCCAGCCTTGTAACTCTCAGACCCTAAGAAATGACACATGAGTGTTTTCGTTGGCGTTAGCTTTACTTTGTGTATTCCTTGGAAACCAGTAACAGAAACAGTTGCTTCCAGGATATCAAACAAGTCTTCCTTTAGAGCCAGGTGTACTTACTGAATACGCCTTCCTGGTTCTAGATAACAAATATTTCAACGTAGTGGATGTTTATTCCAGAATATTTTCTATCTGATCTGAGAGTGCTGTGCCTTCTACATCACCAGTCTCATTCCTTTATGGTTAACTTTTTTCATGGTTACCAGATAAATATCAAGTAGTATTAGTTCCGGGTGTTTTTTGTTTGTTTGTTTATGTTGGTATTGGGAATTGAACTCAGGACTCTGCACTTGCCAGGCAGGCACTGTGCCACTGAGCTACATCCCCAGCCCCCAGTATGAATTCATATTCTTGGTTTTAAAAAAAAAAAAAGAAGTTCAAGCTAAGAGGTAATGTATACAGAAGCACACAACTTACAGGCTTGAATGACTCAGGATCAGGGAAGTACTGTGGGTTTCTATGCAACCAAAATGGAGACAGCATCAACAAGTCGCCAGATGGAACTGTGTAATTCTAGGGGAGAAGAATCAGCCTGAAAATCTGTTTTGAAAAGTGTTTAGGTCATTAAAAATAATGCTGCAGCTATATTATGGCAAAGACATAAACACTGTAAAGCTGACTGTGAGAAACATCTAATCTTCCTGGACCAGTCGTCTCTGTTATTCAGTTTATGCAATGACTGATTTCAGGTTCTGACTATTTGCCACATGTTCAGATATACTTGGTACCACAGACGAGTACTAGCTCAAAGCCAAAGTTTTATAAACTGGTTAGGTAGAGTCCAGTGCAGCTTCCGGTGCTTGAGGCTGGCCTCTGCAGCCAGTGTCCTCCATGGAAACCACAATGGGTCTCTATGTTGTGGGACAAAACATCAGACTTGGAGACGAGGGCAGCACACAGCGAGAGAAGCACTGAAGACAGGGGCAGAGGGCTCCTGTCCCTGGGTACACCGATGAGCGTGGCAGGGAAGGGCGGGTTTGTTTGTTGCGGGTTGCAGAGCGTGCAGGACGGAGGGTAAGTAGTGCCTCCTCCAGCAGCAGAGTGAGCACCACCCTCCCGCCCAAGGACCAGTGGCTTTCATGATCCGTGCAACCTACACCTAGGACTAAAGGACTCACCACGTTGCTTTCATCCTCATATCCAGGAACCACAGAACAAGATCTCAAGTCTGTGATCCCCACGGAGCCACCAGCCTACCTGAAGTAAACTTATTTTGAGGTCCCTCTCTTGCTAGTCATCATAAGCCACATCCATTTAACTCTATGATTTGGGGATGTGCTCATGATAGTTGCAAAATATTTCAAATTTATATATGCAAAAAGGTATACCTTACAACTAAAAATAGGCCTTTGACAGACAGGAAAGTATGGAGGATTGGCAGGGTCATCAGTGTTTAACCCACAAGAATGCCTGCTGGCTGGTGGGAGTGTCTCAGTGCTTGAGGCTGGCCGGTTTAGGGCCAGCAGTGCTGGAAAGCCCGACCTCATGCTGGGAGCCTCTTGCTGCTGCCCTCTGCCTATTTTCAAAAGGGGAGCTGTGTGAGATCCCCATCCTAACTTTTCCTTGCCCCTGCCATGACTGAGGCTGGAGGAGTCACGGCTGACATTAGGAGCCACAGAGGTCCCCAATGTGTGGTGGGCGAGCTGGGGTGGCCCTGGGACAGGCCTCTAAGAGGTACAATCCTGTTTTTAGGTGCTATCAACCTGTGATCATAGGCTGCACACTGCTGACCGCTGCAGCCTACAGATCAGGCTAGCAGAGGACAGGAGGCTTCAAACAGGTCCTTAGATAGAGTTCACAGTAGCAAGAGGGAGGAGGCAAGCAAGAAGCTCCTGTCTGCAGCACCAAGTGCCAGGCTGACAAAGGGCAGAGATGCCTGCTCTGACTATCAGAAAAACACTCAGGGCAGGAAGACATCACTACACCCAGGCTATGGGGCCGCCATCTTGGCTTCTGTAACAACTGAAGAGAAAGCTCAAGAAGAACAGAACCTATAGAGATGGGTCCCTCCAGGACAGGGAAGCAAAGTCAGGACTACCTGCTGCCACTCACAGAAGGGCAACATAAGCCTCGTGGGTGCCAGAAATGAGGAGTCTTGAGAAAGGGGAAGCCCTACAAAGGCAAAGGCAGAAGTTGGGAAGGACGGACAGAAAGGAATCTGAATGTTCAAGGAGAAACGGATGGTAAAAGGATAAAACATTTCTTAAAGAGATTGCCATGATATATAACTCAGACAAAAGCAGTGTTAAAAACAATAACTACAGTCCACTGCCTCTCACGGACCTAGAGGAGAGTTTCTGAACAAAACGTCAGAACAAATCCAACAACTCAGAAAACAATTATACTCCATGATCAAGTATGACTGACTCCAGGTATAAAAGGCTGAGTCCATGCTGAAATATCAGTAAATGTAATCTACCACATCAATAAGCTAAAGGAGGGAAAGCACACGATTGCAGCAGCCAATGCAGAAAAGCACTGGAGACAACCCAACACCTACTCAGGATAAAATTCTCAGCAAACTAGAAATAAAGCAAAGTGTTTTTAATTTAATAAAGAATGTCAACAAAAATTCTGTATACCCAGGATCATACTTAATGGTAAAAACTAAAATGCTTTTTCCTTAAGTTCAGAGACAAAGCATTATCTTGTTAAAACTAGTAGTCACCATGGACCCGGAAGTCCAGGCCACCGATGTAATGCAGTAAGAAAAGGCAGTAAAAGCCACACAGATCACAAAGGAAAACAGAAAAATACCATCTGCGTCAAAAATCCCAACAAATCTCTGTAGTGTTACAGACTAGTAAATTCAGCAAAGCTGCAGACACATGATAAACTCACAAAATCACTTTTCTTTCTTTTTTGTGTTTAGTACAGGGTCTGTAGGGTCTACAGGGTCTCACTACGTAGATCGGACTCGTAATGATTCTCCTGTTTTTCAGCCTGCCAAGTGCTGGGATTACCAGCGTGCACCGCCACACCCAGTCTCAATTGCTGTCTCAGTGCACCCCAGGGTGGGGCCAGCACGGCATGCGGGGGATCCAACCCCAGCCAGTGCGCTCTGCCTAAGTAGGCGCTTTAGTCTGCGGAGCTATCTGCCTGGCCCATCACTTGTATTTCTATAAACATGTGATATACAACTGAAAACCAAAATTTTAAAAAAATACCATGTACAGAAGTTCCAAAATGAATGAACTATTTAGACATAAACCTAAAGAAACAACTATAGGATCTGTATGCTTACAACAACAGTGTTTGCTGTTTGGTACACAGACTGTAATTCAGTTCATTACCTACTAACCATATTCAAGTGCAGCTTAATAAAAGTTCAATTCAAAGTTATAGTAACAATCAAGGTAATTAAAGTATTGCTCTACTTAACCACCAAGTAGATGATTATGTGTTTTAATAATCATAATTTGAAGTAATTAATTGGACTAATTTGAAGCAAATCCTGCCAATATATCACTAAAACCAAATGCTGTAATTTATGGAGGATCTGTTAAACAAACTTTATCCTCACTGGAAGCAGAAGTATCTTTCGGACAAAATTGGAATTTTTATTTCTTGTGTATTCTACTGTAAAATCTTCTTGGTTTCAATCCAAGCACTCAAACTGTGTATAAAAAGGGAAACATAGGTGGAAAAGTAAATGTAATCTTTCTGGACAATGCAGCACTAAATCACCCCATCCTAAAAAAAAAAAAGTCGCACCACCTGCTGTTTGCACAGACGTCGACCCGACACTGCAGTGCACACAGACCCTGTCCTGCTGCGCCCGAGAACTGTCTCCACTATTCCAGAAAGGCCCTCTCTTCTGCACTCCACCACTGAATCCAGTATCACGTGAGCTCATCCGTGCATTTCTGCTACCTGTTCTCACGTCTGTGACTCCTGGCCTGACACTGTCTTCCAGTTACCCAGAAGAACTTCCTTCACATCCTGGACTCCTGAGGCCACTGCTGCTCAGGAAGTTTTGTGGGCTGAATCAGGAGAGGCAAGACCATCCAGTCCACTATTTCTGACGCAGGATCACATGGATCGAGAGTCTGGTATGTGCCCTGCTCAGGGAAAATATTTTCATGGGATTCCAGGAATGACTAAAGGAGGGGCACAGTTTACCTAAAACATTTGCCAACAGATAAGTTTCTCTATTAATGAAATGGAGCTTCACACTTACTGTTAGCTGTCCAAGGTCACTTAATACATAATGGAATTATATAATCATGTGCGCTTTCCAAATTCTAATGACACTTTTAATTTATTTAGAAAAGAAATCCTAACATTCATGTGGAAACATAAAAGGCCCTGAACAGGCAAAGCAAACCTGACCAAAATGAACAAAGTGGGAGGCATCATATTACCTGACTTCAAAATATATCATAAAACTACAGTAACCAAAACATTATGGCACTAGCATAAGAAGACACATATACCAATGGAACTGAACAAAGAGCCCAGAAATAAATCTATACTCTGGCAAAGGTGCCCAAAACACCCAGTGGGTGAAGAATAGTTCCTTAAATACATGGAGCTGGAAAAAATGGATGCCCACGTGCAGGAAAAAGAAGTGGAATACTTCTATATGCCATATAAAAGAACCCAACATGGATTAAACATAAGTCCTGAAAGTGTAATACCACTAGAATAAAACACAGAGAGAAAGCTTCTTAATGCTACTCTGGACAATGAGATTTTAGATATGAACAAGAAAATGCAAGGTAACAAGAACAAAAATGGGATGATATGAAACTCAATGCTTCTACACAGCTGAGGAAATATCCAACAGAATGAAAACAAGCTATGGAAGGTAGAATCATTTGTAGACCTTGTATGTAATAAGGGGCAATATTACAAATCTAAGAACTCAATAATAGAAAAACAAATAATTAAAAATAGGCAAAGGATCTAAAAGACATTTTCCAAAAGAAGTCATATAAATGGTCACCAGGTAATGAAAACAGCTCACCACCACTAACCATCAGGGAAATGCAAATCAGAACTACAATGCGAATGCGTCACACTTGCCAGGGATTCTGGTTTGTTTTTTTTTTTTTTTTCATTTGTGTATTTGGTACCGGGTCTCACTATGCAGATTGGACTCATGGTGATTCTCCTGTTTTCAGCTTCCCCAGAGCTGGGATTACAGGCGTGCACCACCATGCCCAGACTCTGTTGCCAGCCCAGCTTGCCCTGGAGACAGGGCCAGCATGGCATGCAGGACCAGAGATTGAATCTGGTCCCTCTGCTTGCCAAAGAAGGCGCTTTGTCCACTGAGCCATGGATTTCTGTTGTTTAAAAAAAAAAAGAAAAAAAGAAAAAGGGTTAGAGAAGGTTTGGAGGAAGAGAATTCTGCCTGGCACGTTACTGGCTTGGAATGTAAATTATATAGTCATAATGGAACATTCCATGGAAATTCCTCAAAGAGTTAATGAAACTACTATATAGTCCAGCTATCCCACTAATAAGCACGTATTCAAAGGATGTGGAATTTCTATGTAAAAAAAACCCAACCAACCTTAAAAAAAAAAGGCCAGTGGTATAGCTAAGTGGACTAAGTGCTTGCTTAGGTAAGTGCAGCGGCCAGGGTTCAATCCCTGGCACTGTATACCAGGCTGGCTCCACCCCTGGGCACACTGAGCCAGCAATGGAGTCTGGGCATGGTGGTACATGCCTGTCATCCCAGCACTAGGGAGTCAGAAAACAGGAGGATCACTATGAGTCCGATCTGCATAGTGAGACCCTGCACCAAAACACACACACACACACACACACACACACACACTCACCACACACACACACTCTTTAGCCTTTAACCAAATGGCAGAGCTCAATGATCAGAAAAGTTTGCAGTTCTACCATAAAGGATGTCCCTGCAAGGTAGGGCAAAGGACAGCACAGCTTCTGGAAAGATTAGAATTAAAAAGTAGCCAAGAATTTGTATAGGAACAAAACAAAGATGCCTTCAGGGGATCCCACAAACCAGTGAGAACCCACTCACTGCAGGGTTAAAGGCACAAAACTGTAAATCTTTTACATTCAGCCCCCAATTTAGAAGCATTCTAGTTGTGAATTTTCAGATACAGATGGATCTCACCCTGCAAACATTCTTAGATACAAATCAATCACGGAAGTACGTCACGTGTCTGCTGGACATTGTTACAGTTCTGCTGCTGTGTGCTTACTATATAGTGTGACAGTGGACAGTGTTATGGTGCTAAATCAGCATCCAGGATGTCCGAAAGCAAAAAGCAAAGCAGTGGTGATATGAAAGGGACTGCTAGGGACAGCAAAGCAACATACATTGTACGTTTGTGTCAAGGGTGTATAGGATTCATTTCATCGTACTTACAAATGAATCCAACTTATGAATGAGTCCAACTCACGAATGTTCTCCCAGCACAGAACCTGTCTGTAAGTCAGTCCATAGCGCGTCAGAAGTCAGGCTTGGGATGCTTGGTCACTCAAGGGCACCTAGGGAAGTTCACCCTGAGTTCAGCCTCCTAGGCAGTCAGAGGCTCCTGCAGCCGTGGTCCAAGCACCAACTCTTGGGCTGCCAGCAGATCTCAGCATATGCCTGTGGTGCTGGCACCTCCGGCATGCAAAAAGCAAGAATTATGGTGTCATGGAGGCTTCCATCAGACTTGAAAAGACTATCTGGAGAGCAGGGAAAACGTGTGATGGGCTCATGGCTCCTGCAGTACCAAGAGGGTTCGCACAAAGCTGTGAGAGTGAAGCCAAAAGGAAAATGGAGACCGAGGAAAGGTGCAGGCAGGATCAGAGCCACCCCAGGGAGAAGGCAGGCAGGCGACACTGTAGGACAGGGCTGTCCGAGCACCCGAAGCTCACACCCTAACGCACCCTGCCCTGGGTGCTGGACACTGAACCACGGGGCTAACTGTGGCTCTGCTGGATTCTGGTCTTGCCTTAGTCCTATTTTGTCTATTCCCCCAATCCTTCCTGTTCCACTGTTAGAAGTATTCAGCTGTCTCTCTTTTTTATTTTTATGGGGGCTCTTAACTGAGTTTGTGTCTCTCTTACAGGAGACTTTGAAGTTGGACTTTTCAGCAGTGCTGGAACTATTTAGACACTGGCAGCTCTTAGAGTTGCAGTGCATTTTGTATAACGAGACGGACATGAACTTTGCAGGGGCCAAGTGTGGAATGCTAGGATTTGATTTAAAAAATGTCTCCCCAAAGTCCTTCATTTGGAGATGTGGCCTAGTCAGGAGCAGGTCACCAGAGGCTCAGCCTGCAAGCGATGCTCTTTCCCTGAGGCCTCCTCTCCTTGGCTTTGCGGTTACCTCACAGTGAACAGCTTTCTTCTGCCATGGCTTCAGCCTTGGAGCCAGCCAATCCTGGATGAAGCTGAAATTTCCACTGCGACTGGTGAGTAAAAGAAACCCCTCCTCCTTTAAGTTGTGCTCCAGCCTAACAATGGAAAATGACTAACACAGCCATCTCCCTTGCCTCTGTAAACTGACAAGGGGACGGAACTCAGAGGAGAAAATACAGGGGCTGGGAGAGGGGTCGTTTAGGGAGATGGCTGTCGAAGGACACAAAATTTCAGTTACCTACTAGAATTTAAATTCAAGAAATCCATCGTACGACCCAGTGACGATGGATGGTAACAATGCACAGTAATACCTCAGTTCACGGACGCTTCTGTTTCCAAACAACGCAGTTGCCAAACAGAAGTGTTCAGCAGAATTATACCTCGCTTTGTGAACTCTGCATCTGGTGTCCAGCACAACCGTCTTCCCTGTGTGAACGTGAACTCGGCCATCTTCTGCAGAATCGTGGAAGGAATTAAGGGTCTGAACCAACATACTACTGTACTGCTGTCTTGAACATGGCTAACAGAGATTCAATAAATGTTCTAACCTTAAATATGAGAACACAGATGACAATTAGCTTGCTTCAGCCATTCCACAAGGTATGTATATCTCACAACATGTCCTGTAGGATAAATACAGTGAGTGGTACCTTGGTTCAGAACTTAATTTGTTCCACGACTCTGGAAAAGATGGTCATGGCTGTGTGCAGGTGGGAAAGAGGGCTGAGGCTGTATTCATAATTCTGCCAAATGCTTCTGTTCATGAACCGGTTGTTCACAAACAAGAGTTCATGAACTGCGGTTCCATTGTATATGCAATTTTTATTTAGTTAACTACAAGGAGAAATTTCATAAGTCATATGTCAATCTAAAAAATAAAATAAATGAGCAAATCTGTGTATTTTTTTCTAGAAGGATGATTATTTCAAAACAAAAGCAAAGCTTACCAAAATTTTCACCGGCTTCACTACTTTCCTAGTTATGACACCTGGGGCTCTTAAACGAATGGCTTCCAAAATACACCATTTAATTAGTGAGAGTTTCTTCAAGGTATCCTGTGTCACTCTGATCTTCTCTTTACCTGTCAAGAGGGAGGGAAGGGTGGACTAAGAGGCCGGAAGGTGACGCCCCATGGTCCCAGGTGCACATCACCAAGGCCCAGTACTGCGGCTGGCTGCTGAGAAGCTGCTGCTCGTGGCTTTCCCTGTCTGCCTTCTTCTGTGACACGACACATGCCCCTCTGACCTCGGCTCTAACAGACCCCCGGCCATCACACGAGGAAAGCTCCTGTCAAGAAGCGCTGTTTCCTCCTCTCACCCTTGTTGTCTGGGTTCTCCTTCCACGAAAGGACAAAGCAGTGTAAGAGGGGGAGACTGGCCCTGAAAGCACGAAGTGGTAGCCGTGAGACGCCATCCCAGCTCTTCCTCCGTGTTCTCCCTGGCAGCTCATTTTTCTTCTTAAATTATTCATTCCAAAAGCCTGAAAGGACGATTCAGATAGGGACAGCAGGGGACAGGGACTGCCACTGGAATAACGTGTGTCCCTCCTTGAGAGGTGTGTGGTACTTCCCTAAGGTGACATGCACACCTCTATATTCAACCTGAAGGTACCTGAAAGGGAACGCAGGTCAGTCTCGTGCTGCCCAGAGCCTTGAGGTAACAGTCACCATACATACCATTTGTCTTTATATCTGTGGGGTCTGATCTCCAAACAGTTGCTAGGAACCAAAAAACATTATTGTCAATTGAAAACCATCTTGATTACCAAGAAATGGCAGTGGAACTATAACTTTTACTTTACGCTTTTCCTGAACTATTCACATATTGCCTAAGCTAGTTCAGAAAAAATAATTTAGAGAAGCCATGGCTGGAAATAGAAAATGCATATTTAAAGTGACTGAGCCGTTTGCACAGGGAGCAGAGAGTGCTCGCTGCTCAGGCCTAGAGCCGGGCAGCTGGTGCTCAGCACTGCGGGAGGCGCAGCACTCAGCTGTCAGGAGCCCGGTGCCTTCACACGTGACAGACTCGGACTACAGCAAGGATAAGTATGCTTTTACGAGTGAGCGATGCGGAGGCTGTCATTTGTAGATGCAGGGGTGACAAGCACGCTTTAGTACTCCTCGGCACGAAGTCAAAGCTCACACACGGAAGTGTTCGTCACTGCTGTACCATCACCAAATGAATGCAGTGAGGCCACAGAAACCGTATCTTCCTGATAGTAACTCCGTAGATCATAGTTCGTTTTTCCTCCAAAACAGCCCAGCCTCTGTCCTTGGATCCTCCCTCTCACAATCCTTCTCCATCTTCTCTTCCTGTACTACTGGGGACTGAATCCAGGACCTCAGGCATGCTAGGGAAGTGCTCTCCCAAGCTACGCCCCCAGCCGTTCCTGAAACCCTCACAAGGAAGGGCTGTGTCCCACACTAACTAGAGACCCTGTCTGAGGAACTGTTCCACACACTCTGCTGCAGTGCAGGTGTGGCCCATGTGCTTAACTGAAAGGTGAGGTGACTCTGGGTGACGGGATTGGATCATGTCCTCTCTCCCAGATGGAGTGGGCTAGCAACTTAAGAGAAGAGCTGCTGTAGAGCGCGGCACCCCATGTGACTGGTCTCTTTTGCACTGTTTTTCACTTCCCCGCCACATCACAATCTCACCAGGGGACTCTGGCCAGGTGTACTCTGCTATCTGACCCCCTCATTGCCAATGAGGCCTCTTCTCCTTTGGACTTCCCCAGCCTCGGGCATCCTGCTGCAGTGACACGGGGCCAGCAGGAGGTGTGCAGCCGCTGGAGAGGGATGGGTGGCCCTGGGCAGTACCGTGGGATAGAGTCCTTAGCCTGGGGATCTAATTCTAGGGAGCTGGTGTTGGGACTGGGGTATGTTCTTGGATGCCCTGGTGGATCTGACGGGACCTATAGGACTGTGTGGTATGAAAGCCAATGCCACGCAGCATAAACAGAACATGTTCACTTTGGTGAGTACAGTCCACCTCTCCCTCCAACCTCAGCCCACGCTCAATCATGGAGACAGGGTGACCTGTAAGCTTCCCAGTCTCCCCACCTCATGCAGTCATCTCCCCTAAAATGGGATACTAAATGTGTCTGCCCTGTAAGGTTGTGGTCAGGATTAATAAAGCAAAGGTACCCACATGCTCACAATAACTGGCAAGTGGCAGAAACTCAGCAGATGTAACCCATCACGTCAGTCATTCCTCTGCCTTTCCCAAGGTTTTGAAAAGCTGAGTAACACCTCTCTTCCTTGGCCACCTTGGCCAGCATCTCCCTGATCACTGTCAGGGCACTTTATCTCCTCGTGCTTATTATTATTATATTAATTTCTTTGGCTTACTGCTTATTACCCTCCACCTGGGCTCCCCAAACAAGGCTGAGTGCATTCATGAGGCTCAGAATTGCATTTCTTTCAGCATTTGATGCACACCCAGTACTGAGTTCAGTACGTGGGGGAGGACGCGCCATACATTTTTATTAAATGGATAAAACCACTGCTGTGGTTTGTGTCTAGGTTGTCCCCCCAAAGCCTCATGTAGTCACAGGGCAGGGACTTCTAGCGTTTGAGATTAACTCATGATCCACTGAGATTATGGGTCTTAGTACTGCTGAGATTATGGGTGTGAGTGCTACTCCCAGCCCAGGGCAGATGGCCTGAATGTGACATAAGTAAGACAGAGACTCCCTCTGTTGCCATTGTTGCTGCTACTCTCCTTGGCTCTTTGTTTTACCGTCTGCTGCCACCACAAATGGCTGCTCTCTGCCATGTGCCACCCTGCCTTGGAGCCAGCTGAGCACAGACTAAAGCCTCCATTAACTGTGAGCTAAATAAACCTTTCATTCCCTCATTTCAGGTGTCAGGCATTTGTCCCAGAAACAAGGGAAGAGTAACTGAGACAATGACTGAATGGAAGAATGTCTAAGATGCCCAAGTGAAGGAAGACCAATGAAAACATCTGTAGAAGAGATATAAGGAGGTCAAATCATTAAGAGATTTCTGAAGGAGAATGAGAGTTGTTCATTTTCTGTCATACTGGGGATTCAATGTGGGGCCTCCGCACTAAGGTACATCCCCAGCGGCCACTGAAGCTTGGGATCCTCCTGCATCAGCCTCTGAGTGCTGGGATTATAGGTGTGTGAACATACTTGGCTCAACATTTTTAAGTAAAAAACATGGTTAGTAAGAAGGTGGTAAATAGCAGGTCAGTGCCTCTGCAGCACTAGGCCTGCGTGGTCGGAAGTCCCTGTGACACCGATCCTGCAGGTCTAAGAAGCACACTGCAAGGAATAACGCAGTGCTAGAGTGAAAGAAGTAGAAGACATCCCTGTCTGTATTTATCAGATGTTCTAGGCTTGACACAGTCTGTTGGGAGCCACGGAATCTAGAAAATTGGTCAGATGTGTGTAGGTGGGACTAGGCCTCAGTGCTTAAAGCAAACAAGCTACCTCGGTCCTCAGATAAGCATCCTGACAGGTTAATGTCGGCTACTAATCACTAGGCAACCTCATGTCACGTGTTACTAACTTTGCAAAGGTATAAATGAACATCCACATTGTTGCTGGGGTGGGGGGGTCATCTCGCCAACCAGGCGGACAGGTTACCACCTAACCCAGCTCTTGTCTTCTTACCTATCTTTTCCTCATTCCTGTTGCCATTTCTCCCTAGGTAGAACAGATCACACTGAGACCAATGGATCCCTACAGCAGTTCTTAGTAGCAGCTTCAAAATTATTTTCTAAAAAGTAGAGGTAAACATATTCAGTGGGTAAAAATTACGGTTTCAATCAGAAACCCTGAGTGTATGTATTGATCCTGAAAACCACTAGCTTTTATCAGCATGAACATGCAAGGGCTTTCATCTCTTATTAAGTACCACAGAATTAGAAAATGTGATGATCAACTCTGATGGAATGGGGGGTCAGCCAGAGCTTCAGTAATGGGGCAAAATGCCATCATTCTCACGGCTGCAGAGGTGCCGTTTTCACCAGAGCAGGCATGCCAAAGTGCCTCCCGGGGCACCGCCCGTGTGTCTGCAGACTCCTGTGCATTCTGGCCCTGTTCTTCCCTATGTGAGACCACGGCCAAGGGTGGCGGCAAGGATGGCCGGCAGAGCCGTTTCACCACACTCTTTCTGTAAATATCTGTTTGCCGATAGAAACAGCAACGCCCACTCATCTGTATGTGGCCTATGGCTGTGTCTACGCTACATGAGCAGTATTAAGAAGCTCTAAGAGACCTCATATTCCAGAAAGCCTAAAATATTGTCTGTCTGGTTTTAGGCACAAAAAGCTTGCCCCACCTTACGGGACAAGGGAACAAGTCACTGTTTGGCTCTTTGTGGTGCCATCTACTACCCAACATCCAGGTTGAATCTCAGCGTGTGAACTTCACAGCACTCCAAAGCTCACGTGGGCTTCACTGCTCTTTCCATTTCTATAACCAAGTCAACAACGTAATGTTGTGCATGGCATCTGAGTACCATGGCTATTTTACCAGGAAAATACAGACCACTTCTCAGGGGAAGCAGCAGCGTTGTTTGGGACACATGACTGAATGGAATTCAAATTATGTTCCTGTCCCAAGAGGGCACATGGGAAAAAAATGTTAAGAACATCCATTCCTAGGTATGCAACTTCTGTATTTACTCTTTTCTAAAATGGACCTATGCTTTTTCTTTTCTTTTTTTGTTTCTTTCTTTTTTGAGACAGGGTCTTGCTATGCAGTTCAGGCTGGCCTTGAACTCATAGCAATCCTCCTGCCTTGGTTTTCAAGTGCTGCGATTGTAGGAATGCGCCACCACACTGAGTTTAAGATGGACCTATCTAATAAAACACCGTGGTCTTACTCTTTTTCCCTCCCACATATCTGACTGCCTCTTTCCTACTTTAGGGTACAATTTCTTGCCCTGAGTTTTCATCTGCTGCACCTCCCCTGAGGTACAAACATCTTTGGGGTACCTGATATAAAGGGGCAATTAAGTAACACAAGGCACTGAGGGAAGAGCTTCGGAAGGCAAAGTGGAAAGTGCAGTGCGCGCGAGCGGGAAGTGCTGAGGGCCGAGGGGTCTCGCCTCGCTGCTGACCGCCCACCTGCTGCTGTGTCTGTCCACCACGGCGGAACCACAACTCCAATGCAGGCGGTGTGAGAGCAACACAGGTCAGCATGCTTACTGCCACTGAGAAAGGCCAGAGACACCTCCTCTGTTGGAAAATGGGCTGGACTGGGGGGTCAGGGTGATAATAAGGACTGCTCTCGGCATTTAGGTATAGGGCAGCCGCTTTTCATAACTGAATGAATTAAATCAGTGGCATTTGTCATTTAAAGATTCTAATTAGACTAAGAGTGTGTAGGCAATATATGAGGAGGGACATCCTTTATAAACTTTTAAACATAAAATAACAAATACTTGACATCAACTTAAAATTGAGTGGGTAGATAAATTCATTTAGAGTGCACCTCAGGTAAGAACAGAGTGAGGGAGGGAGGCAGGCAGGCAGCGCCTCTGGGCATATGTTGCAACACAGCCTGTGGTAGAGACCTTGAGACCACAGAGAGATGTAGATGGAGGGCCCTGGGCTGCGCATGTTCAAGGTGAGGAAGATGAGTGTGGGCAGTTCTGACAGAGGGCCCGGCTCCACGGTGGGTGACAGTAACCTGGTACAGGTCAGGGATGAGTGGTGACGGGACTCTGGAGTCCCTTCTGGGGCCAGCGTGATTTATTTCCCTTGCCTCATATTTTACTGTTTTACCAAAATTAGTTATTAATATACTTTAACAGATGGAGAAAATGAAGCTGTGGGCGACAGCCAGTGAGGTGATGCTATGCAGAAAGTCAGGGCTTGCTGAGGGGAAAGTCGGCAAACACGAAGAACCAGCAAATGCGGGACAGAGGTCGGGGAGGCTGGAAGTCTCTGCGTCCAGGAGTTTCTCTCATTTCCCCCTCCAGGGATTCCTGGAAATCTCAGATGGGACTCACCCAATTTCTTTTTTTGTTTGTTTGTTTTGTTGTTGATACAGGGTCTCGCTATGCAGCTTGGACTCACAGTGATCCTCCAGTCTCAGCCTCTCCAGTGCTGGGGTTACAGGGCTACACCACCACACTGGGTTCTGAGGCCAGCATGGAATGCAGTACTGGGGACTGAACTCGGGACCTTGCACTTGCCAGGCAGGTGCTTAGACTGCTGAGCTATCTTTCCAGCCCAACTCAGCCCAATTTCATCTTCCTCTTGAAAACCAAGAAGGTCCCAGCATGACCTTGACACACTGACATTACCAATAAGTTAGTACTAACCCAAGATTCAGATTCTAGCTCTCATTTTTTTCTCAGAACCTTTTTCAGAACATCTACATTAGATAGATTCACCAAGTGTTCCTTCTATGTTTTTAATATTTCAATTTATGGCAGCCATAGAATACAGAAAAGAAATACTTTTCCACTTGGCCAGGGATAGATGGTACCCGAAGGCTGGGATTCACACTGGAAATCAGATCTGAGATCCAAAGTGACCCACCTTATCTAAGACAGGCCGAATGCTGGCCCTAGAAAAAGTCTGTACTGCAGTAACGGTGCAGCTTGATTTCATTTAGAACATTTTTAAAAATTTGTATTATCATTTATTATTAGACTAGTTGAATGATAAAAGTATATTTTGCATTATATTATATAATACAGAAATAAAACTTGTTTTGAATAGTGAATATTTAAAACTCTGACCTGTAGATGTATGAAAGATACTACACTTGAAAAATAATGTTTTGATCAAATATTTTTAGTTTCCTAAAACCTCAGCGTGATGCAGGACGAATGGTATAGTACTGTGGAACCAGGCCACTAACAAGGAAATACACCAAGTTTTCAAGCATCTTTAGGACAAAAGACCTTTGTCATTAGGATGCTTAAAAGTGACCCATTCCCATGCGGTGCACATTCCAGTGTGCAGCTGTGGTCTGCTCTTCCAGCTTGGCAACTCTAAAATTAGAAGGCACCATTTGGAAGAACACCAAGGTCACCATCAGAAGGACCACAGTAGGAGACGACCAGGAAAGCTCTGAGGGGTGATCTGGGGTTCAATTTGAAAATCATCTGTTTAACTCTGAACAGAACTGCATTAAAATCAAACCTTAGGATATTGGAAGCCAAATAAAAGAAAGGATGATTCATGTATTCACAAACAGCAAAGGAAGCTTCTAACATATTCTGTGTAGTTTTGAAGCTAAACAGTCATAATGGTGCAGCTCAGCAACTATCAGTTACGTAACAGAGACTCTATCACCCCGTCACCGATGGGCCCAGCACCAGCTTGCTGCACCCTGTTATGTGTGAGGCCAAGCAGGTGCTGAGGGACAGCAGGCGAGAACAAGCTCATGCGTAGGCCGCGACATCTCACAAACACTTGGGAGCCTTTCCCTCAGTCCCTATGAGCACCTGCCAGCTACTCCAGCCTTGGAGAGCTTGTTGCATGCAAGGGGAGCAGCTCAAAGTGTCAGGCAGCCCACACAGCTAGGTCTGCCTACACCGAGGGCCTGGATTTGCTCTCATGCTTGGGGCTCTCCCAGAAAGAGGGGAAAGAGACAGACACACCACCACCGGGAAGCACTGCACACACAGGATGCAAACAAACTCTGGACCTCAGCGGCTCTGCTGTAAATTCCACAGGCGAGGACCCAAGTGTCAGAGCAGTCCACCCCACCATGTGGAGTCTCAACCATGCCCATAAGGATGGACAGAAGACAGAAAATGAACAAATCCAAAAACTAGTCATGGAGTCAAAGAAAAAGGAGTCAAAGTCACTAAAGCAAGCCCTCTCACAGACGTCTGCTTTGTCTTCTTAATAACGCAAGCCCTTCTCCCTTACACATACGAGACATACATGGGAAATTTGTTTCTATCATCCTGGAATAGCATGATACAAAGACCTAACTCATCATTTGGGGAAATAATCTATGTTGTGACAGAAAAGGGGACAGAGGTCTTTGCTGAGTCATTCAGACCTCCTGAGACCTTGCCCCACAGAGCCAGCAGCAGCCGGTGTCTGCCCCTAAAGGAAGGGCAGGTCTCTAGGCCAGCATGAGGACAGGGAGACAATGACAGACAGTGGAGAAAGCCCTCCCACCCCGCGGAGCGCATGCCACAGCCCTCTGCGTTACTGTGAGAGCGCATCGCACCCCCAGCGCTGCTGGCCTCCGCCGGAGCTGTGCGGTCCTCTTCACATGCACAGCACCGCTTGCCTAAAATCCGAAGGCCCAGGTGTGTGCAAAGGGTCACACACAGCACAGGCCAGGGCCAGGGCATCCCAGGTACAAACACGCGGGACCACTGTGAAGAACAAGCATGCTGATGTTACCTTCAAGCAACTGTTCCAACCACAGGGCAGTCTACTTTCTAAATTGTACAGTAACAATTTCTTTACAAAATAAAATCAAATAAAACAAGTCAGTGTTTACTTTGGACTGTTATTTCAAAAACTATGTGACAGCACTGAAAAAATAGAAAAACTCTGGCTTCCACATAAAAAACAATAAAGCAAGGACATCACCAGTTAGCAGAAGGTGAGGGCAAGGACACTTAACTTTATGGCTTATTTGCACAACCAAGGACCTACAGACAAGCCCTACAAATTCAGTTCTTAGAGAAAAGAAACAAAGCTGACAAGAACAGTGAATACGAATTTTACAGTATTCCAGAGGCAGCTTCAAAGAATGTCTCCCTCCTTTCAGGAATTTAAAAAAATAATATAAGCAACGTTCAAGAGTTTCATTTTAAAGTGCATCTACTTGATTTCAGAAATATTCCTTCACATTCATAGAACAGCTTCTCCTCAGAAGAAACCCAGTTTCACTGGAAAAGATTAGTACACCTCACAGGAGGAGTGTAACCGTGGATACAGACATCCTGGGGTAGATTACAGATGCACCTAAGGTTTCATGTGTGAAATGACCCCACTGTGGTCATTTATAGGGAGTAAGCAAGGGGTACTTAGTGATTTGTGGAACTTTTTAGTAAGATAAAGATTTACTGTTGTCGCCCCAACGAGTAAATCCATAAAACCTTTTACAATTGTTTTAATTTTGAAAAGGAACATTGTGAAACTGACCTTTGGTAACTAGAAACCTCAAGGACCCTGATGACCTTTCCCTTCTCCAAACTTTTACTTCCCTCTCTCCTAAGAGGCAGTGGGAAGACAGCAGCGCTGAGGGGCCCAGACAGGAAAGGGCAGGGGACAGGAGACAATGCATATGAGCAGCGAGCTGGGCGCTGTGGCTATGGAGGCTCAGCCAGGGCCAGGCTGGGAGGGCCTGGGCTTCTCCCCGGATTAGCGAACCCCTACGTCCTCCTGCACCTACAGGCAACTCTGGGTTTCTGTCACCTGGAGACATACAGTAGGGATTTATTGGGCACCTAACATAATTATGGAGTAAAGTGATTTTTCTCATAGCGGAAAAGGACAATTAATTAATTTCTGAGCACAAAGCTTTAGGAGTTTAGACAAGGCAGAGCAGAGCGTGACTTGAGGCCAGGACAGCCGGGGCGCAGGGACTACAGCGGGGCCTGGCCGGCACCGCCCCAGCTTCTTCCAAGCACAGCACTCACGTCCAAGCTTCTAGCTCCCACTCTTCAGCTCTTCCAGAGGCGGCTCTGGCTTCCTGGCGCCTGAAGCATCCAGGAGAAATCTCCACCGTGAGAGAACACAGCTCTACTACTGGAAGCCCCAGGCAGCAGCCTCCTGGAAGCAGACTGTGCTGGCTGCTCCAGCACGACATCCATGGCAGACTGAGAAGAAGCTGTGACTAGAGCGGCTGGGGATGTGGGGGCGCTGCCTGGCTCAGCACAGACTATTACAGTGTCAGAGATAAGGATAGCGATGGGCTGGCACCCCTACCCTGCCCGCTGTCCTCATGTGCACAGATATCCTGGAAAGAAGTCGAGCGTCACGGTCTCAAGCAACTGTGTGAGACTCTCCTCTCAGAGAGCGGTGTCTCATACTATTCACCAGGATTACTCTCGGCATTAAAAGAGATTTTCAATTTCTTCATTGATTAACAGACAAAATGGAGTCTGTGTCACAATTATGATGCCATTTTCAAGGAAGAAAGGACATGGTCCAATTTCTCATGAATATAGGCGAGAAGACATTGCTGAAATGGAACAGGAGATAGTCCAAGTGTGGACTAATCTCAGTCTAAAACATGGCTTCCATGTCAAGTCTGTGTATTGGCTGTGAAACTCTGGCTTGAGATCTTTGGAGAGAGGTCAACCCAACTTGAAGACCTTTTACTTCAGCAAGTTCTGAAGAGGAAGAGCCCATCCAAATGCCAGAACCACTCTCTAAGGGAACACTCTGCAAAAGGAATTAAGAGCAAAATGTGGAGAATCAACCTAGCACACTGGCGACGCACACAGAGGGGAGACAGTGAACCCAAGGGTGGGTCGCCTGCTCCCCGCACCTGGACATCTGAGTGGGGTGTAAGTGCCCCCCAGCTCTCACAGGACAGATACCTCAGTGGCCGCATTCATTTGGCACTAATAATACATACTGTTAGTTCCAAGAAAACCACACCACTTACTATTTTTATAGCCACACACATAATGTGATCGATTTCTAAAACACTTTCCTCTACACAGATTGGGACGCTGAGCTCTGTTTATTTGGACTCCTCTCTGCTTGTTCACAGATGAGGAATCTAAGCTGAAAAGTTCACACAATAATCACTACCTGCAGTTCCTAAATCCCTCCGTCTCCAACAACTGCAAGTGTTTTTTATAACCCTTTGGAGGCAAACTGGACTTGACCTCCACACCGTAGTGGAGCTGCTATATAATAGACATGGCATGCTATTGTAAATCAGGAAAATCCTGAATTACAAAACTGGGGCCCTTAAAGCGCCTGCAAGCAGGTGCAGGGGCTGGGGATTCAATGCTTGGACCTGCTGTACCAGCCCTGCCCCCAGAGTGCGCTGAGATGGTAACTGAGACTGGGTGTGGTGACATGTGCCTTTAATCCCAGCTCTTGGGAGGCTGTAAACAGGCAGATCACTAGAGTCTGATCTAGATGTGAGACCCTGAACATCCTATAGACCTTTCCCTGAAATACAAAAGAAAAAAAAAAAAAAAAAAAAAAAAAAAAAAAAAAAAAAAAAAAAAACACCCAAAATTTCAAAAAAAAAAAAAAAAAAAAAAAAAAAAAAAAAAAAAAAACACCCAAAACTGTGGCCTTGCAGCCTGTCTCAGGTACTCTTTTCTCATCGCTGGGACAAACACTCAACACCCAAAATGAAGGAAGGAAAGGTTTATTTAGCTGCCAGTTACTGGAGGTTTCATTCCACATTCAGCTGGCTCCAAGGCAGAGCAGCACATGGTAGAGAGCAACCTTTCATGGCAGTGACAAAAAGCAGAGAGCAAAGGGGAGTGGCAGCAACAATGGCTACAGAGAGCAAGTCTCCCTTAAATTGCATTCAGATGATCTGGCCAAGGCTGGGTGTAGTACTCATACCCATAATCCTGGCAGCACTCACACCCATAATCCCAGTGGACCATGAGACAATCATGAACTCTAGAAGTCCACCCCATGACCACATGAGGCTTTGGGGGGACAACTAGACACAAACCATAACAGAGAGCAATGGAGGCAAGGGGCCAGGCTATTGAAGGGCACTTCAAGGCACACTCTCTTCTGCTCCTATTTCATAATTCAGAAAATAAGATTGGACTAGAGGGCCTCTCAAGAACTTGACGGTAATTAAATCCTGGGATTTGACCTTGTTTCTAGGATTTTAAGTTAATATACTGAAATATAACAAATTACATTGAACTTTGAATTATGCTGAATTTCTATTAAAATATAGGTATTTAGCTTTGGGATTATGTTAGCCAACTTTCTGTTTCTATAACAAAGTGCCTGATAGAATTAACTTACACAGTATGAACACATTTATTTGGGCTCCTAATGTTGGGCTTCCAGCCCAAGCCTGGGCAGGCGCACCGCCTTCGAGCCCTGAGCATGCGCAGACGTCAACAGTGGCATGCGTGGCAGCACCAACTGCTCGCCACGGGGCAGGAAGCAGAGGGGAGATCGGGGCCCAGGTCCCACAGCCCTTCTGCCACAAGCTGGGGGACAGAGGACCTCCACAGGTTACCACTAAAGGCTCCACCACTGCCACACAGCGCCACCTGGGGGACACAGACGTGAAAACAAGAGCCCTGGGAAGCACTCAAGATCCAAACAGCACACAAGTCCACCTAACCAGCATGGATCATAGATGTACCCTCGGCAACGTAAGGTTACACAGGCTCAGTACCTGCTCCTCCCAGCACAGAAGAAATCCCTTCCACGATGGTCTTATGGATGTCGGCGTGGGACAGGATGAATGCAAGTGTCCAAAAGGTAACCTTGAAAAGAAAAACGACATCAAAATTACAAACATCTTTCAAGAGAACCAAAAGCAGAATTTGTATTAGCTATAAACAGTGTAAGAGACTCAAGGGCAGTGTTTAAACTTTGTACCCTACTCAGGAGCATCTCTGGGGGGGCCTGCCCCTTAGCTCAGCTCTTTAAGTGGCTGCTTCAACAAAGTAGTCAGGCTCAGGTTGCTGTGGTTCATCCCCACAACTCAAACCAGCCAAACCTGTCCTGAAGGCATTCGGAGCAAAAAATTTAAATAAATAAATAAATAAAAAATCAAGAGCATCTCTGAAGACAACTACAATTTATTAGTTACAAATGTTCCATATTTCTAAGAGGCCAAATTTATAATTCTATTGTTACTATAAGTTAACTGTTTATATAGATTAAACTATGCAAAATAGGAAGATTTTAACAAGCAACAAAATACTATATAAACATTCACTAAATATTCAGAAATAACAAATTCTGACATTTAAGAATGTGAACCTCAGTAGGTGTGACAGTGTACTCCTATAATCTCAGCACTCTAGTAGGCTGAGGGAGGAGGATGCCAAGTTCAAGCCAAGCCTGAACAATTTAGCCAGATTTTATCTGAAAAACTAAAACAGGGGGCAATGCTAGGAATGTAACTCAGTGCCTAGGCCCTGGGTTCAATCCCCACTACTGCCTCCTCAAAAAAAATTAATCTAAAAACAAAAGCATTAATTTAAAATACAAATGAGTCACTAAGTATCACTTCCTGCAAATGAAACATAGTTGTTTTAAATAAAGTCACTAAACTGCACTTAAAATCCCACAGGCTAAATTATGAGACCCACTCATGAAACAGAGCTCGCTCCCCCTTGGCCCACTGCATGCTGTGGCACTGGGAATTCCGGTGGGTCCTCTCCCCTGACCTTGCTAAATGGCTTCATCTCTTTCCTCAATGAAGGATTACAATGGAACACTCTGTACTCCCGCATCTTGAACATTAACTCCCTACTGAGGTAGCTGGCTTTGCTTCTAAGGTTCACAATAAAGGAAATCTGTATAACATCATTAAAAGACACCAAGGGAAAGTTTCCCTTTCATTTTTTTCTGTAAACATTTATTATGAAATCGATCCTGAAATGAGCCCTGTGATGTTTTGTGTAAATGAAGTTGTTCTGCTTCTTTCTGTCTTGTTTTGTGAAGAACACGCTAGCCTACACCTCAACACAATTCCACGGCTCCCCTCTGTGGTGGAGAAAGGAAGGGCATCTGCCTGAAGGAAAGCACCCTGGGATGTTAAAGCCACTGGGTGAGGAAGTACACAGTCCTGGTCACATAAGCAAGACAGGGGAGCTGTGTCCTTCCTTGCTGCAGCTCTACCTCTTAGGAAAAAGTCGCTGTGTCCTCTCACCCATTTGCACAGATGAAGAAGCAGAGCTCAGAGAGCTTTTTTCCCTGTCTCCTCACTGTGCTCATCCTCCTCTGTGCTAAGGTTAATTAAGAACAACCCCACACCCGATTCACCTCATGTGACGAGTCGGCCTTCATGTTGGGGGGAAAGCCTATGATAACATGGAGACTTTCAATTACATGAAAGAAGAGCACAGGGCTGTACGGGCTTAATTTCCCATGTTGAGAGTCACCACAATTGAGCACTGACTGTTTCTGAGACCCACAGGGCTCTGAACTACAAATGGCTGTGCAGTGGTGCCAAGTCCCCTCCGCAAGGCTTCTCTTTTCCGAACACAGCTTCACGTCTCGATCCTGGCATTCTGGAAAGAGAGCACAACCGAATGCAGGCCCCAGCATCCTCCCCTCATGCACCAGTCGCGGACGGAGCTGCTGAGCCAGGCCAGTCTGCACCCTTCATGGCCAGCTCAATATGGATGAGGCATCTTTTGCCCGAGAACTTGCCCCTCAGGCTGGGGATGTGAGGCACACATGGCAGGACCACTGTGTGAAAGGCAAGACTGTGCTGGGAGCTGAGACAGCGTGGGGATGGCGTGGAAGTACAGAACGCTCTTGAAGCCTTGGAGCCAACTTGAGAAAGGAAGCAGATACGAAGGGTAAAATGCCGGCCTTGAGAAAGGCTGGAGAAAGGTTCTCACAAGTTCATCCCAGGAGAGGACTTCCCAAAGAATCACTTCGCAGTGACAACTGTCTCAGGACATCCACGAGGCATACCAAAACTGTGGTGGCCTTCAGGATCAACTCTCAGCCCATGGGAAACCTTGGCTCTGAGCCCTGAGGCCAGAGACCGAGGACAGAGGAGGCAGAGATGTCACCAGGGCCCCCTTATTGCTACACTGTCCCTCTGGCAGCACTTCTGTAGCTCCCTGGGCCGTGATGGTAATCACACAGGTGGTGACAGAGGTGCCACTCAGTCAAGCACCAGGAGGCTGCAGCTATCTCCGCACACTATCTGTGGGATTCCGGAAGCTGCTGTCAACTGAAACTAGGGCAATAAGAGTGCTGAGGGAAGAAAGGAAGAAAGCGGTACACGCTGAACAGCAGTGCCGTGCCAGGCACCGGCCGCCACCTGCTGTCCCCTCTAGCGCAGTCCTCGGCGCCAGCTGCTGCAGGAGAGAGCATCGGTCACCAGGCTGCCGCTCTGTAGGGCCAGGAAGAGCCGGAGATAGACTTGTGTTCATCGTCGGATGCCTGCACTCTGAAATGAAGGATTTTGGTCTCTTCGGCCCAGCGCCAGGGACACAGTCACAGCGCTGACTTCCTCTGAGTCAGACCCATGGGGCACTGTGCCGTCTGTCCCCTCTGGGGGAGCCTCCCTGAGGAAGCTTGGAAGTTAGTCCCCACAGAAGTGGCTGTCTTGCTGCTGCCCTGGGAGCTGCTGCTTTCCAGTACTGCCACGACCTCACCAGTTTGCAGGAAAATTACTTCAGGAAGGATCGGAGAATTGCATGGGAGGAGCACAAGGCAGAGAAAGGGATCAGATGCTCTGTTCTCGTCACGCACGTGAGATTTATTGTCCCACGGATGACACACACTGGGGAAAAGAGGCCAAAACTTTGACTCCGCTCTTTACCTAATAAATTTTACAACAGGTTACAGGAAACTAAGATATTAGGACTTTAGAAAGGGGAATGAGAAGTAAATAATCCTTAAAATTTCTATTTCTGTTAGAAGAAAAAGAGAAGAAGGCCACCCTTATCACGAGAGGTAGATGAATGCTCTTGCTGGGTAAATAACTAATATGTAAGAAGGTCACCCTCTACCTTGACATGGAGCACCTAAGGCAAATGTGAGAGGCTTCTGACCCCGGGAACTGGTATGAGCAGAACAGAAGGGGCAGTAAATCCGTGGCTCTCAGGGAGCTCGGGCAGCTTTAAAAAGTTTTATCCAGGCTTAGTGGTGTGGACCTGTGATCGCGCCTGTGATCCCACCAGGCGGGGAGGCTGAGGAGGAGGGGGCAGATTTGAGCCCAGGCTGTGCAACTCAGAAACACCCTGTCTCAAAAAAGGAGGAGGAGGATGTGGTTCAGTGCGAAAAGCTCAAGTGTTGGCAAAGCAAAGGGGAATAGGGAGACGGGGTGGGGCAAGGGAGGCATTGGGAGGGGAAAGGAAAGGGAGCTGGAAAAGGCGTCTGCTGTTCCAGGTGCACAGCATGTCACAGGATCTTCGGCCCCTCTCGGGGAAGACAAGACCAAGAGGCCCTGGGACCTGACTGCTATGTACACAGAATGGCTCACGGTCACTGGCCGCCTGCGGGGCTCACCTGCAGCACCCTCTCTTCAGAGCAAGGGAGCCACACAGATCAGCAAGTCCCCGGGCCCAGGCCTATGATGGCAGCTTCGTGTCTGTTCTCCTTGTTACCTATCAGGACATGAGTAACTAAGTCACCACATGACCCTGCACAGTGCCAGCTGGGCTGTCTGGCTCTAAGCTGGACTCTGGTCAGAAATGCCCATCCCCTACTTCTTAACTGATCACAAGCAGGAGCTGAGCCTTTAGCCAGGCTGCAGCAGTAACACCTAGTGCCCTGCCCACACAGGGAAGGTCCCCTCAACAGGACAGCGCCAGCCAGTGCCCAGGCCAGCACCTCCCCGCCTGGTGCTGCCCCGCAGAGCTGGGACATCCTCTGCCTCCTGCGTGACCCAGGCAGACGCCAGCGGGCATCCTGCTTTGTTTTTTATGTCATAACTGAATCCACTGAAGTTTTTTCTTCCTCTGTAATAGATGAAGGGGGGACGAAGAAAACACAAGGAAGCATAACAGATACAAACACACACTCTACTTCCATGCACGACCGTATACTTACAGGAACGGCATTCGACAGAGAGGCCCACAGCATGAGGAGCGCACAGCTCGCGCTGTGCCCCGCTGCGACCCCTTCGACCACATCCAGCACAGCCTGCATTAAGGTCTGTTTAAAAGAAATAAATACAGTCAAACTGTGGCTATAGGTCAAAGTACTAAATGAGATGGTGTACCCTCCTTTCATCCCAGAGCAGAGCACGGGTGCTCCGGCTGCCGGTGGAAGACAGCAGACCTGGGATCACACTGCCAGCAGCAAGTGGCCGCACGTCCAGGGTATCCCTGGACACACAAATGGTGTCTGAACAAACTCTTTTTTCAGCAAACACTCATCCTAACTACCATACTTCCCTACTGTCTTCACACATGCTTTAACAAAAGAAGCTGAGGAATACTTACCATAGAATCAGCCCTTTCGGGTTTGTAGGCTTTTATATCTGGAATGCTTTCCTCAAATAGCGCTAGGAGCCACCTCTTGGATTTTGACCAGTTTCTGTGAGAGAAAAGAAAAGGATGTGCAGAAGTAACCTCAAAGTATGTAGGGAAAAGCAAGCCAAGGCATCAAGGGGGAGTGTGCTGAGTCAGAATTCCATCCCACACCTTGTCTCCATTTCCAGGCAGAATTTTCTGGAGGTCTCCCTCTAGAACTCAGTCCAGAGAGACAGTTAATGAGTCAAGGCCACCACATGTGAATGTCTTCTGCGAGCAAACACCTGGGCTCCTAGAGGACGGGCACACAGGTCCAAGAACACAGGCGACACCGCCCCAGTTTCCTTTTGCTGTGGGTGCTGTCAGTTGAGAAAGATGAAAGCGTAGCACAGGCACCAGCTGCTACACGAAGCCAGGGCAAGCGGCTCTCAGCTTCTAGTGCTCTAAGCAGTGTCAACCACAAGCTCAGATCCTAGGACCTATGGTGTGCCATGAGAGGGTCTCCAGGCACTGATTACAGATAATGATGAAGGCTGCATGCATACCAGGAGCCTTGGAAGAGACCCTGGCAGGGCTGGGCTTTGCCCTGGGCACCCTGCAGGAACACACAGTGAAACTGGCAGCGGGCTGCTGGGTGGTCACCTCTCCCCAGCACCACCACTTCCCCTCAGGCCTCAGGCTTCCTGACCGGGAGCTACAAGGCCTGGATTTCTGTTGTTCGGCAACCATATATGCTGAATGGGCTGACATATACAGCAACCTCCATGAGATGACAACATCATGCTACTATTGCATTTGAGTCATTTCACAAGTGTTCATCAGGGCCAGCTGTGGAATCACACCTGGCTGCACCTGCCTTTGCCTCAGCGAGAACAGGCTGGGTGCTCGCTCATGACGGAGCAGGACCCAGCCCTGCCAGCTCTGGTTGGGGCAAAGACCAGGGAGTAAGTTGTTTCATTTGCTTCATGAGAAGCAGAAAGAGGAGCCAGCATGCCTCTCTCCTCTAGTTCCTTCTCAGTTATATCCACATACAGAGAAAGCACAAAAGTGACAAAGATGTCTTCTCTCCCACGTGAGCTGGTGTCACATCTACCTGTGAGAGAGCTGAGTGGTGCAGACTGCTGAGGTGAGCAGGGCCAGCAGATCAATGACAGAACGGGACTCTACCTCAGTAGCCACTCTGGCATCTGGGATCCACACTCAAAACCCTCATCATAAATTTGAAAATGTTGGCAGAAGTCTTCAGTTTTCTTCTTGTATGAAAGAAACAAGGCTTTCTTAAAAAGTACATTCACTGTGACCGGATAAAGAAGATGCCTATAGAGACAGAAACACACATAGTTTAGATCTAGGCCAATGGAAAAGCACTGGGTCACATGACCACCTATGAGCAGGTAACACATGACTGCTGGGGGGGGTGTGGAGGTGTCAGTCTCAAAGTTTAATATTTGCTAATGGTAGCCAAAACAATTCAGGGAGAACCGTAATTGTGGTCTTATATATATATAGGAAGATTTAAAACTTCTTTCTAAGCAAACATAGTATATGCTGACAAATGAGTAAACAGAAATAAACTGAACAAGCTCAATAAGCATTCATTTAAAAAATACTACCAACAGCTAAGGTAATGGGCTATGCCTACAGATAGCAGCAAAAGTAATCAAAAAAGAGAGCAAAGGCAGAATTAGTCATCAAATTTCCCAATTTTCCACAGAGTCCCAAACATTCAAACTAGTGTGTCCTGAAATATAGTACTTGTCAGTAATTTTTTCTGTATGCAAGTAAAGTGATCACGTGGCCCATGTAAGCAAGTATAGAAGATATTTATCATTCCTTCCAGTCCTCCTTCCCCCAATGTTTCAAAGCTATCCAGAGAGCACTCTGCTGTCTTGCAGATACCACGCATCCTTTAGCTAATTTTAAGTTGGCGTGGTTCCGTCTGCTTCACCCCCACCAGTACCTCGAACATGACACTCATGGACAATCTGCCTTGAATCTTAATGGCTAAAACCAGTCCTTCTGCATGACAGTGTTTGCAGAAAGCTGTCCTGTCTCTTGGGACCTGCCTATTAGGACAATCCAAGGACTCAGACCCGAGGCCCACAGTGACTTGGTCAGAGCTGCCCTATTTGAACCTCTGCCACTGCCCGAGGATTCCGCTCTCTCCCGCATTCCCACCACGTCTCTCCATCCTAGTGTTCTCTACTGCATGGTAAGTACAGAAGATTCAGTGAGGCAAAGCCATGTGGGACAGACAGTCATCGGAAGGACTAAGTGAAATCGCGTGATGTGCCACAGTAACAGGGCCACTGGCTTATCTGTGTAGCATAAAACAGGATCAGAACTGCCTATTAATTAGAATTTTAAAAATTTGGAGAAATCACTTAATAACCCAGTTACTCATCAGTCTACCAGGCAATTTGTGAAGCCCGATGTGGTAGTTTTTTTTGAGTAGTAAAGGTTAAATGATAACAAAGCATTTAATTACCTTACTAAACTGATCAGGTCCATTGTCCCATGAGGGCCTAAATCTTCTAATCGTTCGTGGAATTCTTCATTCAGTTGCTCTGCAAACCGATACACGTTGAAAGCCCCCATTTTCCCTTTCATTGTAATATAGAGTTTTTCATGCAGTGTTAGAAAGACATTCTTTGGAATGGATGCTATAAACAGAGAAAACTATTTTCAGAATACACCACAGCTGCTGCACATGTCCACTGTACTGCTCCCCTGACTGGGTCAGTACCGCCTTTCCCAGCAGTCTTCTGTACAGACAATCACTGCCTGCAATTAAGTGGATAGAGACTGAACCTTAATGGTGAGATTCCGAAGTCTGGAGGGCGATTTCCTTTATGGGATGATGTAAAAGTGGGGAGCTCAGAGGGCTGCAGTCTCCAGTTCCTTTCCCTCAGAATCTGTGTCCCAGGTGTGTGGAGGCCAGGCAGTGCCTCATGCTCACAGCATTTCAGAGTTACTGTGGGTGCTCAGGACACTGTCCCCTCCAACGCCCAGCGGCCCAAAGGCCCCTGCCAGCATCTATTTATTCCTCCCCTATCTTACTCCCACCAAGAAGCCTTCCCTAACCATGAGTAACTCTGACCTCGCTATTTCCTTTATTTCAGGACTGTGTTCCTTCCATGATACTCACTTTTGGTCGGACTGCGGTGGTGGGAGCGTATATTTTTTAACTAATTTCTTTTATCTTGTTTTATTCTCTTTCAACTAACTTTTCCAAAAACATAGTTTTTAGTTTTCTATTTTCTCATTCTGTTATATGTGTAGATCCTACATACGAATTCTGTACAAATTACAAGGAATCAATGTTTGAGTCAGGCAGGACAGAGACTGCAGAGTCCTGGGTGTTGTAATATGATACGGATTCCAAATATTCTCTCAAAAAAATATCTAGTGATGAGGGAACCCCATCTTGCTCACATGTCTGCTTGAAATTTAAATTTATTCCGATGCCAATCACTGGCTCTTTGGTCTTCACACACTCATTCTTCTTTTCAGCCTAAACTCAAGAATAACAAAGTGCCAGCCTGTAATCCCAGAACTCAGAGAGGCTGAGGTAGGTTCTGAGTGTAAGCCCAGCCTTGGCAACTTAGCAAGATCCTGTCACAAAATAAAAAGAAAATTTTAAAAGGCTGGAGATGTACCTCAATGTGAAAGCCCTGGGCTCCATCCCTGGTCTCTGAAAACAAAATTAAAGAATAAAATAATGGGCTCTCATCTTTCTTTCTGGATGGATTGAGGGTGTAATTCTTACCTAAAATGACTCTTGGATTCCAATATTTCACTTCAAGTGAACTCTGTGAAACAATATTCTTTACCTGTGTGGTAGACAGGGTTTTGTACTGCTAGTTCAAAATTAACTTCTTTGGATTTCAGAAACACATTGATTCCCTCTTCTTCAGTAACAAAGGTCATTCGTTTTCCCATGGCAAAGATTGTAAATACTGGTCCATACTGCCATAAAACAGGGAATAAACACAGAGTATTAGCATTTCTGAGCAAGGGGTTTGGTTTAAGGCAGTTTTCATAAAGCCCCAAACTGAAGCTATGGCCAAACAAAAATGATAATGTCTAGTAATTAATTATAGATGTTGACAGTTTTAGACACATTAAACTGATACAAATCTACTTTGTGCTGTTCTAATAAAATTTATAAGATCCTATAAGATACTATTTACTTATATTTTCCTTTCTCATAGTGTGAAATAATTATTAGAAAATGATAACTATAAATAATAATTAGAAATCTATCAACACTGTGATCTTTGAACATTGTTTTCAACACACAGCAGGTATCTACACAACCTGTAGCTCAGTGTTGCCTAAGAAAAGAAGCGCGCCTGGCAAGATGAGGTCCTGGGTTTGATTCCCAGTACCAAAAATAAAATACAATGAAGAAAAAGAAGCAAAATTGTCAGCTCTTTTCCAGAAAGTCATTTTCATTAACTCCTAACTATATGTAGCATTTTCCTCAATTATGAGTAGATAATAAACCACATATCATCAAAAGAAACTCACCCATTCACACTTTATGACAGTCATTATAAAGATCTTAAAACACCATCTACACTCATCACTACTTCAGTCACTTCTACCCCTGCCATCCCCGATGACAAATGATTTTCCCTGTGGGATGCCACAGGCAACTGAGGGTCCCACTTTCTCACCCAAAGGAGCCAGACATCTGCACTGCTCCCCAGTCTACAGTTGTTGCTCATCAGTACTCAGGAGATGAGAGTCATTTTCATCATTATGAGTTTTGTTCAAATGAGGACTAACTTCCCATTAGTGAGTGGACTTCTGGAAGATGGGCAGGTAGAGGGCCCAAGTGTAGATGAACCGAGTTCAAACACACCGGTCAGCTGAGAAGGCTGCTGGCGCACAGCTTTAAAGTCACTTACTGCAATAGAGCCGCATAATGAAAAGCAGCCGTGTGTCAGGCTGTAAATCTGCAGCAAGTCAGAGGTGCTCTGTTTCTCTTGGTTCTCCCTGCCTTGTGCAATCTCAGTATTACAAAACAAAGGTAACCAGACACTGCAGGCTTTACAAGGGGCACTTGGTTTTTGTTTGGTTTTGAGACAGGGTCTCACTAGGTCACTAAGTTGCCAGGCTGGGTTCAAATGTGCGATCCTCCTGCCTCAGATTCCTAGAGTGCTGCGATTACAGGCATGTGCCACCATCGCTGGCTTCAATTAAATTATTGAGATAATTATAGATGAATTGGAGCAATTTTAAGACATATTCAAGACCTCATATACCCACAGCTGTTTTCCCAGTGTTACCGTTTTGTCTGTTTTTTTCCCTTGGCTGACTGCACTAGTTGGAAGCTCCAGCACTAGGCTGATAAGAGTCATGATAATGAATCTTTGTTTTCTTCATAATCATAGAGGAAGCATTTAGTCTCCTATCAGCTATCAAACTTTTGTAGATGATCATGATCAAGCTGAGAAAGCTCCTCTCTATAGTTTCCTGAAAATGTTTTATCATAAACAGTGCATTTTGTCAAAGCCTTTTCTGCACCAACTGATGACTGTGTTTTCTCTTTTCTTCAAGTAGTCTGTACAAAAGATAGCTTACACTGCTTTTCAAATCCTAAAATGGTCTTCCATCCCTGCAATGGCCTCTTCCTGGTGATCCCTTTCAAATACTGTTGAATTTTACTTACTGGTATTTCTTTCTTTTTTTAATATAAATTTTTGCATCAATTTGTTGGGGATGGTTGTCTGTAGTTTTCCCCATACTGTCTTTACATTGATATCAGCATAATACTACCATCATAAAATACACTGGAAATAACTCTCTTCTCTTTTACTTTCTGGAAGAAATTGTGTATAACCAAGTGTTAGCTCTTCTTTAAATAGTTGATATCATTCCAAAGTAATACAATGTGGGTCTAAAGAATTTTGGGGAGGGAGGTTAAATTGCACATTAAATTTTCTTAATTGTGTAGTCTACTAAAATTATCTATTTCATATTGAATAGTTGTGGCAGTTATGATTTTTTACAAACTTTTCCACTTTCTCTAAGCTGCTGAATTCATATGTGTGGGGTTATTCACAGTATTCCCTCATCATTCTGTTGCTACCTGGGAATCTACAATGACACCCCCAACGTCATGTCTAACACTGGGTCTGTGGCTTCTCTCTCTATTGGTTTTGCATGAAGTCTGGCAATGCTGCTGATCTTTTCAAATAACCAACTCTCTCTTTCATTAATTTTCTATATTTTTCCCCAAATCATTGATTTCTGTTTTTTAAATTTCTTTCCTGTTATTGCTTCAGGTTCATTTTACTCTTGAAGGGTGGTTGTTGAGAAAGAACCTCCAAAGAACCTCTGGTTACTGACCTGAGACTTTTCTAATGCAAGTACTCAGTGATTCCAGGGGACAGAACCTTGGGTGCTTTACCATTGAGCCGCACCCCCACATCATTTATTTATTTATTTATACATACAGCTTGGACTCATATTGATTCTCCTGTCTCAGCTCCCTACTGCTGGGATTACAGGTATGTGCCAGTGCACCTGGGGTTCTGGGGCCAGCATGGCATGTGGCGCTGGGGATTGAACTCAGGACTTTGTGCTTGCCAGGCAGGCATTATGCTATCAAGCTATCACCTCAGTCCCACGTTGTTTTATTTTTTGAGATAGGATCTCACTAAGTTGCCCAACCTGACCTTGAACTTGCAATTTTCTGGTCTCAGCAGTTCAAATAGCTGCAATTACAGGTGTGTGTCAACATACCTGGTTCCATTCAATGAATTTATTTATTTGTATTTCTAAGAGACCAAGTTAAAATAGAAAGACTCAAAAAAGCTGAAAGTGAGGGATAAGGAAAGATGTAATCTGCAAATCTTAAGCAAAAGAAAGTTGGAGTAACTAGAATGTTTCAACTCAAAATAAATAATGACACATGAAGCCATTGACTCCCTCTTCAGACTGGCAGGCAGGAGACCTTGGCAAGGGCTGCTGTTGTGGGGAGGTGGGAGAAACTGCCTAATTAAGCTATTTGCTGCAGGGAACTCCGCCTCACGGGGCCTGCTTGCCAGCTGATTTCCATACTCTAGTGGAAGACAGATATACCATTTCCTTCAACAAAATGTTGAAAAATTATGGTGTTTAATTGTGCCAAGATTACCACAAAAATGACACTGTTCACTATAATTTTGCAAAATGCCCAACCTTGGTCTATGCACTCTGGGACATTATGTTTCCAAATAGTGTTTCCAATGTGTCAACAGATAAATAATCTTAGAGGCACATCTGCAGCCCGGGACAGGTATAAGAAGTACACATTCAATGCAACTTCTCTAGGAAAAGTTCTACAGATTTCGTCAAAGTTTCATACTTAAGACATTGTAAACAATGCTGGACAACCTGGTGCATGCTGGCAATTACAACACTCTGGGGGATGCAGTGGAGACAGGAGGATTTTGAATTTCATCCTAGCTTGGGCAACTTCACAACTCAGCAAGACCTGTCTTGAAAGAGAAAAAGAAAGGGGTGTAGGGGAGAGAGGGGATGGACTGGGACTTTAGCTCAGTGCAAAAGCCTGTGGCTCAAACCTCAGTATGGGGGGGGGGGAGCTATAAATTGGATAAGATTGGCATAACCAAACACAGTCTGCAATTTAAACAAAGCCTTCTGTATTCAAAGCATCAGGCTTTCAACCCATGGGTTTTTGGACTTACTAACTAAAGACTGGGCCACAGCCAGCTCAAAGGTCAACTACAGTAGGGGCTGCTGTGGTGGGTAGCAGGATTTGGTTTTCCACCAGCCAGTAAAGAAAGGTCTTAGTTATTTGCTGGTTGTAGAATAGGTTCTCTCTGTTTCTTGCCCCCCCGCCCCCAAGAAGGCAATTTGTCATCAGAGCCTGCAAGTGGGGCAGGCAACAGGGCCTGCTATCCAATGGCAGTCCGATCCCGGAAGCAGCATCTCAGCACCTGTGCCATTGGATTCATCAGAAGTGAGTTCTTAGGATCTGCTGCCACCCAGGAGGAGGCGACTGTAGGAGCAATGGAGAGCAGCAGGGGGGAGCTGCTGTGGGTTATCTTAGAAATCTGACTACCACATATTTATTAATCTGGAAACCTGTAAGTAATATCCACGCATCTTACAAAGAGAAAAAGAGTTAGGAGTTCCAATAGTACTAAGGTGAAGAGTTCAGCATTTTGGACACAAACATAGTATAAATGGTATGATACATCTGCTTATAAAAGATGGAATACAAAAATCTATAAATGAATTTGCTTGTATGTGGTTCACAAAATAAAAAAGAATATTATGGAATGAATCTCTGTGCTACCAAGTTTAGGGAAGAGGGCTGAGAATGGAGTGAGAGAAAGGTCAGAGATTTTTCACTTACACTGCCATAGAAACACTTTCTGAATATACCAATTCATAATCCATTCAAAGATTAATAACAACAAGGAAAACTTCTGTGGGGGTTATCAAAATTCTCTTTTCTCTCCCTTCTCTGGGGTCAGAAGATGCTGAGGGTGACAGCTAATGTCTGAATTTTAGGAGTCATTTCTTGAAGGTTCACAGTACCATAAACTGTATCTAACACACTGGCCATTTAGATGTGATTTTCCATCAAGACTATTAGGACTTTAGACTATAGACTATAGCAGCTATTGTAAAAAAAGCAGAACAAACTGCATGCACCTACCCTGAACCCGGTTCACATGTTGAGACTGTTGATGTCACACACACACACACACACACACACACACACGGTATGAACACATTATTTACACAGCAGGGTTCTGCTGGGACTAGGGTGGCTGGCCTCCAGCCTTGATCTGAAAATGGCCTGAGGAAACAACTGCTCTGGAGTTTTATTAGGGTTGGGGGTAGATCCATGGACCCATTCCTGCTTGAAGGCTGGGGCTTCTGCTGTTTTACGTCTTCCCTGGCACCCACGGCAGGAGTGCCCACCTTTTCCTTTCTTTCTTTGTTTTTTGGTACTGGGGATTGAACTGTGGACCTTGCAATTGTGCTGGCCAGGTAGGTGCTTTTATGCCACTGTCTCCCAAGCCCCCCACCTTTTTTTATCCTGCCCAGGTGGGGGGTGCCGGGGGAAAAGGCCTAAAAACTTTCAGCAGCCAAACATCACACAGTGCTGCCATATTCATTAATTTAATACTAGGAGAAGACTTTTCATACTGTTGCACATGACAGCTGACTCGTAACTTGTTTCATTTAACCAGGAAAGCTACAAAGCCCTCACAAATACTTGATCCGAGACAAGTGTATGCAAAACATTCCTTAAGAGTTATTAAAATTACGAGTTATCGATAAAGAACTTCACACTGAATCAGAGGTTGAAACAAATGGACTTGGTGGACATATACAGAGTGTTCCACCCAAACACAGCTGAATGCACATTTTTCTCAGCTGCACATGGGTCATTTTCTAAAATAGACCACATACTGGTCCATAGGTCATGCTTAAGTATATGCAAGAAAACAGAAATTAT
>NW_004524581.1:20375840-20377508 GCF_000260255.1 Octodon degus | reverse complement strand
CTTAACCATCCAGTAGAAAAGTATGAAGACGAAATATAGGAAGTAAAGCCATGCTGTTATGTTGAGCTGTGGGGGACTCAGGTCAATAATTTCTGGCATTGCCAGTTAAACAGAAGACCCAATGCTATTATGGGCTACTGAACTCTTTTAGGATATTTTGCTTAGTTTGCACACCTATAATATTCAAATAACGGGACTTAGAAAAAAAAGGGGTATACAGATGAATGTCCATTTTGTATCTGTGTATTCAAAGTGGTTAGGATAGATATATAGTTACATTCTCTTAAATGAATAGAATGATTTGTTCTAATGGTGTTTGTAACTAGGATCTCAAGTCCGCATCTTGTACAGCAATTAACCACTAAGAAGAATATATACAGTGTGTTAGTTATTGAAACTGTCCTACCGATTTGATTTGAAACTGTCTCATTGCTATCTGTTTATCAATAAAATTATGAAAAAAAAGAACTTCACTTAACAAAGTAATACGAATTTCACTTAATATATTTTGTACTCTCTTTAAAAGATTAAAAATTTAAAAAAAGATAAGCTATGCTAAGTTATGATGTTGGGTAGACTAGGTGTATTAAACACAATAAAATATTAAAATATTTACTTAAAATAAAAAAATAGTTATTAAAGTCATGTGCTTATCAGGGACGAGGGAGCATTTCTTTAGAAAAGAGCTTTTTTTCATTTATCAGACTAGCAAAAGTTACAGAAAGTATCCAGCGCAGTCCAGAAGAGAAATAAGGCGGTTCCTCACACTCAAGAGAGAGTAAAAAGCATATATCACACATCTTTTACAAGGGTAACACAATAATATAAACAACTTAAGTGTGCAATAATTCTACTTTTAGGACTTTATTTTGGGGAAACAATCAGGTAAGTACAAAATATACAATCATATACATATCCAAGAATCAACATCAAACCATTATAGCCAAGTAAGGATTTAACTAAACTATTGTATCCTAAAGTGGTAAGTCATTAAAAGATTCACATAAATAATGACATGGAAAAATTATTCACATTAAACATTAAATTTGAAAGCATGCAAAACTATTATGATATTATTGCACTGCTTACTAACTAGCTTGTATAGAAAACGTCCAAATACTACACCCCATATTTTTGTTTTATTTCTCGTCTGACATTTTCAGTTATTTTTATTGTCATCTTAGTTCTCTCTGGAATTGTCTACCTTTTAAAAAAATCTACTGTACACTGAAATCTTTTATTTTTCAGTACAAATGATCTGCAGTATATATGACACTGCATAAAATTATTCTGTAAATTAGATTAACTAGTTGGGACCCTATGCGGAGAATGCATCAGCTTAGAAAGTATCACAATGCAATACATACTGATAAAGGTCGTTAGGAACATATAAATTTATGAGATAATCAAATACCACAAAATCTTAGTGACTCCAGACTGGATTAAAATTAAAAGACTAATATGTCTGTTCCCTAAAGTGTTTTGTGTCCCTAGAAAGATTCTTTCTTTCTTTCTTTCTTTCTTTCTTTTTTTTTTTTTTTCGGCAGAACCAGGGATTGAACTGAAGCCCTGTGCTTGCCAGGGAAGCACTTACTCCACTGAGCCATCTGCCGGTCCCACTAGAAAGATTCTGTAAGGACAAAAATATCCATTTCAAGAACCATTCAT
>NW_004524581.1:20339455-20375740 GCF_000260255.1 Octodon degus | reverse complement strand
ATGTCTGTTCCCTAAAGTGTTTTGTGTCCCTAGAAAGATTCTTTCTTTCTTTCTTTTTTTTTTTTTTTTTTTTTTTTTTTAGCCTAAACGGGGATTGAATTTAGGCCCTTGCGCTTGCCAGGGAAGCACTTACTCCACTGAGCCATCTGCCGGTCCCACTAGAAAGATTCTGTAAGGACAAAAATATCCATTTCAAGAACCATTCATGAGGGTGCAGTGAAAATAGAGGCTCGCTGTCCTCAATAACTCCACCAGCTCAAAGAACACTGCCCCTGAAATTTGCAAACACCAACTTTGGAAGTAATTTTCACAATACCCTGACGTTAACTCCATTTGGGGCTTTCACAAATTCCAATCGTAGTACACTTATGTCGTTCGAAATTATTGCAAACATTTACTTAGTATAAGTGCACGTGGAATTTAACTGTGCGAAGTAACTAGCACTTAAAGGCTAATCTCTTCTTCCACTAAGGCAGACCCAAACTGAAGTTGATCTGTTTTATTAGCAAAGTTTTGTTTCTGGGACCTGTGTATTCGTTCGTGCATAATGTCTACAGCCCTCGTGGGGAGTTGGTATATGTATGCAATGCTGGTATATATTTTGTGTCTGTCCAGTCCCTTCGGGGCACTTTGTATTTTTCTCCAAACCTGGCGTGAAGAAGGCTGCTAATTCCCAGCAAAGCAGAGAAAATAAATCAGCCTGGACGTGCGCTCCCGAGTCCTGCCCGCACCTACCTGGGCCCGAGCCTGCTCGATGAACTCCAGCGGGGCCTTCCCGAACCGCAGCCCCGCGCCCACCCAGGGGATCCAGCCCGCGGTGCACGGGGGCCGGCGCGAGCCTCTGCGCCTCAGGACCAGGAGCAGCGCGACGCCGGCCAGGAGCGCCGCCAGCGCGGCCACGCCCGGGTGCAGGTCCTCGCTCATCCTCCCGGGTCTGAAGAGCGGAGGACCGCGTCTCGGTCGTGGATGCCGCGCCGCACAGCGGCAACTATCTCCCGGCCGTCCCTAGACACCTGAGGGCCTCCAGCATCCTCACTGCCGCCCACTTCCGCTTCTTGGAACAGCCAATCGGGAGAGGTGCGCAGGCGCGGTTACCAAGGAGACCGTCCGGGCAATCAGAACGCGCGAGGTGCGGACTCCACCTCCCAGAAGCCCCCGGGGTCCGGGCACCACGCTGGACGGCTCCCAGGGGCGATGTCCCTCGGAACCTGCTGGCCGGTTGACTCGCGCCGCTGTCCCACCCTCCTCGCTGGATGTCCGTCCCGGAAGACGAGGACTCGCCCTCGCCGCTTGCGCAGCGATGGCCTCGGGCGAGCAAATTCTTGCTGTCAGGCTGCGCGGCCACCGTGGCCGAGCTAGGTACGGGCTTCCGTCGGGCGGCTGCTGCGTCGTTGCGGGAGGGATGGGGGGGAGGGGATAGAGAAGGATGGATAGAGGGGTGGAAGGACGGATGGAGGGGTGAATGGAGGGAAGGAAGGAGAAATGGATGGAAGGGACGGAGGGTTGGAGGAAAGGAGAGGTGATAGGAAAGATGGAAGGGTGACTGGAGGGATGAAGAGGTGGAGGTATGGGTGTCAGGAAGGATGGAGGGGTGGAGTGGTGGATGGTGAGATGGAGAGAGAGGAAGGGGTGGAGAGATGGAGAAGGATGGATGGATAGATGTAGGGAAGGAGGGAAGAAAAGATGGAGGCGGCCTGGGCTTCACCCCTGGGTTGGGAAGGCCTGGACAGGCCCAGGGCTTAGGACCCTCCCTGCAGTCTTTCTTCTTGGGGTTCGCAGGGGCCTCAGGAGTGCTCCTGTGCCTGAGGGAAACTTCTACATCCTCTTCGGCGGTCATCTTCCCTTTTGTCAGGATGACCCTTCTGAAAAGCATCCACTCTTCCTCCTTGTTGGGAATGAAGATGGGTGGAGGGGTTGGTCCTGTTCATCTGTTCATCCTGTTCATCTCTGTCGTGAGATCACTGTGTCTTTGTGGTCCAAGCTGTAGACCTGTCTTGTGGAGTGTTAGTTATTAACCATTCATTACTGAGCAGCTCCTTAGCACCTGCCAGTCACCTGACCTCTGTGAGTTGAACTTATCCATACCCTGTTTACCCTAAGGGAGGTTAGTGAGAAGCCGAGAATACATAAATGCTAAATCCAGGGCCGGAAACCAATGGATTGTGACATGATGTCTGCAGGACTAGGGTTAAGGTCGGGTGATTGAAAGGACCCTGATTTGACCTTCTTACAGGCTGCTGGGGGCAGGAGGTCATGCAGAGAAAGACAGTTACAGTGTGCTGCTTATTATGTTGAAGCTGTTTCCAGATCTCATAAGAGCTTAGAACAGTCACATCTCCGTGAGTCAGAGAAAATCTGAGACCACGTAGAGTGGGATTATGGTTCCTTTACATAAGCCAGTGGTGTTTCTTCCTAGGGATTTTTAACTATGCATTTCAGAATTACTTGTACATTTCCTTGCTCATTAAGAAGTAACGAAATAAAGGTACCTCTTGATGCATTTGCCCCTTGTAAATCCATGGCAGTTCTGATCTAATGTGGTTTCCTTTTCTGCTCCCACAGCCAGCGGTGTTCTGTTGTTTTGTTCTTTGTACTTTGCACTCTTGCCCTTTGGCTTCTTGATGTTCTCATCTCCCCTCAAAGCTGATAGAAAATTTTTACTTTTCGTTGTTCTTACTGAAACAAAGGAATCTAAAGATCTTTTAAAGAACTCTAAAATAGGATGGCTGAGTACCAGATGTATTTCCAGGTTTATTTAAACTGATGTTTCTCTCTGTGACTCAATGGCTTTTATACAAGAACTCTCCTCCTGTTAAGAATTCATGGAGAGAACTGTGTGGGGAATGTGGATGGGAAGCCAGAGAATCAAACTATAGGATGGTTTTGAGTACAAGTGGATTCACTTAAGAACTTGAAACATGAAGTGACCAGAAAGGAGGAGAAAAAATTGCTTGAGAGGTCTCATTTGTGCTTAAGTAGGGGTTTCTGTTTCTTCAGATTTATTTTTTAGGATCATATGTAATGCAAAATTCTATGAAGCCTCTGCATACAAGTTATTTTTGTTTTAGGGAGCCTGTTGGCAAGATATTAACTTACCAAAGCAAATAGTAAGATGTAATATTCTTTTGCTCTTTCCTTGTTCTTTCTCTTAGAGAAAGCATGTTCACTGAAAAGTCTTACATAATGTCAGTAATGCTCCCAAACTTTTCTGAATGTCATTATTTCAGTTATTTAGGACATTGTATACAGTTAAGAGCTTTGTATTCCTTATGTGGGTCAGGTAGCTTAATTGCTGGACAATAAAAGGTCTAATTCTTTCTTTTCTTTTCTTTTCTTTTTTCTTTTTTTTTTTTTTTTTTTTGCGGCACTGGGGATTGAACTCAGACCCGTGCGCTTGCCAGGGAAGCACTTATTCCACTGAGCCATCTCCCCAGCCCCCAAAAGGTCTATTTCTAATTCGAAATACAAAGACAGTTTTCTACAGATGTTTTTCGAAGACCATGCACAAAACTTACCAGTAGCGGACAAACACTTTAATATATCATTTAACTGAAAAAATATTGAGCATACAACCCTTGTGCATGAAAGAAAATATTATAATATCTGTTAGATCGTCTATGCCACAAACAGGCTCATTGGTATCTGCAGGCACCCATGGAATTATGGCATTCAGGCTTCATTTTATTGTAGTATGTAAAAATATATAGTTCACTTTCTAAAGTCGGATTTTGAATACCATGGCTGCAGCTGGGTCCACCACAGAAAATAGGTACTTTATTTCTCATTGGCAAGCAAAGTTTTAAAGTAGATTTTAGTCTGAACTTTCTGAATTACAAACTCAAGGGTTGTCACACTTTCATTGTTTCTTTCTTACTGGTAATCTGGGATAATCTGGTGCAGTGATTGTTACATTTAGGAGTGCTCAGAATCAAATGACTGTAAGCTCTCATCAGTTTTGGGAAAACATTAGTCCGATGCCTTTAGAATTTGTTGTTGGTTTCTCTGAATGTTGTGGGGGTTTTCCCCTCATGTGTTCTTTTTTGTTAGCAACCTTTCCCCTCGATCTCACAAAAACTCGACTGCAAATGCAAGGAGAAGCTGCTTTGGCACGGTTGGGAGACAGTGCAAGAGAATCTGCCCCCTATAGGGGCATGGTTCGCACGGCCCTAGGAATTGTCCAGGAGGAAGGCTTTCTAAAGCTCTGGCAAGGAGTGACACCCGCCATTTACAGACACGTAGGTATTTATCTTGATTCTGGCTGGTAAGTTTGTTATGAGTTCTGTGTTCCTCTCCTCTGCTTTCTAACTGTATTCAGAAACTAGCCAGGGGCTTTTATCCCCTACGGATCTAATCAAAGAACATAGGATGTTTTTGGAAGAAAAAAAAATGAACTACCAATTGTTATTAAGGAATTACTCCCTTCAGGTTTTATAAATGTATACTGAAGTGTTGAGGGATAAGCTATTGGGGTGTCTGTAAAGTACTTTACAATAAGTAAGGAAAAAAAAGAAGCACCTTGTTCCACAGTGCTAGTAACTGATAAGTTTTAATAGATATAAAGAGAGTTATAATATCATTTTCTCAGCTTTCCTGTATGATGGAAATTTTTCATAGTAAAATTTTTTTTTCTGTATTTTTAGGTATGGGTCTAGAGGGTGTTCAGGGTCTCACTACTAGATCGGAGTTGTAGTGATTCTCCTGTTTACAGACTCCCAAGGCTGGGATTACAGGCATGCACCACCATACCCAGTCTCAATTGCCATCTCAGCGTGCCCTGGGGGCAGGGCCAGCACAGCAGGTCCGGGGATCAAACCCCAACCCCCGGCCCCTACGGCTGCCTGTAGGTGCTTTAATCCACTGAGCTATTTGGCCGGCCCTTGATAGTAAAAATTTTTAAAGGCATAACAATCGATATCATTTTCCTCTATTTGATAAATGTTAACCACAAAATTTAATGTTTTTTTGTTCTTTGAGAACTGCTTATGACAAGGCCAAGTCTCATGAGTCTTTGTGCCACCCGTCAGTACGCAGGCTGTGTGAAAGAGAACAGGGCTTCCTGTCTGAGTCAGCTCTAGCCACAAGCTCAATGTGACCAAGGCGGCTTCTGCCTAACTAGGTTTGGAGACCATTGCTCGTAACTATGGCAGGACAGTGGCAGTGACACCAAGGATAGCATCTCTTCCTCTGCTCCTGAAGAGACTTCCAGTCATTAATGTGCCAGCTCGTGGGCAGGGCAACAAACTGGGCTTCTGAGGGAGCTGAGCAGGAGTAGCGCTTTCTCCTCCACCTTCCCGGTCCCATAGGTGTGCAGTGACCTTTGGTCAGAAAAGTGCTGAGTTCTAATGTGTATGGCTTAGTATTTTTAAAGATTAGTTTTTCAGCTAAGAAAGTTGGAGCATCTTCATTTGAGCCAGAGTTGTGCAGACAGTTACTGTTTTGCACTTTATATATTTTTGATTATCTTAAAATATAAAGTTAAACTTCCTGAAACACTAAGAAAAGTTCTCTGGGTGAATACCATGAGTTGATTTTAGTAAGCTGATGCTCCATCTTTTAGAATATTTGTCTTTCATTATTGCTCTAAGTTTTGTTTCTTTTCATTTGTGTTTTTGCTGGTACATCTTTTTACAATTTTCATTTCACATGTTTGAAACCTGACTGAAAAAAACATGTTAGTGTAATACATTTTTCATGGAGATTTTCTGTTTACTCAGTAAAAATCCCTGTTGTGTGCCAAGCTGTGAACCAGGGCCTTTGACGCAGTGCAGACATGCAGAGCCTGCCTGCTTATGTCCCGTGGAGCAAGGACAAGTTGACTGCTAATCAGTGTGATCATTGCCACATCAGAGCCTGTTGTGCTGGCCGTAAGCATCTAGGGGAAAGGCGAGAGAGCACTTTTTGAAAAGCATATTCTTCGAGTTGGGTCCTGAAAGATACAGTAGAGTTAGCACAGCAGAGAAGGGAAAAGCTGTTCTAGAGAGATGAGATGATGAACAGGAAGGCCTGAGACCCAGGGGCCACGCACTGGCTGGAGAAATACCCAGAAAGCCCTGTGTCGGGAGTGTGTACCCGGCTACAGAGGGACACAGTGGGTCAGAGTGTCCTCTTGCTGTATTAAGCAGAGAGCTGAACTTGCCTTTCTTTAATGACCTATTTTACAGTGTACTCCGGAGGTCGGATGGTCACTTACGAACATCTCCGAGAGGTTGTGTTTGGCAAAAATGAAGATGAACATTATCCCCTTTGGTAGGTTCTCTTTTGAAAAGAATAGTGTATACTGTAAAGGCACTTATGTTTACCTACAGGATTTATGTAGAACTATACATTTGTATTAAAATTGCCTTAAGTTATAATTCCTGGCTTGGCCAACCTAAGGCTCATCTTTCCTTTGCCCTCATTGTTTTACATGAAGAGGAATTTTCTAGAGCCTATGAAATTCATAGCATAGTGTATATACATAACAAAAGCTTCTTTTAAAATATTTTTTACTTTAACATTAAAATAGAAGGCAAGAAGAAGGTAACTTGGATATATGTGCTAGGATTGTGTATTTTAATGGTTGAGTCCTCTCCATCTTTGACCTTTTGGAGACCCAGCTCTCGGGTCTCCCAGCATCTCTTCAGCATCTCTGTCACCTATTCTTCTGCATAAGCCCCCTTCTGTGATTGCACTGGCCCCCTCACAGTCAGCACCTTGTCCTGGGCATCACCAGCTGCCAAGGGAAGAGCACAGTGCTGAGACAGAGCCTGTGGGTGTCGCCTGGCTGTGATTGCTCCCCTCACCTTCAGATCGCCTGTGGCTGAGCCCCAGCTCTGGAGGTGGCTCAGGTGCAAACCCTCTGCGTCTAGCCTTTCTGTCTGATTCAGGCTGGTCCCTAGAATAATATCCATTCCATAACTCTCTGTGAGACTCATACCATCCTCGTGTTGTTGCTGGCTTGCAACCCTCATAACATTGGTGACCTGGAGGGGGGCCTTCTTTCTCCCTGTTGTGGAGGAGCTTTGGACTTTAGGGTCAGGCAGAGAGGGGCTCAGATTCCCACTCTGCTTTCCTATAACTTGAAAAAGATCTTTACCTGCTTTTCTTTTGGTTTTCTAGCTGTAGAAGTCAGACCTACTATTAGGCTTTTGTTATCGAAAAGGTAACATTTACAAGTGCGTATCACTTAAAGACATTAAAAAGTAGGTTACTATAAAGAATGTGTATAGAATTTCCAACCAGTAAAGCAATAAAAACATGAACACAGTGGAAAAATAAGGAAAGGGTATTGATCGTTCCCCCCAAAAAGAAATACATATGTTCATCAAAAATGTAAAAATGTTCACTCTCATCAATAATAAGGAAGTTAATTGAACTAATCGTTCTTAAACTGAGGGGAAATGTAAGCAGCCATAGTCTTTTTGTAGCATAATCTACTTATTAAAAAGTGTAGGTGTGTGATCCTTCGGCCCAGGTCCTTCTGTCATTATAATCATTTAGTGCTCACTGATGGCTGAGCTGGGAAAAGAGGGACCTATTCAGCAATGGAAAGTTTATTTTTTTTAAATTTTAATCATTTATTTATTTATTTGGTACAGGGTCTCACTGTACAGCTCAGACTCATAGTGATCCTCCTGTCTCAGCCTCCCCAGCGCTGTGATTACAGGTGTCTACCACCACGCTTGGTCTCAGTGGCCGGTATGCCAGACTGAGGATTGAACTTGGGGCCTTGTGCTTGCTAGGCAGGCACTTAGCCCACCGAGCTATCTCCCCAGCCCCAGAAAGTTTCTTTAGAAAAAGAAGTGTTTTCACTTCCCCTTCATTTGGGAGACTACTTAAACTGGTAGTTTTGACCATTTGGACTACCAGCCTTTGTCTTTTAGGTGGATTGCTTCTATGCTGTTTTTATTCTCCTGTAGTCAGGATTAAACGAGAGTTAGATTATCTACTCAGCTGTTTGTCTTTGAAGGCTGTTCCTTCCCTGTTGATCTCAGGGCAGGGAAGGCTTGAACCTTCAAAATTTTAGTTTCATTCTTTGTGGCCCGCTAGCCCCACCATGAACAACCAAACCACGTACTTTCTTTTCCTGTGTGTATTTGGGTCTGTCCTCTGCTTCACTTTGTCCTAACTTCTTACCCAGAGCTTACCATTAGTTCACTGTAATGCCAACTGTATATGTTGAAGTCACAGGCAACTTTCAAAGGGAAAACATAACTTCTTTTGCAATTAGGAAATCGGTCATTGGAGGGATGATGGCTGGTGTTATTGGCCAATTTTTAGCCAATCCAACCGACCTAGTGAAGGTTCAGATGCAGATGGAAGGCAAACGGAAACTCGAAGGGAAGCCACTGAGGTACGTTTTCCAATTAACTGATACTTTCCCCTTCCCTTGCCTCCATCACAGCTTCAGCAGTTACCTGGTACACTCACTTTTGCAGTTCACGGATAGTATTAATTCTGCCAGCCAACCAGGATCTTTTCTTTACACAGTGAAATGTATGTGTTCTTTGTCAGGCAAACACAGGCATTCCGAACTCTCCCCTGCAGCCCCTAGCCCCTGCATTTAGACTTGTCCCCTATGTGGGTTGTGCTACAAAAACTGATCATTAAAGTCTGTCCTGGTATAAACCCCAGCTTTGCCACTGTAGCTTGGTGTTGTGGACGTCACCAAACCTTTCCATTTCTCTCTCAAATGGCTCTAAAAGCCTTGATTTTTCATCTTTTTCCCAGAAAGGAAAGTAATAAGGTCAGTCTTACAAATTGTTCCCATTCTTTCTTTTTCCTTTTTTGTTGGATACGAGGTCTTACTATGCAGCTCAGACTTGGTAGTGATCCTGTTGTCTCAGCCTCCCCAGCACTGGGGTTATAGGCGTGCGCCACCATGCCTGGTTCTGGGGCCAGCACAGTGTGTGCTACTGGGAATCAAACTCCAGTCCTTGCATTTGCCAGGCAGGCGCTTAGACTGCTGAGCTATCTCCTTAACCCTGTTCTCACTTTCTTGTCTGATCTTAGTTCTCCTACATACTAAGGCCCTCGTTTAGGATGTTTAAAGATTTTATTATTATGCTTTTATAGTATAAAATCCTATTATTTCCAAGAGGAGAAAAGACACAATTATGACTGAAGAAGGAGTTTATAGAATGCCAGGGCCGATTTTCTTCTTTTGAAACAATGTGCAATTACCAAGTATCAAGAAGAAATGGTGGGACTTTGCCTGGGTTGAAGAGGAAAACCAGCTTTTAAAAAAATCCCAAAATACCTGCATTTTTAGTTCATTCCCCAATTGTTTTCTTCTCCATCTCCAACACTGGCAAGTTTTGATTTCTCTCTTCTTAATATTTTAATACTGTAATAAGGAATATGAACCTTGGGACAATCCCAGAAACCCAAAGCCAACCTTTATCACACTTTAGCTTTGTCATAGCAGTCAAGTTCTTTAACCTTTGTAGCCACGGTTTTCTCAAACATAAATATGTATTTCCTAGAGTTTTCAGGATTAAAATTCATCTTTTGAATATAAATGCCTGGCACTTACTAGGTGATCAGTGCATTTTAGCGAGAATCATAGTTTGTTGTTAAAACTTCCCGTGTAGCTTAGTAACAGTCATCCACGTCAAGATTGACCTGTTGTCCTTTGCAAGAGATTCAGAGCAGGTAATGCCTGTGTACAAACCACACGTCGGAAGTGAGAAAGGCAGCATTTGACTGCAGATTTTTCTAACTGTAAAAGCCCAGAATTTTGTTGTATAACAGGTTTCCGGGTTTGGTTCAGATTCAGCATCAGTTTTCATCTGTCTCCAGAAATACGAGAAAGAAAAAAAATGGGATAGTAAATTTTCACAAAGCTAAAATGACCCTAAGAATGCTTAGATTAATTATCCTTTCTACTTCTTTGCCCTAAAATATTGTTTATTGTGTGAGAGGATGTGAGAGCCAATGATTGTGTGTGTGTGTACACGCGCATGTGTGCATGCATGTTTTTAGTGCTGTGTGTGATGGTGGGTGGGTGGGTGTGTGTGTGTTTTCATTGCTGGGGATTGAACCCAGGGCCCTGTGTAGTAGTGTGCCAGGCAAGCACTGCACACTGAGCTGCCCCTATCCCTGAGAGTCAGTGATTTTTTTAATGCCATGTGGCAGAATTTTAAAGATCACAGGTCCTCTTCATCGCCAATAAAATAAACCCAGAAATCTAACAACTATTCTTTCCTTCTGTAGTTAGTTTGTCTGATGATGACCTGTCAAGAACAGTATTTTTAGTCCTTGAAAAAATCTGAGAAAAAGAAGGTAACACAATTTGTAGTGATTTTTGCTAAAAAATGTTTCAATTAAGTGTTGACCTTTATGTTAAAGAATGAAGTTTATCTGGAAATTAGACTCATGCATATTCTTTTACTTTAACAGTTTTGAATAAATATTACTTTAAATTTTAACAGCTATAGGCAAAGCTTATCCAATACATTCTACATGCAAGGATACATCATTTTCACACTTCATTTTTGTATTCCTTAGATTTCGTGGTGTGCATCATGCATTTGCAAAAATCTTAGCAGAAGGAGGAATTCGTGGGCTGTGGGCCGGCTGGATACCCAATATCCAAAGAGCAGCGCTGGTAAACATGGGAGGTAATGGAAGCATTCCTGGATGCCAAGAAGTCGTGGTTGCCTTGAGCACTGTAGGCTCTCATATCAGGAATAGGAGCATCTTCCTGTAGCAGAGAACAGGCCTTAGTGTTTGTCTTATCCGTGGCTCTTATCTCCTGGGGCCAGGCACATGTAGGCACTGAGATACTTGGTGAACAGTCGGATGTGCCTGTTCTCGCTTGCCTTCATTAGTTTATTTCTTTATGCATGGTGTGGGTATTCTTTATAAAAATCCAATATTATGATGTCAGCCTCCTCCTTGAACCCTTTAATAGCTCTGTTTTCCATAGAAAAAAGTGTAAGAAGTTTGATGTGGAACAGTGGTTGGGACAGTTGTTTATAGTGCAGGGCTTTACTCGGCCTTGGGCTCACAGAGGCATTTGTCATTTGGCAAGCAGAGACTGCAGGGCTGAGCTGCCTTCGGGCCTGTGTGGACTCCAAGGTTCTAGCAGTCCAGGGGAGTGCCTGTCTCTTCCTCTTGTCTTCTCCCTGCACTCATAGCCCTCCCTTCCTCCACCTTTTGTTCTGGGGCACGTTGCTACCCCAAGCCTAGCATATTTTCAACCCAAAAGACATTCAATCTTATACACAGGAACATTTAAGCCTTCTCTTTCCATTGCCAGATTTAACCACTTACGACACAGTGAAACACTACTTGGTTTTGAATACACCACTTGAGGACAATATCATGACTCATGGTTTGTCCAGGTAAGTGATTGCTTTAGTTGGACTCTTATTTTCTGCTCTGAATCTTTTCTTCCATCTGGGGGAAAATTATAACTTTTGGTCTCTTTTGATCGGGAATCTAGTGGTATTACCCCTAGAGAAATATGGTGGTACCTTTAGAAAGAGTAATTTTGTTAAAGGGGAAAAGACAGACAAAATGAGATGAAATTGCAGGTGAAACCTCCCAGAGAATGTGCCCCTGTGGTAGCATCCCAGGGCAGAACCTTTCTGTGAAGGGCACTGTGCTACAGGCTGGTGGAGTCAGTACAGATGCGCAAGTCCTACCTGGAGCTTCCGGCAGGGGCAGCAAGATGAGTCACTGACAGGGCAGTGGAAGAACAGAGGAACCTGGAAGGGCCCAGGAGTCAGATTACAGATTATCTGAAGCAGTAGGCTTTTCCTGCACAGGGAGAGGAAGGAAGGTGTTTTAGAATGGGACACAGCCTTACTGTCTTCACAACATGCTTTCACCTTCTCCCTTAGAACCCATTCCTTTTCAGTAGCTACGAGGTTGGCTTGTGTCCTCACTCCCTCTGCGCTGCTGAGATGCTCCATAGTTTTTACGGTGTCCAATCAGCGGTCCCTAAGCATACCAGGAGCTCCCCTGCCTTGGGCTCTGGTCCCTGCCCTCCCATCTGTTTGTACTGCTACCCCTCCAGGGTTCTTCAAGGTGACTGCCTCCTGCTGCCACCCTGGGGCCTTTTCCTGTCTGCTGTCATCACCCAGAGACTCGGTCACGCGGTCCTGCTTTATTTTCTATTGCACTTGTCAGTGTGTCAGGTCCCGATTCCTGTGGCCTCTTCGCACACAGCCATGAGCTGCGGGGGCTGTCTTTCCTGCCCTTTGTGTCTACACGGGGCCCAGCCCGGCAAGTGTGCAGTGCATATTTGTAGGCTGACATTCTTTGTATATTTTTTTTTTCTGCCTCACCACTGTATTCAGCGTTAATTTTAAACTAAAAAAAGCATAATGGTGAAGAATAGTCTAGTAACATATTTCATTTTCTATTTTTTAAAAATATCTTTTTCAATATCAATTCTCCATGCTTAAACTTTAGAGGCTACTGTGTAGTAGCTTTCCATTTCATTTCTTTGTACCACAGCTTGTGTTCGGGACTGGTAGCGTCTATTTTGGGAACACCAGCTGATGTCATCAAAAGCCGAATAATGAACCAGCCACGAGATAAACAAGGAAGGTAATTGGAAACTCCTCAGTATTCATGGGTTTGAATGTTGGTAATATTGTTTCTTTAAAGATGTAGTTATTCTTGACGGAAATCTATGTTGGTGTTTAATGAGGAAATTGTTTTTATGTAATTACCCACTCTTTGATGAAAAACTACTGTGAATTTGGGGAAAGAAGCTAAGTGGCAGTCATAGTATTTAGACACGAGGTATTCATTGTGACTTTATTGTTTTCAAAGAGTGTGTGAAAGCATACTGTGCTGAGAATTCACAGAGCGCTTTCTTCAGAAGCTTAGGACTTTCAGGTAACATGGAGAATTCAATTTGATAGAAAATAGAGTGCTCTCTCTGGAAGAGTCAGGTGACATGAGTAAGTACAAGACCAGGGGTGGGCGAGACAGAACATCCACCGTAGAGTTAGCTGTAGCTCCAGCGAAGCTTTCTGCATCTGCACCCACACCTAGTAGAAGACGCATCCTTCAGCTGTTTCATTTGGTCTGTGCAGGTGCATACTCGGAAGCAACTTAACGGAGCTCTCTGCTTTCCTCCCCAGGGGGCTTTTGTACAAATCGTCGACCGACTGCTTGGTTCAGGCTGTTCAGGGTGAAGGGTTCATGAGTCTGTACAAGGGCTTTTTACCGTCTTGGCTGCGAATGGTAAAGTCAGGATTCTTTTCTTCTTCTTTCTTCTTTTCTTTATATTTAAACTGGTGTCAATCCATAAATATTTTCTGTTCTCTCTTCTGGTTTTGTAGCATGGGCTGAACCTCAAATCAAGGCCCACCTTTTTTTTTGGTAAAAATCATTTTTAGTTTTCCTTTACCTCTCCTCAGAACTGTTCTGCCTTCCTTGGCAGATCGAGCTGAAATGCATCACTGAGAGTGGTGCTTCGGTTCGCGAACTCAGTTCTCTCCATGATTCTGGACACAGACCGTGCTGGATAAGACGGAATCAAATGTCCCCATAAGAAACACTGCGTATCACCATTGAATTGGATTTGGTTCTCAGCCCACTTGGTTTCCGCCCAGAATAGTGGAAAGAATTAAGTTCCTGCCCTGAGCTACCACTGCACCTCCATTAAAAACTAGGATGCGAGTAGCCCAAAGATCGGCCTCTGGTAGTATAAATCCTTCACAAAGCTTTGCAGCTAAAATGTAATTGATTGCGATAGGTGCATAGATTTCACAGGAGAGAACTTTCTTAGGAAAATTTTATTTTTTTCAAGCAAAATTTGTTATTTTGATAGTAAATATTACATTAACACTGTCACACACACACAAACTCCACTTTGTAAGAAAGCATTATATCATTCTTGTTTTGTTTAGATGTCATTTTTTACTTATGTGAACTAAGATATGGAAGTAGGTGTGCTTACAAGTATAATATAGCAAGTATAATAAAAGTCAGACATACAAATCTTTGTAAGTTAGAAAATATTTTTTAAAAATAGATGAGTTGTAGTTTAGAAACTCAAATGCTCAAAGATTAATATAACATAAGGTGTAATATTTTATATATCTTTGCTGGAGCCCTCTCTCCGTGCAAAGTCCTGCACTGAGGACCTTGCCAGGCGTAAGAAGCTGGAAGTGGTCTGTGTTCTGAGTTGAGTGCTAGGTGCTGTCCATGCTGCCTATGCTGGGTGATTAAGGAGCCCTCCCTGAAGATACGGGAACTGAGATTTCAAAGAAGAGTAAGATTTAGCCAGGCCCGAGGGACACAGAAGGTGACAGTGGGCATGAACAGCTTGATGAGGACTTTAGCTGCAGGATGCCCAGCGGGCCAGGGTACCCAGACTACAGAAGAGCAGCAGGGGGAGGGGCCTGGGATTTATAGCCCTGGCCAGGGCCAGTGGAATCTGCATTCTCAGGAAGATTTTTTGGGCTTCCCTGAGTTTGGAAAAGGCTTTATATAGTGATAAATGAAAGATAAGTTGAGAGTTTGCTGGTGGGGCAGAAGGTGACTGGAAAGGGTCTTAGGATTTCAGAGGTAGAGACCTGATTGAGGATGAGAGAAAAGATGGAGAGGAAGGGAACCATCAGGCCCTGGGCAGTTGGTCCAAGTGAGGGTCTTCGGCAGGGAAGAAGGTTTGTAGTTTATCCACAGTCATTTGGGCATTTGGATACCCACAGAACATTTGGATTGAGATGTCTGGGGGGCCAGCTTAGGATCCAAGTCAGTAGAAAACTGGGGATAGAGATTCGGGTTTGAGCACTGCCCACAGATAGTGGTCACTGAAGCTTTAGGCATCAGTGAACCCAGAGAGTAACTAGGTATTGATTAACACAAAAAGAACAGCCAGATCAGAGAGCTTGTGTGTGGCAGAGCCGGAAACTAACTGCAGGTCTGCTTGGCTCCTGCCCTTCCCTTTGTGCTGCAGTAGGTGTGAAGATGCTCAAGATCTATGGCTGCTTTACAGAAACATTGAAGGAAGAAAGGTTATAGTGAGGAGAGGAGTTGTCTAAGAAATGCCAGTAATCACCCAGGTCACCAGAACTACCACCTTGTGGGTTTGCCCCACTTGGTGACTCAGAACACAGAAGCCTGACTCCTAAGCTTCTCCAAGGAAGTGGGCCTTGACAGTGCAGCTTCACCAGCTGAATTCCTGGACAGCGGTGCTAGGCCAGAACCCCGCTTGGGCATGCTCACGTTGCATACACGATCAGTCCATGTGCTGGCGACCCCAGGACAGCACACTGTCCCAAAGCCACGCGGTCTGAGGCTGTGTGCTAGCACAGAGTTGCGTAGAGAAAGCTTTCTTGTCAACTTACATGTAAGAATATCCATCCAAGAGAACGCTCCTGGGTCCAGCTCCACAGTAACAGGCATGGGAAAGACTGCATTTTCCCAGGAGTTTCAGCAAAAGCCAGACCAGAGGAAGCCACACTGATTCCCCTGTGCTGGCAGCGCAGATAGCATCTGAGCTATGTCAGGGAGAAAACCGCTGAGCGCATGCAGTGTACCCCTGCACTGCCGCGAGGGGCGGCTAGACCCCAGGCACTTCCTACCATACTCTTCAGCCACAGGATCCCCCGTTACGCCTACTGGAACGCAACCACACTCCGTCGCTAGCCCTGCTACCAGCTGGAGGCAGCCAGACTTGTGCTGCTTTGTGCTGCTGAGGCCGGTTTCATTTGCCCAGTGGTTTTGCTGCTACCCTGCTGCCATTGGCATGAGGAGCTCTGACTCCCACAGCAGGTAGGGGTGACTGCATCCACGGCGGTGATGGTGGCTCGCTTCATTTTTATTTTCATAAAAATAGAGTATCTTCACACTGCTGTATTCCTTATTTTATCTATGTCTGACAAAGATATTTTCCTAAATCTGCTATTTAATGAATTCTCTTACCAGTAAAACATAAAATGCTCAAGATTTTGCATGTTGCATTACAAACTCTACGCAAATACATTCTGCACTCTTAATTGCTTAAGCTTGTCTTGAATATGATAGAGTTCATCTCTGATATGTCGTGATCAGAAATTAAATCCAGTTAGATCCTTTTCTTTGTCCCAATGTTTACCCCTTAGCATTTATATCTTCTTCCAGCCTGTATTCTTCCCTAATTTCTCTAGTTAACTATGTCTTTGTTCAACTCAAAGTCAAGCCTTGCAGCTGTTGTGAGACATCTAACTTATTAAATAAGTGTGACATGTCAAGTGGTCACACTACATGTGCAAAACCCATGGTGAGTGGCTTAAATAGAAGTCAGGTGTCCTAAGTCCTAGCCCGTCAGTGGGTGGGTCCAGTGGAAGCCCCTTTAGGATGGACAACAGGAGCCTCTGGTTCCGCTCCGCCCCACACCAGCAAGCATCCGACGGCTAAGCCTCAGTGCTCATCTGTAAAGTAGGAATATTTATGATTCCTATCTTATACCAACTGTCTCTTAGAGAAATTTGTGATAAATGAGACATTAAGACACTTTGTAAATGATAAAATACCTCCTCACAAAGGTAAAAGACCAAATACTTGTTTTCAGCTTCAGTGAATTCAGAATGACTTTGTCACTGAATGATGTAAATGCATATATGTAGACGACTGATTTCATTGCGTTGAAATATACACTAACTTCTTTGGTTAATCTTTCAGACCCCTTGGTCATTGGTGTTCTGGCTCACTTATGAAAAAATCAGAGAGCTGAGTGGAGTCAGCCCATTTTAAGCCCTTACAGATACAGTGCTCAGGATACTGAATGTGGGCATCTGCAACACATACCCCCTATTATTTCTACCTCTTTAGGAAGACACTACTCCACTGAGACTGTGATTTATAGGGGGCAGCACTTTGTTTTTCCCCTGGAAACCCAAGTTCTCTTTGACTCCTCTTTTTGTCTAAAAGTGATCTAGTCCGATCTCACAAGACCACCCGGTGAGAGCCAGCACAGTGTTCATAAAGAAGAAGAGAACCCTGGCCACTCTCACCTTGGCAGGAAGGCCTGGCCTCTGACACTGCTCTGTGCGAGGAGGCGCTTACCAGGAAGAGGAGGAGCAGGCGGGCACCAGCCTCTGGGATCTGGGCAGACGGCAGGGACCTGGAGCAATATATGCGCATATGTACATCTATACACACCAGTGCGTCAGAAGTGTACCCCACCTGCTGCGTCAGTGTTTATAGCCGAAGTTCATCCACGTGCTGTTCTGTTGTTAAAATGCATATGGAATGAACTAAAGGGAGGCAAATGAAAGTTCATGAATAAACATTTTGAAATTCCCTCATATTGAAGGAAGTCCATGTGCCTTTCCTTGCAAGGAGGATGAATGAAGTCAAGTTGAGATGGTGTTTGTGTTTCAAGGACAGATGAGGTTGCTGTCCCTGCGGTCAGTAGGGTGGCACTAATTCATCTCCACACTTGCCAGCAGTAACTTCCCGACAGCCGCAGACCCGGGATCCTTGGCAACGGTTCCTCTTACGACTCAGACTCGCCACCAGCTTGCAGGACTCCTGACCTGTGATCTACAAGTCGTGATCAAAGCATAGCGGTGCAGGTCCTCTTACAAAGGACCTTTTGCTGCCAGCAGCCCTTCAGTGGTATTCAAAAGCAAGAGGAGAAGAAGCCAGCTAGCTCTGTGGGTCCTTATCCCTCCCCTGACACTAGTGGCTCCAAGAGAAGAAGAGCGGATGAAAACTCAGAGCATCACCCACTGAATCTCAGCCTGATAAAGCGTCTTGCCTGAAATGAGATTAAACTGGCACAGTCATGTCTCCAACCTTCAAATTAAATTCCTTTTCTTATTTTAGAAAGGTAAGTGATCTTTCCAGGTTCACCAGCTCCACTGAATCTCAGAGTGACATTTTGGGGGTGGGGAGATAACCTGTGGTCTAGGCACCTACATGGCAGGTGCAAGGACCTGCGCTCGATCCCCAGTACCACATGCCATGCCAGCCCTGGAACCCCAGGCACTCAGAGCCAGCCACCAGAACCGGGTGTGGTGGCACATACCTGTAATCACACAGCTGGGGAGGTAGAGACAGGAGGATCACTGCGAGTCTGAACTGCATATTGAGACCCTGTACCAAATTTAAAAAAAAAATAGAAAGTGACATTCTGGATGGATAATATCAGATATGGGTGGAGGCTGAACCTGTTGAAGAAACAAAGCTCCGAAGAGCAGGCCCAAGAAAGACTGTGGCACTAAGCAAATAGAATTTACAGTGGGCGGGATTGGCACTGGGCTAAAAGCAGCTGTAAGTGCTACATGGCTGAACCAATGTATAAACACTGCCATTTTCCAAGGGAGAGGACACTTTAGGATGTGCGTTAGTGTGCTGTGCTAATATGTAGTAGCCTGTCATTTTTCTAGTTGCAGAATGTAGTTTAATCTTTTCAAAGCTTTGAATTGTCTACTTTCCCATTGTGTTTGTCAATCTGAAATCAAGTTGTCAAATATATTTAATATATATATTGTGTGCTTAAATTCCCCAGTGTTCTGCATAGAACTGTATTGGGGAAACTTTTTTTTTATGTTTTGTAATTTTTAAAATTATATAAAAATGTCATCAAAATAATTATACGCAAAGTGAACTATGAGAAACTGATTTAGCTCCGTTCTTTGCGGGAGGGGGATGTGGGAGTAAGACATTGCTTAAATGTTGACTAGACCACTAGGACAAGCAGGGGTAAAGCAAATGGCGAGGTCTTCAGGCCGGGCGAAACCTGGCCAAGGGTGAGAAAGCCATTGACCACGAACAAGGAAGAGAGCCAGCCTTATAGCCGAGGTATGGGAGGGCGTGTTTCCCAGAGGAAGATGGAAAATTTCAAGTTTCTTGGGGGTCGTGAGTAGGTCTGGCACCTCTGAGGGGCGGGAAGTACAGGATGAGAGTGGTACTCTGCTGACTTACCATGTGTTATTCTGTAGATTTACAGGGTTTTCCTTAAGCCTGAGAGCTGGCCTGGGAGCCGTCCTCACAAAGTCTTAGTTTTGTTTCTCAGTTGAATGAAGGGGCTTTCCTGTTTGAACAGACTGATCTGCCCAAGGTTTTTCTCTTCAGGTTGGGTGGGACCCAATTGTGAGGCCCTAACCACGACACTGTTCCTTGGTATCCAAATCAATGTCAACAATGGATTTGGATCCTAAATAAAAGACTCCCTGAGAACATCAGTTTAACCTTATCTTAGTAAGAGACTGAGGCCTGAGAAGTCCTGCCAGCTCCCCACACTAAGACCTTTAGTAGCAGAACCAGGACAAAAAAGCAGACTTACAAATTATGCCTACAGCAAGGTATAGTTCCCAGGCACCATTTAAGTACCAAGTTGTATCTCACACCATCTTCGTGCTAGCCCAGGCCAGTACACTAGATCTTCCAAAAATGTTTCCAAAACATATTTTTGGGGGGTAGGGAGGTGTTCTTAGACATTTTAAATTGCCTGTAGTGTAAATTTTAGAATGGAGTCACTGGACCTTCAGTTCGATCCGTGACCCTCCAAAATCTGACCAAATACTATGTTTAACATCTATCTCATCACCTTCCTCAGTGATCAGAGAAACTTGCTTTATTTTTGTGAAGTTGGAACCTTCTGGTTCCTTTGCATACAGTCCATGGTAAATACAAGGAGGACAGAGTGTGTGTATTCATAGATGGAGCAGTTGCTCACTTTTTTCCTTCAGTTCTATTCTTTTTCTCTAGTTCAATATTAGTAATTCTTCCCATTCCCATCCCTTTTATTTTGCTATCACATTGTTTTCTCTTAAATGCTTTTTTCTTATTGCAAAGTATATGCATTTCTTAGTTGTGTGTAGTTCTTTGTTCTCTAATGGGCATATCTATGTAATTAAAGTTACAGCCTTTCTTCCATTTCTTCTTAGGAGTAGGTGTGTTTTCCATGGGCTCTGTGTCTTATTTGGTTGTAACCCACTAGTGAGCAGAACACATTTTGCAGTTGAATTTCTGCTCACATATCCTTTTTTGCTGGTTAAGCAAGCCCTCAGGAAACATTGACTACAACTACAGCATATATAACATAAATCATCTAATTTTGTCTTTATTATTTTAAGAATTTTGTTTTGTGAGAGTCTGAAATTCCACTTTCACTTTGTTAACAAAAAGAAACTCAGGGACTTTTACATGGAAAATAAAAGTTCTGTTCTGTCATCTCCAAATCTTCAAGCATATGTGCATATGTGTTTACAATTGATATATGTGATTTTCTCTTTTTTATGATAAATAATATTGCATTTAATGTCATTTCCTTGAAAACCAAAATCAAAGTCTTTAACATATCAAACAAATGAGACCAGTTCAGATAGAGAAAATGTATGCTGACACCAGCTTCCGACAACAAAAATAAGGAAAGGAAAGTCCTACCTACAATTTGTCTAATTTGGATCAGGTCAACATTTCTTCAGGACTTCCCTTAGAAAAATGCTTAATTTTAATACTTGTTCTAAAAATGAGGGGGTTAATACAGGATCTCTCTCTCTCTCTCTCTCTCTCTCTCTCTCTCTCTCTCTCTCTCTCTCACACACACACACACACACACAAAAAAAAAAAAAGACAACAGGACTGTAAAGACAATTACCAAATGTATATTACTGAATGTCAGGAAATGTGAAAGAAAAACACCCGGCACTGTAAAAGACCCTTATTGTGTGTTGGGATCTCCTAAGAGTGGTGAATTTCCATTTCTCTGTAAGGTGAAGTGACCTGGAGTCTTACCTTGTCTAGCCTTAAAGGGGGACAGTGATGTCATGTTTTAAAAATAGGGCTTTTTTTATTTGCTCATATTTGAAGATTGGGAAGACTTTATAACCCAACTTAGGTAACTGGACTGTCTCATCTTTAAATCTATCTCAGAGAGAAAGACACCTGTCATGGTTTGAGTCTAGATGTCCTCCCAGAGCCTCATGCGGTCATGGGGCGGGCTTCTAGAGTTTATGATTGATTCATGGGTGTAAGTGCTGCCCTCACCCTGGGGTGGGCGGCTTCCATGCCAGCTCCTAATGATGCCCTCAGACCATCTTTTCTATTTTCCTGTTTCTTCTTAGCAATTGAGATCGCCTCAGCTCTATCTTTGCAGCTCACAGCTTTATTAGAGCTTCCTTTCTGGCCTGACTCACAACTTTTTAAATAATTGTGCTGGGCTCTTTGCTCTTGATTCTCAACATAAATCTGACTGAAAGCCCCCAACAATATCCATGCCACTGCCCCAACATTATAATGTCTTCAAATTTCATTTGCCAGACTAATGTCATTTGCCAGTGGACTGCCACTGCCCTTAATCTCAGTCTCAGTCTCAGGCAGTCTTTGGACATGAGCAAAATGCAGACAGGACATTCTGCCTAGCCATTTCACCCCTTGTCTGCACTCCCAACAACCAATACAGTCCTCCTTCCCAGCAGAAACTTTCCAAGCCTGGTCTTTACCTGTTTTCTACTCTTCTGAGTTCTGAACAGAATCTCCCATAGAGCAGCCTGTGGCGTTCCAGCTGTACTTTTTCAGGTGACATCTCCAAACCTTTTCAAACTTTCCACAAGCCATTCCCAAAGGCTCTTAAACCACATGGTCCGGTATAGTTACAGCAACGACCCCACTCCTCTGGTACCAAAGTCTGTCTTGGTTATGCTTCTCTCATTGCTGAGACAAAATACCCAATGCTCAAAATTAAGGTTTATTCAGCTTCCAGTCTGTGGAAGTTTCAGTCCATCATCGGCTGGCTCCAAAGCAGCACAGCACATGGGCAGCAGTTCATGGTGCCAGAAAACAGTAAAAAGGGAGGAGCAGCTGAGAGCAAGCCTCTTTCCCTCCCTTCTATTGTTTGCAGGCTGCTGGCTTCAGGAAGAGTGTAGTACACCCGTGATCCAGCATCAGATCATGAATTAGTCATAAACTCTAGAAGCCAGTCCCATAACTGCATGATGCTTTGGAGGGACATCTGAACACAAACCATAATACTGTCTCAGGGAGAAAGACACTTCTGGCCTTCCTCCTTCCGACAGCACCTGTAGGCAGGCTGACCCCCTCCCCCATTCTCGCTCCAGTTGCTCCTTTCATGCCATTTCCATGTTGGATAATACCTCTAATTTTGTCAACTGGTTTAGCATATGAAATGCTTAACTTCCTTTTTCAAAGATCATGTATATTTAAATATGTCATAATTTTTAAGAAATACCTCCTCCATCAATTTAATATCTATTCTCCAAGACCTAGAATTTGATAGTTTTAAATAATGTAACATTGGGTTAGTGGTTGATTAATAGTTAATATGTAAATAATGTGCTCACATTAGTCTTCCTTGTAGAAGATGAATGGACATGCTACTGCCGCTTGGCCTTTCCAGGTACCATGCAGATGCACATGCACCCGCACCCGCACCCGCACCCGCTCAGGTGTTTGGTGATTTCTGGATTTTGAGGGACACATGGTTCTGTTTCTCTCCCCATACGCTACTCCCAGCAGGCTGCTGCCAACCGCTGTGAGAACGGCTTGGAAGGGTTGCGCAGTGCAGATGAAGATGCTTCCAGAAGTCTGTTTGCTGAGCATAGCTGGTAACAAACAGGAATATGTGTGAGTAAATACGATGGCCCCTCCCCCTGATTTTTAAAAATAAATGTTTTTAAATGCCTAATGGGTTGTCATCAAAAGTTTTGTTCTCTCCTGTTGTGGTTTAGAGTTAGTACACAAATTAAAAAGTGGAAACATGGTTTATTTTTAAAATCTGAACCTTTACAGTTTCCCAAGTTAGCCAAAAGTTTTGTTTGTTTGTTTGGCGGAACAAGGGATTGAACTCAGGCCCTTGCACTTGCCAGGGAAGTCCTTATTCTACTGAGCTATCTCCCCAGCCCCTAGCCAAAGTTTAGGAAATGGAATTGCATATTCAAGAATGAGTTTCTCAGGAAAAAAAAAAATCAAAAGCATTTAGAGAAAGCAGTGTTTATTCCTCTAGCTAATATGTACTATCCCCACCCTAGGCTATCAGTAACACAAGGATTGGGTATGGGTGGTCACCCAACACACACTGACACCAGAGGGTGATACGGTGACCTGGAAGCATATAGTGGCCTCTGATCTGGACAGATGCTGGGATTTGCGTTGGCAGGCCTGGGTCTTACAAAGCACCATGTAAGAGAAACTCCCAGGGATGTGTGCAGTTTTGCACATGCGTACATGTAGAGGCAGGGAGAAGTCCTAACCCCTGAGCCCACGGACACTGCAGATCTGAAGACTTCCTGCGGCCAGGCCACATGGTGCTAGCTCAGAACACACTAGGAACACCTTCCTAAGTGGGTGGCCAGGACCCGGACCTGGAGGAGGGAATATTTGCCATGGCCCCGCCCGCCTTACCATCCCCCTGAGGGGATGAAACAGAGCACAAAGGGTCAGCCACTTGCTGGGGGCCACCAGTGCCTGCGTCCTCTGGGGCGCATGCGCCCTGCAGCCCGGCCGTTCACTGCCCAACGCCCAGCGCGAGCCCTTCTAGGCACAAGTATTCGGGGCCCCTCTCAGGCACCGGCTGGAGGGACTTGGCAGCAGCGATTTGGGTTCCCATCCTCATCGTGAAGCCCAGGCAGGTTGTGCCCCGCTCGGACTCCTACGCGCCCCTCGAGGCCCACTCTCTCCGGAGCAGTCGGTCTTACCCGACCCCTGCTCGGTCCAGTGTGGCCCCTGCCGCTGCCCGCTGCGCCCGTCACCATGAACTGGGCTCCAGCGCCTGGGTGCTGGCTGGTGCTGCGGGTGTGCTCGGTGGACTCGCGCCCCGATGCAGTGCCGGCGGTACTGCGGGCGCTGCCTGGGTGCGCCAAGGCGGACAGCGAGGCGCTGACCTGTGTGCTGGCCAGCCTGGTGCCTGCGAGCCGCGGGGCGGGAGAGCCGCCACGCTGGGCCCCGGAAGCCGTGCGCTTCCTGAGCGCCCTACGAGGCTGCGAGCTGCGTGGGCGGGTGGTGGAGGTGCTGTCCTCGCCTCTGCCTCTAGTGCTGCTGGACCTGCCCGCCGTGGCGCAGCGCATGCTGGAGCTGCGCCTGGCGCGCTTCCTGCCGGCCGGCCTCTTCCGCCCTCTGCTGGAGCGCCACCTGCTGCGCCGCGCGCCGGAGCCTCCGGGCCCCAACTACTACTACCCACAACTGCAGTGCGGAGTCACGGAGCCTGTGGTGGTTACGCACGTGTGTCACCCGCTGCGCGTGCACTGCCAGCTCCGCGGGCTGGTGCGGGAGATCCGACAGCTGTCGGAGAGCATGGCGCAGGCCTACGGTTGCGCCACGGGAATGCCTGAGGCTGTCCGGTCGAGGGCCCCCAGCGACAGTGCGGATGACAGCCCCGACGAGAGCCCAGATAAGCCAGGTGCACCCTGCGCCGCCTGCGGGCCGGACGGTCGATGGTATCGTGCGCTGCTGTTGGCCACGCTGCGGGCGCGGCGCTGTGCACAGGTGCTGCTGGTGGACCTGGGGCGCCAGGAGCTCGCGAGCCGCGCCCGCCTGCGCCCCCTGCTGCCCGAGCATTTCCGCATGCCTGTGGTCACCTACCCGTGCGCCCTGCTTGGGCTCTGGGATGGCGGGCGGGGCTGGTCTCGCGCGCAGGTCCGAGAACTGCGGGCTCTACTGCTGGGCCGTGCACTGAGTGCTAAGATCGAGTTCTACTGCGTCTTTGAGCACGTGTACTATGTCACCCTGTATGGCGATGACGGCGTCAACCTCAACCGCGTATTCGGGGAGCAGACGTGCTCCTTAGCCGACCAGTTCTTGCAAAGCTCAGGAGAAGAAGAGGGGCAAGAGGAGGAGGAAGACGATGAGGAGGATGAGGAAGAGGAGCAGGACCCAGGAACGCAGGCGGCGGGCCCAGACTCTGCCCACCCGGGCCTAAGATCCATCAGGCTGAAGCCCAGCACTTTCTACGATGCCCAAGTGGAGTTTGTCACCAGCCCCTCTGAGTTCTGGATCCGCTTGAAGAAGCATAGCGGTGCCTTCAGCAAGCTGCTGAGGAAGATGTGCAGTTTCTACTCCTTGGCCAGCAAGCTGGAGGGCGGTGTCCTGAAACCCAAGCCCCAAGAACTCTGCTGCGTAAAATGGAAAGACAATGGCTATTACCGGGCCATTGTGACCAAACTGGGTGACAAGAGTGTGGAGGTCTTCCTGGCTGACAGGGGCAACACAGAGCAAGTGGACTGGGGGGACCTAAGGATGCTGCTCACCCAGTTCAGGCGGCTGCCCGCGCTGGCCCTGAGGTGCACCCTTGCTGATGTGTGGCCTTTGGGAACAGCCTGGAGCCAGGAGGCCATCTCTTTCTTCAGAAAGACTGTGTTGCACAAAGAGTTGGTCATCCACATCCTTGCCAAGCGGGCACAGCAGTATGTCATAGAGATTCTGGGTGAGTCAAGAGCAGGGGAGGAGAACATTGGGAAGGTTATGACTCAAGCCGGCTATGCCAGATATCAGGAGTTTGAAACCGCAGAAGGCATGGCAGCCTGTGGACACTCCCCAGGGCAAAATCCAGACCATTTCATTGTTGAGAATGAGAAAATACCTTCTACCACAAAGGTAGAAGAACAGATAGTGGAGACAGATAAAACTCTATCTGTTTCCCAAGCTTTGATTGACACAACCATGGTTAAAAAGAGTTCAACTGGAGGAGTTGCACAGGAAAAAGAGAATGCAGCATCTGTTCACTCTTCTCTTATGCCATTGGACTCCTTGACAAGGAAGCCCGGGTCTTCTCCAATAGAACTAGAGGTTGGAAGTATTGCAGAGGTCAAAGTGTCTCATATTGAAAATCCTGGTGATTTCTGGTGTCAGCTGGCCAGGAATGTACACAAAATTAGAGCCCTAATGAGTGACATAGAGGACCATTGCAAAGCCTCAGCAGCCCCTTACCGGGGGGCCTCTCCTGCTTGTTTGGCAAAGCGGGCAGCAAGTGGCGAGTGGTCCAGAGCCCTGGTGATGGCGGCACTGTCTGAGGAGCATGTCAGAGTACACTTTATAGATTATGGAGACACAGATGTGATCCCCATGAAGAACATTTATTCAACTGACGACAGGTTTCTCAAGGTCACACCTTTGGCTTTCAGGTGCAGTCTTTATAATTTAATTCAACCAACTGGTGAAAGTCCCTTTGTTTGGGATGAAAAGGCAACCCAGGCCTTCAGTGATTTTGTGCATAATGCGCAGCAGAACTGTCTAGAATTCAAATGCACGATATTTGCCGTGCTCTCGGTACATAAGGAACAGTTTCGTGTTGTGGATTTACTGACTCCTTTTCAGAGCGCATGCCACACGTTGGTAGAAAAGAGACTGGCCAGACCAGTAAACCTTCAGAAGTCACTGGAGGCTTCTGTCCAGCTGCACTCCTACTACTATTCTGCACATGACATGAAAATAGGAAGTGAGGAATCAGTGTGCGTAACGCACGTTGATGACCCTCTGACATTTTATTGCCAGCTGGCAAAAAATGGGGATATGTTAAAACATTTGTCATGTCACATAACTGAATTAATTAAAGTTTTGCCCAATGCACAAACATCACCCTGGACCCCTGGAAGTTTGTGCCTTGCCAGGTATACAGATGGCAACTGGTACCGGGGACTAGTTATTGAACAAGAGCCAACTAAAGTTTTCTTTGTTGACTTTGGGAATGTTTATGTGACCAGTAATAATCTGCTTCCAATACCTCATGATGCGTATGAGGTTTTGCTTTTGCCCATGCAAGCTGTGAAGTGTTCATTATCTGATATTCCCAATCAAATACCAGAGGAAATTACAACATGGTTTCAGGAGACTATTTTCGATAAGTCAGTGAAGGCGTTGGTCGTAGCAAAAGATCCAGGTGGAAAACTGATTATAGAGCTGTATGATGACTGTGTTCAAATCAATGCTATTATTAATGAGAAGTGTGGGCTACTTGGTTACAAAACCACAACAAGGGACAAAGAGAAAGAAAGTGGAACCCTCAGCTCCACAAGTGAAACTCTCAAAGAAAATAATGAAAATGTGAAGTTTTCACCCATGGAGTATTTAAGTAAATCAGCAGAGAACCAGTTATGCTCTTCAGAGACTTTGGGAGACTCATTCAAGCCTCCAATTAGCTCATCATGGGACAAACTCGGACACTTACAAAATTCAACAAAGACCACCTGTGTCGCTCACCCTCAGTGTTCTGTGGGGAACACTAATAATCAAGGGTTGCTACTTACAGGAGAAAAGAAAGAGGACGTTTTTGATGACCCACCTTTAAAAGCCACAAAACAGGATGCCACCCTTCCAGAGAAGACAGTGGAGTCCCATAACAAAGATCTGCCTCGGAAATTCCATGAGTTCCCACAGAAGATGATAATGCCGGGCTTTAAGACAAATGTGTATATTTCACATATCAATGACCTTTCTGACTTTTATGTCCAGCTGATAGAAGATGAAGCAGAAATCAATCTGCTTTCAGAGAGATTAAATGATGTGAAGACAGGACCCGAGCGTTACACAGGTCCTTTGCAAAAAGGAGATGTAATATGCGCTGTCTTCTCAGAAGACAGTTTGTGGTATCGAGCTGTGGTCAGGGAGCAACAGCCCGACCACCTTCTCTCTGTGCAGTTTATTGATTATGGCAATGTTTCTGTGGTCCACACGGACAACATCGGTAGGCTCGATCCTGTGAATGTGCTACTACCATGTCTATGCATTCATTGTTCTCTAAGGGGACTTTGGATTCCTGACATTGCCAAGTGCAAGGAAGTGACGCATTACTTCTCTCAAAGGACGGATGAGGTGCAAATAAGATGTGAATTTGTTAAATTTCAAGAGAAATGGGAAGTTATCCTTGCCGACGAACGTGGGATCATAGCAGAAGATATGATGAGCAGATACACTTATAGAAGAGAACCTCAAATATGTCTTCCTACCCAAACAATGAAAGGTGACACTGCCAAGTCTGCTAATAAATCAGGTCTTGACACTACAGTGTTGCTTAACTGGCATAATCCTCAAATGAAGACAGTGAAAGCTTATGCTGTGGTGGTAGATGGGCCTGAGTACTTCTGGTGTCAGTTTGCTGATACTGAGAAACTTCGATATTTAGAAATTGGAGTACAAGCTGCTGCAAAGCAGACAAGAGATTGGAGGGACAGTGTCCGAAGTCCTCGCATTGGAGATCCTTGTATGGTGAAATATAGAGAAGATGGACATTACTATAGAGCACTCATCATTGATATTCGTAAAGATCATCTTTTGTCTGTCAGGCTTATAGACTTTGGAAATGTTGAAGACTGTATGGACCCCAAAACAGTCTTGAATATTCCCCCTGAGTTCTTATCCATTCCCATGCAGGCCTTTCCATGCTGTCTTTCTGGATTTAATGTTTCAGAAGGTGTCTGTCCTCAACAGGGAAATGATTATTTTTATGAACTAGTAACAGAAGACGTGTTGGACATAGCCATATTAGAAATCAAGAGGGATGTTTGTGATGTCCCTTTAGCAATTGTTGAATTGAGAAGCAAAGGTGAAAGTATTAATGAGAAAATGAAGAAATATTCTAAAGTTAACATTGCCAAGAGCTTCCTGCCTCATGAGAAAGATGGGCCAGAGATCAAGGGAGCCCTTAGGTGCTCCCATCCTGATGTTGGATTTAAGAAACCAATCAATATAGTAGGCCAAGATAAATCCTTGTCTGTGGAACCACAAGCGGATGAGCTTTCTGAAAGGACTACAAAGGGTTTAAACACTGAAACCAAACCAAGTAGATTCTGTGGAGCTGAGAAAGTTTTTAAGGCCTTTGAAAAACCTTGTGAAGGGGGATCTGCTTCTATCCTAGGGATCCCAAAAGAGTGCTACTTGGGTAACCGGGCAGTATTTGATGATGAATTCCTAATTACAGAATTTAACACATTATTGCCACGTGCCAGTGAAACCATGGAAATCTTAGAACTGAATTCCTTTGAGGTTCCACGTTCCCCTGATGAAGACTTGAAAGAATTCTTGGAACTAGAATCCCTTCAGTTACAACCATCTCCCATCAGGGATGAAGACAAAGAGGATTTAAGCCTGGAGCCACTGATCACACCACTCTTAGGAGGCTGTGGCCCCCAAGCTACCCCAGAGCCATTTCCAGTCCAGCTTCTCCACGGCTGTGGGTCTGAGACACAGTCAGAAATGGAACTTCCCAAAGCCTCACTGTCTCCTGAGGATGTCGTGGGTTCCCCATCTGCGCCAGTTGCTGAGAAAGCCCACGAGCCTGAGTATCTAGAGGGTACAAGAGAGGCAGGTAGTGGGGATCCTGTGGATGAGCAGCTCAGGGTTCCAGTGCTTGTCCACAAGGAGAGCCATGACCCCACGATGCATACAGAAATGAGTCTTTTTGAAGTGCAACTTCCAGAATATAGAAACATGGATGCCATTTCATCCTTGGTACCTTCACTCCTGGAAGAAGAATACAGAGATGGAAAGAAACAAAGTCATGCTTCACCAGATAGTGGCTTAGGTATGTGAGTTCGTTTTCTTGTACTTTTAAGTTTAGTTTAGTGTCTTCCAGAAATTCTTTTTTTTTTTTTTAATTTTAAGGGAAATGGAGTAATTATTATACAAATTTCTCAAATAAGTTTTTTATGAAGAAAGATTAATTGCAAAGAGGCGAATCATATTAGATTTTAAAGGGGGATCTTATGTACTTATTTGGTTAGTTAATTATGGGATCTTGCTAAGTTGCCCAGGCTGCCTTCAAACTTTCAATCCTCCTGTCTCAACCTCCTGTGTAGCGCATATTACAGAATTGCACCACCATACCTGCTTGCAATGAAGGGCGTGGAAAAATTAGTTGTGAAATTAATGTAAATTAAGATAATACCAGATAAAGTACTGAAATATGAACCTTGTATTCAAAAATAAAATGCTTAAAAATCAAAGTCTTCAAAGGGCAAACACTTTTGGTACTAAAAAAAAAAGACAAACACATTTGAAGTAATTAAAAGTGTAAGGACTTAAGCCTTAACAATGAGGTCATGGGACTAGGGAGATAGCTCAGTGATCTAAGTGCCTGCCTGGCAAGAACAAGGACCCAGGTTCAATGCCCAGTACTGCATGGAGACAGGAGGGTCATTATGAGTCTGAGCTACATGGTGAGACCCTGTACCAATTAATTAAAAAAGAAAAACAAGGTCATATATGGGTTGGTGAATTACTTTTGCGACAGGGATCCTTTTAGCTTTTCAGACTTCCTTCATCATGCTTTTATTTTGTAGTTTGTTTCTAAACTCTTTCATTAAAAAAAAAAATATTCAGGGAGCCCATATTAAGCAGCACAAGATAACAGAAGTGCAGCTTGAAGAGCATTTGTCATGCCAACCTTCTGATAAATTATTCGTTCTTTGCTGCTTGCAAAGATTTAGAAGTTAACTAAGTAGCTAAGTTTTAGGTTTTTAAATGTTATACTTTTTAAATGTCCATCTTTATAGCGTTAAACTTGAATGATTATACGCAACAGAGAGGAAATGAGGGCATAATGAGAATGAAAGTCCTCCTCTGAGTGTGGAGAAGTGACTGCTGTCTGCACACGGCGCTGGCTTCCTGCAGGCATTTCCTTTCTTGGTGTACATTTCTCTGCATACAGCTTAAGAGCTAAATGCGGAGCGTAAGATGCAGAGCACTTGAACTGTGTAGTATACCAGACAACGGGTGCATTGTCATTTCTGTAACTATTACCTTGCAATAACTCTTTCTTCCTCATTGTCACAGCCGCGTCATAGCAAGTACTGGTTTTGTGACACCAGTAGCCACCGGCTCACAACCTGCTGCTTGCTGTAGGAATGGCCTTCATGACTATCGACAGCATCATTGCTAACAAAAGCTCCAAACTTTAGTAGTAACTTTCATTGTGTAGGCTGCATCTATGTAAAGAAAAGGAAAGGAGCAGAAAGGGAGGGAACACTGGAAAGATTTAAAGAGGACAAGAAAGGCTGTGAACACATTACTACAATATAGTAGTAAATGATATTGATTACATATCAATAATAGCTACAGACTAGGAAAGTACTTTATCATACGAAGGGATTGAGAGACATACATCGAATCTTTCTCTACTCCATTTGGCAGCTCAACTTCAGAGCACTTACTCTCTGAAAGGATTTACTGTTGGATCCAAATGCGTGGTGTGGTCGAGTCTAAGAAACACGTGGTCTAAATGTGAGATTTTGGAAATAACTGAAGAAGGCACAAAGGTAAGTGAAATTCAGATGTGTTATCTCAAAGTGTACTTGCAGACTTAAGGAATTTTAATGACTTTTGCCAGGCTACAGAATGCAATCGGGCCGGCCAGACAGCTCATCGGATTAAAGCACCTGCCTAGACAGGCTCTGGGACCAGGGTTTGATCCCAGGCATGCTGTGCCGGTTCTGCCCCCTGGGGCGCACTGAGACAGGGATTGAGACTGGGCGTGGTGGCACACACCTATAATCCCAGCACTTAGAAGGCTGAAAACAGGAGGAGCACTAGGAATCTAATCTGTGCAATGAGACCCTGTACTAAATACATTTTTTTAAAAAATGTAATTAGAGGGTATCTACCTGTTTGTTCTCCCTGGTAATTAGATATAGTGCAAAACCCTTATTAAACATTCATATTGGAGAATCCCTAGCAAGCAGTGACCCTAGGTTCTGACTGACCCTAACCCTGTAGTCACCTGCTAGCACACTTTGTCCTCATTTGGAGCAGTTTATACCTAAGGTCTCTACCTCGGTGGGGCCTCTCCTTTTGTGGCTATGTTACTGGATTAGCCTTCCACTTGACTTACTTATACTGGATGATCTTCAATGGATCATCCATGCCACTAGTGTGAAGCTGGCCAAGTGCAAGTCTGACCATATCATTCCTTAGTAAAACTTTTTAGAGACTTCCAGCTCCTTGTGTTTTTCCTGTAGTCTGAAAAGCACCTGTTCCAGAACCAGGTAAGTTTTTTAATTGTAGATATCCGAGTCTTGGTCTGGCCTGCTGATTCAGGATTTCTGGGGACCTGGTTCCAGAATGTGCATTCATATGCCATTAAAATTGGAGAACCACTGGCCAAGATGAAAGGCAGGCTCATTAACATGGCATAAAGATCCCAGTCCCAGAGGGCTGAGTATCCTAACTCTTACTTCTTTATATTTTATACTTTGCATTAGATAGACACCCTACTGCTTGACGTCTGTGCATAACCATTCTGTTTGCTGCTTTGTGCATTTGGTAGCATAACAGTTACATTTGCCTGTATTGCATCCCAAAATTCCCCCAATAGTTAATTCCCACTTATAAGGATTTGCTGTAGCTTTTTTTTTTTTTTTTTGGTGGAACCGGGGATTGAACTCAGGTCCTTGAGTTTGCCAGTCAAGCGCTTATCCTACTGAGCCATCTCCCTGGCCCAGCCATTGTCTCTTTCAGGAAGAAGTCACTGATATCATTTCCTAAACTTCACTATATCTTCAAACACTCCCCACCCATCAGAGAGCTTTATATTCGTATCCTATCATTGTATATAAGTGTATTGAAGCAGGTCGCTGAGGTATCTGTGCATCCTACACTGTATTGTGTCTATCTGTTCATCGGTCTTTGCTCCACAAAATTTTGAGTGATACTGGCTTAAATTTCATTCCTCTTTGATCTCCAGGCATAGATACTCAATGTATACTTTCCGAACTAAAGTAGCATTGAGTTGGGAGTTTAATATTGAAGTTTAATACAACACAATCATTCTCTGTGCCTTATAAGGTGTTTTCTTTTAAGGCTTGCTGTGATACATAAATCAGTTAGTTTCAGGAGCTGTCCAAGTTTTATTCCATTTTCCATTGTAGGTTCTGAACCTTTTGAATGGCATGGAGGAGTTGGTGAACCCGGAGGATGTCTGGAATGGCATTCCTAAATCAGAGAAGAATCCATCCAAGGTATGGAATTATTACAGAACACTGTAACAAATTGTTTCCAACACTCTTGTGTTAGAAACAATGATGCAAAACCACTACAGCAGTAACAGTTAAAAACAACCTCAATAAAATCAGCATTTCTGGCCAAGTATCTAACAAACTAAGTCGGGCAAAGGAGTCATTACTGTTTCACTCCTTGTTTTTCACTTTGAGGTTAAAGAATGAAAATTATTTGGTGTTCTTGACTCATAAAATATGTTGGATGTGCACAATTTGGGAAACGGGGCAGAATCAAAAATGAGAAGGTGGCAGTCACCTCTGCTAGGCCTGTCCAGAGACAGACAGGCCAGTCAGCTTGGTTTTCTTTCATAATTTCCCTGTATATAGAAGTATTTCATCTAACAATTATGGACACAATTGGTAAGGCAGTCTATGTTGTTTTAACTTTTTTTTTTTTCTGTATTTAAGACAGGGTCTACAGGGCCTTCAGGGCCTCACTGTGTAGATCTGACTCGTAGTAATTCTCTTGTTTTCAGCTTCCCCAGTGCTGGTATGACACGCGTGCACCACCACGCCTAGTCTCAATCGCCATCTCAGCACACCCCATGGGCGGGGCCAGCACAGCACACTGGGGATCAAACCCCAGCCGCTGTGCTCTGCCTAAGCAGGTGCTTTAGTCCACTGAGTTATCAGGCCAGCCCTCTATATCATTTTATATTCTGTTCTTCACCTAGGCAATGAGATGGGCATTTTCCTTTGTCATTACGATTTTTCTGGATGCTTAAGTTTATCCTGTTGAAGTTCTTACTTCAACAATCCTTGTCTTTATCTTAGTCTCTTTCCTCATTCCTGGGACAAAATACTCAACACCTGAGAAAAGGTAAAAGAAAAGAAAAGACTCAACACCTGCAGTTCAAAGGCATGGTTGATTTTGGCTCGTGTGTTTCATCCACAGTTGGCCGGCTTCAAGAAAGGATGGCTTGGAGGAAGGGCCTGGGTGGAGGAGAAGCCACTCATATCATTGCACCCAGGAAGCAGAAAGAAAAGGAATCCCCAGAGGAGATAAACCTTGGCAGCTGTACCCTAGGGACCCGCTTCTTCCAGCCAAACCCCACCTCCTAAGAGCCGCAGCACCCTGTCATCCAGTCACCTTTCAGAAGGCTTGTGTATGAGTGCTTGCGGCTCTGGGAGAGAGGAGGCATGTGGAGAGTAAGCACCCCAGGTCCAGGACCTCAGGAGTTGTGACAATTGCTTGTCTTTCCCTAAGGAGATGCTCGGCATTCCCTGGTTCTTTGTGTGGGAGGCAATTTTGGGTTATAAGCTGAATGAACTGAATCTTGGGTATAAGTAAGACTTGGGTCCTGCTCCAGGCTGGTGCAGAAGGTAGAAGCTCGTCTCTCCACAGGCCACGGACCCCATTCTGTTGCAGCACAAGCTCTGTCCCTTTCTGGTTGAGGGTTCCCAGGTCGGGTCACCTTCCAGCCACATGGGGCTTAGTCTGGGGCCCAGACCATACTTTCTGGAGTCATCAGGAGTCAAAGCATTGGTGGCTTAATTCTGCTCTTCCTAGCATGGCTACCGTGGCCTAGACACACGTGGCTTCCTGGAGAGGAAGAGGCTGACAGTCAGCGTGCTCCTTCCTTCCTGAGCTTTTTCCACACATTCTGGCTCCCAGGCTTCCCTTTTACCTACACCCAAAGGCCCCTTCTTCGGTCCCCTGCCCCTGATCAGCGAGCAGGTACATAACTGTGTGCCTTGTCACTTTTTGCTCTGCGGATGCGCACTTCTGTGTCACTGAGCCTGCGTCTGGGGCTAAGCAGATGAGTAAAAAGGGAGAAGATAAGAATTATCTCTCTTTCCTGTGCAGACATCAAAAGCTTCACCCACCCTGGTCACACGGGCCAGAGAGATGGAGTCTCCCTTGGCTTTGGGTCCTGTGCTGCCCCAGTTGCCAGCAGGCAGGCCTGAGCTGCCACCCTCGCAGATAGGAGTGGTGGGCAATAAGCTGGCAGTGTAATAAAGGCCGCTCCCACATGTGTTCTATGTTCTAATATGTGGAACCCTTTCTCCTAACTTCTGGCTGGTGATAGGGGAGTTTGTCCGTGTTGCTGTCCATCTACTGAGCGGTTTTGACTGAGCACGTCATCCTGAGATCAAAGCCAGTGGTGGAGGAGCAAGAGGAGAAGGAAGGAAGAAAAGAAGGAAGGGGAAAGAGAGGGAAGGAAGGAGGGAGGGAGGAAAAAAGAAGGGAAGGAAAGAGAAGAAGATGATGGAAGGAAGAGCAGGAGGGGTGTCTCAGTTACTTTTTACTCACTGCTGGGACAAATACCCAACACCTAAAATGAAGGAAGGAAAGATTTATTTAGCTCATAGTTAGTGGAGGTTTCAGTCCATGCTCAGCTGGCTCCAAGGCGGAGGGCAGCAGGTCATGGCAGCAGAAAACAACAAAGAGCTAAGGGAAGGGCAGCAGCTGTGGCTTCTAGCCAGCCTCTCTCCCCTCCTCTTATGTTATAATCAAGCTACCCTGGGGCTGGCGGTGTAGAACTCACACAGTGTCCATGCCCTCCTCTTGCACAGGATGAAGATGTTTACAAACTAAGCATTCTGGCTCTCTGCTGAGTCACTGAATTAAACTTCTAAATGTCTCAAGTTGATACAATGTATCAGCCAGTAGGAAGGAAAAGGAGGAGGGAGAGGAGGGAAGAAGAAGGAGAAAAGGTGGAATGATTCACCCCTAGGGTGAGCCATTATGCAAGTTTTCTCCAGAGCTGTCAAATTGCCTGCTCCTGTTTGCTTTGGGGAAGTCTCAGCCATCACTTTCTGTGTTCTGTCCAGATACAAGCAGTGGGAGAGAAGGGCTCTTTAGTAAGCCGGCTCCACCTCAGCTGCAACCAGAGGCCCTGTGCAGTATCTGATAGCGTTCACGGTCACAGTGCCATGCGCTAAGCCATTTCCTGTAAGAGTTAGATGTGTAGACCCCTTGACAGTGTTCACACTAAAAACCGTAAATCTTGCTTTACCTCATTGTGTTAATTTTGCTTTTGTTCACTTGTGAGAATGACAGCTTGCTACACTGTTATTTACTAAACTTTCTTTTGGGGTTGGCCAAATAGCTCAGTGGATTAAAGCGCCTGCAAGCCAGTTCAGGGGCTGGGAGTTTTATCCCTGGGCCTGCCTTGTCCACCCTGCCCGTGGGGCATGCTGAGATGGCAAATGAGACTGGACATGGTGGTGCATACCTGTAATCTCAGCTCTCGGGAGGCTGTAAACAGGAGGATCACTACGAGTCTGATCTAGTAGCGAGACCCTGAACACCCTGTAGACACTTCCCTGAAATACAAAAATAAACAAATAAAACTTTCTTTTGCATACTGATTGCCTCTATCCACTAATTTTGAAAAATCTATAGCCAAATACAGAGAGAGAGAGAGAGAGAGAGAGAGAGAGAGAGAGAGAGAGAGAACTT
>NW_004524581.1:20314265-20339325 GCF_000260255.1 Octodon degus | reverse complement strand
TATATATGTAACTCTGACTTTAAGACAATTGTGACATGTACAGAAACTATGAATAAGACTCTCAAATATTTGCTTTTTTATATTCATGGGATTTAGATGATCCTTTTCTCAGAATTGAGGGAGATCTCCAAGGAGCCTATTCATGTATAAATGAGCTAGTTTTTACTTAAAGGTGAAACTATGAAGTATTATATTGTGCCCAACTTTTTATGGCATATGAAACCCTTGGTGTCTTTCTGATTATATTGTCTTAGGATTTTAAAGTCTGAGCCATCTCATCTTACCCTAAGAAAGCATTCCATTCATTAGATTTCCTGCCACGCTACGCACCGCACACTGTACTGTGAATTATACAGACAGGTGGGAGGAATCCATTGTCCATGCTTAGCCTTAAGTCAATCACCTGGCTCCTGGCACAGCATACTTGAGTGGTGGCACCATGGGCAGTTGTGTCCCTCCTTCCTCCACCCAATGCCCAGCTTGTCCAGGGGTGGGAGCCCTCTGTACCCTCCAGCAGGGGAGCACCTAGGTGAAGAGTAAAATAGGTACCCAGCGAGGCTTCACGGTAAAACTGCACTGCCCCATGTTACTAGGAAGACTTCTTATGTTTTTTTTTTGTTTTGTTTTGTTTTTTTTAAATCTGGCTTATCTATGGTCCTGTTTCTGATTTAAACTACTCTCTACTTATAATGTTTTAAATGGTAATAATCTCAAGATTCTTTTTACTAGGCTTCCTTCCAAACACTGGGAAAAGATCTTTACTTCCTGTCACTGGATGACACTACAGCTAAAGGTAACCTATGCTTTTTAAACGTTTTAATTTTTTGCAGAACTGGGGATCGAACTCAAGAGCTTGTGCTTTGCCAAGCAGGCACTTATGCTGGTAGGCTGTCTCCCCAGACTTAGCTAGGTTTCAAATCACAACTTAGTTAGGATCGCTAAGACTTAATGATAACCATTACTCTGAATCTCTAAAAACACAAGTGGTTTGTCAGCTTCTTTGGATGCTAGGTGCATGAAAGAGGAAAGAAATAAGGAAAGAAAGAAGGAAGGAAGGAAGGAATTAGAAAATTCATTTCCTTCTTCCTGTTTTTAGATGTCACTACAGTTATCATGGTTGCAGTCCCATAAATAATTTTGCTGTCTTAATATGTCTTTCTCAGATGAAGGTATTTCTCTTCTTGTCCCAGAAGAGGAGTCTGGAGCTGATTTCAGTTTTGCTGAGGACCCAAGCAGATGCATAAGGGACATCTCACCCAGACCAAATGTACCGGAGAAGGCTGGCAGAGCTTCGCCACAGGATATTGTCACTTTTGCAAACTGATGTGTGTTGAAAATGACATAGGCCTTTTGTGCTGGCTGTAGAGTGTATTTATAGTGTGACTGCTGTATTTGCAGATTTGGGATCTTTCTTCTGCCTTTAATTGTTTTTACATTTCTAATCAGCTGGGAGGATTTATGTTGTTAAACAATTTTGTTAACATATCCCACTTCAAAAGAAGAGCTGTTGACATTTTTTTTCTGTATAAATGTTTATATTCAAATAGAAAAATATAGGCCTGTGACGAGTCTGTTACATGACACTGCTTTGTATGCCTTTGTTAGAAGTAACTTTTTCAGAATTTTTATTTGGGTTTTGAAGTTTTGCTTTCTTTCTAGTTAAATGTTTATTATTATTACTATTATTCTGTTTGCTTATATGACATGAGATTATAATAAAGTTTTTCCTTTTAAAGGCCTGGTGGTCTCTCTGCCTCTGTCTGTGGTTCCAGCTCTTTCCTCTGTAATTGGGGCTTGGGAAAGTTTAGGAGGATTAACTATTGGCCCTCAGGCACCAATCTGCACATCAAAGGCCTTGTCCCATTTTTAATCCTCGACTTTTAGGACAGAGTAATGTTATCTATATTTTATAGGGGAGAACATTGAAGAGTTTTAGGGAGGTCAAACAACTCATCCAAGGCCAGCCAGGGACGCTCAGAGCTTGACAATCTCATTTCGTGCAACAGCAAAGCCCTTGTCTTAAGCTACGGTCTTGAGGGGCTGTGTGGTGCAAGCACTCAGCTCCTGGCTGCCCACTGCTCACCAGGCGAGTGGCCCTGGCGGGTGATACACTATCTCCCAGCCTCAGTCTTCCTTATCTGTAAAGCAGTTGCGATAAAACCTTTCTTGCAGTCTTTTTTATGGCTTTTTTTGTTTTCGGTTATTGTGTGTGTGTGTGTGTGTGTGTGTGTGTGTGTGTGTGCATGTTTGAGAAGGATCACACTGTGTACCCGAGGCTGGCCTCAAACTCACAATGATTCTCCTGCCTCAGCCTCCCAAGTGCTGGGATTATAGGCATCCACCACCACACCTAGCTCTTGCACTATTTCTAAGATTAGAAATAATTTATGATTTATGAAAAGGAATAAACATTTGACAAATGTTTCTGTCTTTCCCTGAAAAAAGACTGTTCCAATTTTTTTTTTCTTTTTAAATGTGAGCTCATTGGGCATGTTTACTCAGCTATGTTTTCCTTTTGGCATCTGCCTTTGTAACCAAAAATGACTGTAAAAATGTGCTCGTTAGAGCCAGCTGCGGTAGTAGTGCTGCCTGGCATTCCAGCTCTCCGGGAGGCTGAGGCAGAAAGACTGCGAGGCTGAGCTCAGTCGGGGCAGCTTATCAATTTGGTGCCACCTTGTCTCAAAGCAATTAAGATAATAACTAATAAAAAGGATGGAGAAACTGGATATCGTTTCAAGAAGTGGAGGGGTTTGTAATATAACTGAGGTGATAAACACTGCCTGTTCCTGGGGTAATCAGCGGACAAGCTGGGCCAGCTCATTCGGAATACGGCTGTGAGTCTCCAGAGATGACAGGCAAGGATGTGCGCTGCAGGCAGGTTGTGGGAGACCATCAGGTTCAAGCCCCAGGCTGGGATGCCCCACCTCACTGGCTGTATTCTGCATGGCTGCAGGGGAGGAAAAGTCAGATTTCTGAGAGTGAGTGGTTTTTCACCTTTAACCACTACACTAGTCCCTGGCTGTTTTCAGGTTCAACTTTCAAGGACTCATGGTTTCATGGGTTTTCAAAAAATATTAATCTAAATTATTTATCATGGATTTTTTGCTAAATCATAGGATTTTGCAGTAGTACATATAGTACTGTATGCATTTATCTGCATTGTATTTATGGTTTTATTGTTGCCTTAAAAATTTTAAATATATAAAAATATATTTAAAATATCAATTATAACATTAAAAGAACATTAAATTAAAATATAATACACTGTTTACTGTATTTATTTAGCAGATGACTACATATTGTACCATACAGTATACATATGTTGTTAAAATTTAAGTAAGTTTATGAGTTTAGAAAGTAGTTAGGAACATTAAAAGTGTTATTTAAAGTGTGGGAAAGGTTTCTAAGAGTGTGGGAAAGTTTTATGAAGCCTTAAAATATATATAAATACTAAAATAAATACAACGTTGCTGATTTTCACTTATTGTGGGGGGGGGCCTTCTGGAACATGACCTCTGGGATAAGTGAGGGACCGCTGTACAAAAGCCTGGTGGCGCCAGAGCAGCACACACTGTTGCTTAGCACCGGGAAAAGGTGCTAGAGACCAGCACATCAGCCAGGCTCGCTTAGGACACGTGGGTGGTGTCTTGGTTACGCTTCTCTCATTGCTGGGACGAATACCCGACGCCCAAAATGAAGGAAGGAAAAAGTTTTTTCAGTTCACAGTTTGTGAAGGTTTCAGTCCATATTCAGCTGGCTTCAAGGCAGAGCGGCACACGGCAGAAGGCAGCAGTTCATGGCGGCAGAAAACAGCAAAATAGCAAGAGCAAACGGGAGCAGTGGCGGCAGCGAGTCTGTCTCCCTTGTGTCGCATTCAGGCTGTCTGCCTCAGGTTGGGTGTAGTACTCACACCATAATCCCAGCAGCACTCACACCATAATCCCAGCAGCACTCACACCCACAATCCCAGGCACTGGGTCATGAATTAATCACAAAGTCTAGAGGTCTGCCCTAACTTCATGAGGTTTTGGGGGACAACTAGACACAAACTGTCACTGATGGCCCTGCTCACACGGAGCAGGCCCCTACTGCGTCTGCTTGGCCCTGGGAGCCACAGGCAACTGAAGACTAAAGTATGTATGACCTACTGGGCAGCATGGGAAACCAAAACACGTCCCAGGACTGCCAGGTTGATGTGCGTCTACAATAGAAGGTGTTTTTCAAATGCCACCTCACTGTTATGCTACTGTTATAAATAGAATTTTAAAAACTGAAAATATTTGTTAAAAATACTTTAACATAAATAGTGGAGAAAGGAAGAAAATTATACTTGTGAAGGTTTCCTTTGTTACCCTTCATGGGCAGGACTCCTCAGCCCTTGCATACCACCACCGGTGGTACCTTTGCTCAGTACGTAGAAGGCAGCAGAGACGAGGCATTAACAATGCACGAGTTACCCACTTCCCCTCTCTCTGCCTCTGCCCTTTCCCAATGTTCCTTGCCCTTGTCCACTCCTCTTCATGGCCATCAGTAAATTTGCACTACTTTGAAGACAACAATATGCGATACAATAACCATTGTTAATTTCCTATCATCTTTCTCCGGTACCGGGAATCAAACTCGGGACCTCGCACTTGCCAGGCAGGCACTTAGGCCCCTGAGATATTTGCCGTCATCTTGTTTTGAAATTCTGTACCTTTTGGTGTTTTATTCTCTTTAAGAAAAACACACACAGGTGGGGCAATGGCTCAGTAGAATAATCGCTTGCCTGGCAAGCGCAAAGGCCCGAGTTCAACCCCCGGTTCCGCCAAACACACACACACACACACACACACACACACACCCAGCCATGGCTTTCTTAGCAACCAATTTTTTTTTATCATGGCAAAATTCAAAGAGGAACTCTGCCATTTCTACCTAGAATGTTCTGTTGCTAAAAGTCTACTGATCATAACTTAGGAGAAGAGACAAAAGGTCTGTTTTTACTCTATGTTTTAGGAATCTTAGGCCAGGAAGACATTTTTATTGCCATTTTACTTTATTTTAATGCATGGTGCTATTAAAATATAAAAGCAGTTTTTAATTTTGACAGAAAAAGATGGATCATCTTCATAAAATTACAATTTAGGTTGGTGTGATTTTTTTATATTTTATTCTTTCTTTACATTTAAAGGAAAAAATTTCTTAACCCAAGCCTTTGCCTATATGCCAGCATAGCCCACGTTTTAGTGTAATGTGAGTGAGTTCAGAAAATGCAGAGGTCTGTCTGCACACGCACCCTCTCTCTCTGAGATGGTTTTTCAAGGAGCCATTTTCAAGGATGCCTTTAACTAAGATTCTCTCTCTCTGCTCCCGTAGAGCTCTGCAGAGTGGTGGATAGGGTGACGGTGTCCGATCCGGCCTCTGGAATAAGATTCTCATCATCTCCGTCCATCAGAGAGTCCCACTGGTCAAAATCTTTATCAAGTTCTGCAAAGCAGGAAATGGGAATAAGCATGAACCGTGCGAGCGCGTTATACAGCCCGGGGCCTCCAGGTGGCGCCACAGACCTAAGCATCATACAGAGCGCGCGGCACTAGGAGGCTGAGTTAGCTGAGATTGGAAATGCAGAAAAGGGCCGGCTGGGGAGATGGCTCAATAGAGTAAGTGCTTGCCTTGCAAGTGCAAGGATCTGAGTTCTAACCCCTGGTTCTGCACCCGGACCAGTGTGCTAACTCAATCTTTTGTTTGTTTTCAAATTGACTGCTTTAGCTAACTGGAGATGGGGCAGCACAGTTCTGTCTTGAGAACCTTTGCATTTCTTTCACTTTTTTTTTTTTGGCAGAACCGGGGATTGAACTCAGATCCTTGCATTTGCCAGTCAAGCACTTATCCTACTGAACCATCTCCCCGGCCCCCTACCTTTGCATTTCTTACCTAAATATTTCTGTAAGAACGCTAAAGAAGCTTTGTTGATGAGCTCCATAGCCAGCTTGGAGTCTATCTCTCCTTGCAGTGTTAGTAACCGTCCAATTATTTTGCCAGTGACAAAAGTGAAGTCCGCAAAATTGTGATGGACTGAACCCCTGAAAGAGAAACGAAAACATTCACACGCGCATTGGCTTATACAATTGTTTGTAGTTAGGGCATAAGAAAGAGTGGCTGGCCCATTTACTGCGCATCACGAAACAGAACTTATACTCTGGGGGGTCAAAGCCGTTATTTAGGAACCTTAGGGTCTATTCCTGCCCCTTTAGAAAACAGTTTGAAGCGTCCTGGCATACGAGCTGAGAATGTCCCCAGTAAGGCAGAGCAATGTGGCAAGCACAGGTCCTGAACTCAGAGCAAGGGTGTCAGCTCCGAAGTGCTCGCATGTGGCATCAGGGGAGTTCTGTGCTCTTCCACCGGCTGTGGCTCCCTGCAGCTCTTCCTCTTAGCCTGCCTTTACTCCTCTGAGCCCCAGGCCTCGGCCACCTGGCACCTACTCCCTCTTCCCTACTCTCCAGGCACAACTGGAGCTTTGGAAACAGCAAGAAGGTAAACAGAGTCAGGAGAGCGTGCTGAGCAGCGCTTGAGAGAAGCCTGTGAGAACAGGCCCGGCTTTAGGGAAGGGTGGAGGGCACAGGAGAGGGAGCAGCAACCATGGGGGGCAAAGGCAGGGGGAGACCGGCCACAGGGGGCAGTGGCCAGCTCGGCAAGCTGGACCCAAGGCTGGGGCTGAGCAGGGGTGCGGGAGGAGGCGCCTAGGCTGCACCTTCCAGGAGTCCAACAAGGAGAGAAGGAAACCACTGGGGGAGAGCCTAGCAATGGGGTCGGGTCTGACGGGTGACTGGGAGGGCTGTGCTGCCTCTGCGTTAGAATTAGCGTGAGCAGATGGAGGAGCTACCTTGAAGCCCCCTCCTGAACCACCCAGATCCCTTCCCACCCTCTAAACTCAGTCTCCCGAAACCCCACTCCAGCTCATGCTGTGGTTCCATGCACATCCTGGTTGCCCTGGTAAACATCCTGGATAAAGATGTTAAGAAGGACAACGCCCCATTAGAGCTTGGGACATCCACAAACTTGTGTCTTGTTTTGTTTTCCCAGAACATTAACGTAATAATTTGACCTCAGAGTTTTTGGCTTGGCCTGATGGTGGCATAGTTTGTCCTTCCATCTCAATTCCCAAAATGTATACATGTGTTCAGATGAGAGTAGGTATATCCTGGTGCCAGCTGAAGTTAGCAGTGTACTCACTGCATACATTAACATAATAAAGGCAAATTTCATTTTAAAAGGCGTAAGTGTAACCACACACAGACACGGATCATCTCGCATTCCCCTCACTGAAAGTCTTCACAAGCAATTTAGCAATCCTGCCACGGCCACCCAAAGGCGTCTGCTGATATGGATCCCGAATTCCAAGTTTCTGTTTCAGACGATGAAATAAGTAACGGACACTAACCGGATGGCAATCATTTTTCTTTCTTCCCCAGACTGGTAGAATTTTCTCTGTTCTGCCAGATCCTCTGCTCTCTGGAAGGTTTCAGAGTCGATCAAAAAGAGGGGCTGAGGGATTGTGCAGTAGATCTCATCCAGCGGAAGCATCCACGGATCCAGGGCAATGCCACACCTGCAGACATGAGTTGGCAGGTTGTGCCCCGGCTCGTGCACGGGACACCCCGCCGTCACACCGGCTTGTTGTGGGATAGCTGGCTGCGTTTGGAGGCGTCAGGCTGCAATGAGGGGGGCAGCACTATCTTTATAAGGTAGCAAAGCTGGAATTATATAATCGTTTTCTTGAGGACCTGTTTAGAATTGTAAACAACTGTAAAGAGATATTTCCTCAATAGTCCTTATTATTCGTCTTGGTTCTGTTAGTAGTCATCTCTTTAAAACCATGAAGCTTCTGGAAAGGCATGACAGGTTCATGGCTCCCCCATGGAGCAGAGCTTTGGGGGCACCGCGGTGCATGTGGTATACCTCTTCAAGAGCCACAGAGGGACCCGCTGCTTTCTATGTTCAAGGTGATTTGCCGGAAAAACTATCTAAGGGCCAAAGAAAAACATCATTTGGAAATGGAATTGATTTTCTTTTCACAAGTATGTTTTTTTCTGTTTTCTGGCCTTTTGGATAATCTGCCTGATGTGTGCAAGGCTAAAGGAAGAGCAATGCCTTGTGCTGAACCAGATTTCTAAGAAATTCAGGGTGAGGTTTCACCCTCGATCCCATTCACTTTCTACACAGTGGGCTCTAGGGCTCTCATCAGCCTGAACTCAGTTCAGGGATGAAATGGTCCTGTCGGCTTACGGACCCACAAGGCAGCTGGGTAACTTTAGACTCAGCCGCACTTTACAGACGGAGTGTGCGGTGAGGTTAATAAAAAGTGCCCTGGCCACTGGAGAAATGTGGAAATGCCATATGGTGGCATTACGGTCACCACAAGTGTTATGCCACTGAAAAGAGGTGTATAAATTTCTGAGCAAAAGTGTTAACTCTTCTTAAAGGAGATAAATAAGAATACCGGAGGAAAAAATATAGGAGTCCAGAAAGTTTTTAAGAACAGAAATGGATAGTTTCTTTCTAGGGCAAAGAATAAACCTACCTATTCCTACTTCACTAAGAATTTGATAAAACTTTTTTAAAAAATCATTTATTTATTTATTTATTTATTTATTTATTTGGTACAGGATCTTGCTAGGCAGCTTGGACTCGTGATTCTCCTGTCTCAGCCTCCCCAGTGCTGGGATTACAGGCGTGGACACTATGCCCAGATTCGGTGGTCTGCTTTGCGTGGGGCTGGCCCAGCATAGGGTACTGGGGGTCGAACCCAGGTCCTTGTGCTTGGCAGGGAGGTGCTTAGATCAGTGAATTATCTCCCCGGCCCCTGCTAAAAATCTAAATCCCATGCCTATTATCATTCCCACTCTTCCAATAAGTTACAGTTCTCTAGCTTTCTCCACCTTGTTCTCTTACCTGAACCTGTTGTCTTCACTAAGGCTCTGCATAGTTGTTGCTCCTCCGAATGAATGTCCCATGATTGCTATTCTACTCCTATCAAAAGTGCCCTGTAGGAAAGAGCACAGTAAACATTCGTACCTCCCTCAGGTGGTGCTAGAAAAACAAAGACCTGGTCCATCATTCAATTACTGTGTATTTTGCAGGCATGGATAAGTACCTTGGTACCTTGTTTTCTTTTAAAATAGAATGCACATACACACATACACACCTTTATGTTTTACACACATGTACACACTATACATGCACCCAGTATATCTATCTATGTCTATCTATATCTATATATCTATGTATCTATATGTATCACGGTTTCCTGAACTGCCAGTGCCAGCATTGTCTTCCCTCTCTGACTCTGCTTGTCACTCTCCTGCACCTTGATTGTCCCTGAAGCAGCACTGCAGGAGAGGGAGTGATACAGGAGCTTTGTGCAGGGCACATAGAGCAGCCAGGGCCCAGGAGAGGGACAGCTGCCCAGGCCAGAATGGACACAGGTGGCCCAGGCCATCTTCTTGAAGGAGGCAGTACCTATCTCAGGTGTTGAAGGTTGGTTAGGAGTTAGTCAAGGGAGGGCTGCATCAGGCCTAGGGTCCATAGTACCTGGCAGAGATATGAGAGAGAGTGGACGGCTGCAGACAGCCCACCCTTCTTGTCCCCTGAGGGAGCTCCCATCATCTCATCCAACATCCAAGCGTCTCCTCCATTCCCCGACTCCGTTCCCCACCCCTGTCTGATATTTCCCCACCCTCTTTGCAAATTTTGTACCTAAAACATTAGCTAATTTTTTAAGATGAAGTTTAAAAACACGCAGGAGCTTTCCAAGGAGGAGCAATAATTTCCTTGGAGGGATTAAGGCAAACCATAAGGAAACAGGCAGTTTTTAATTCCAAACTACTAACAATTTCATTTCCGGTTCAGTCGCATGCATTCCTCATTGCTATCAACTTGTCATAGAATGCATGTGTGCATGTATGTGTGTGTGCATGTGTGTGTGTGTGTGTGTGTGTGCGCATGTGTGTGCATGCACAGGTACATGCGTTGCAGCCGTTTATCATACTGTACCTTGCAGAGTCAGACCATGAAAAACAACAAAGAGCCACACAGATCAAAGGAAAAATGCCTCTTTTCAGCATACCTTCAGCTGCTGGAGGTCAAACTGCGAATCCAGCACATTCTTCGCTGGCTTTCCCTCATCAAGGTCGAGGAGCACATTGAGCGCCTGCAAACACTCCTTTTTTCGGTGCTGTAACTAGAGGGTTATTACAAGAAGTGACAGAGTCCAGCATGGTGACCCTTCCTGTTCTAAAGTTCAGAGAGAGCCTGTGGCCAAAGCCGTCGGTCTGTTAAATACTAGAAATGTCTTCGTGAAAAGTGATCAGAAGCCGCTTTGTAGAGAAATGCAGTTCAGTCCAAATCCTGGTTCAGGTGCTTTCCTACCACACGACAGTAGATGACTTACACAGCCTCTCTGGGCTTCCATTTATTTTCCACTACCACCTACCACAGCGATGTGGGGGTGAACTTAAACACCACACCTCCTGACATGTGCCACAACGGAGAAGCAGCCAGTGTGCTCCGGTTCCTGCGATGACCCCACAGCCCTGCCAGGCCGATGCTGTCACCACTCACTGTTCTTTAAGAGGTAAAACATGGAAGCACAAGGCCGTCGCCTTCTCCAGTTGGCTGCACTGCCGAGGGGTAGAGCCTTGTCGTGTCACAGCTGGACTGTGAGGCCCACACTCGGTAGCACCACAGCTGGACTGTGGGGCCCACACGCGGTAGCACCACAGCTGGACTGTGAGGCCCACACTCGGTAGCACTACATGCTGCTTATCTGAAAACAAGTCTTTCTTACCGTACCTGTGGCCTTCCTTGGAGGAACCTATGACCTATCATTTTGAGAATCTCAAGTTACACATTGTAGGACGGGAGGATTCTGAATCTTCACTCCCACGTCCCAGGACTCTTGCATTTGCCTTTACTTTTGCAATGAACCACCATTTCACAAAGGACTTTGATTTCTTAAGACTTCTGCCAGCCCTTTCGGGAATGGGAGCATGAGGCCTGGGAGCATCACTTTCCCTGTGTCACCATAGATCCACAGAGCTCACTCTTTGTCCCTGCCCCCAGGCCACCAGGCCACCCCACCTCCAGCTGCGGTCAGCCTCATACCTGCTGGTTTCGCAGCGTGTGTGACTCTTTTTTTATGGATTTGTAGTAGATCCAAGACCTGTTCCCTGATTCTGCTGCAGCCTGGTCCTGGAAGTAGTAAGTAGCAGAGGCAGATTCATCTCTGTAAGAGAAACAGACTCGGTTGCTCACGCGCACACTTCCTTCCTCCCATGACCCTCCCCATTCCTCTACGCCAGGCTTGACTCAGTTTCCCCTGATCGTACCACTTCTCTTTCTTCTCTCACTCTACATCTCATTTTACATTGAAGAGGACCCCAGAGAAGCTCTAGGAAAATAGTTCATTGTCTCTGGTGGGTAAAAACTCATCCAGTCTTCACGATTCTGGGAGGTACTGTCCACCACACTGAAAACTCATTTCTGAAATCCCATCCCATATGCTGTTTACTAGTCCTCTGACTTGGGGCACGAAATCCTTTTTCACCTTCACTTTGTTCTCCCTTAAACAACAGTAATGGCAGCAATCTCTTGGCGCTGTAATCAAGACTAAATAAATGACAAGGTATAAGAAAAACACCCAGCCAGGTCCATAGAGTACAATAAGCACTCTTGAAATATTGTTTTTCTAAGTCTCAACATTCTGATCCAGTCCCCTTTTGTTCTCATCATAGCTGGAAATTCCATCAACAGTTTGTTTAAATGTGTACACCATCCAGAAGCTTAATTATGGGCATCCACATTCTCTCTGTATTTGACCAAGGAATCGGGCTCCGTTAGGAAACATACCTGTGTTCTACAGCAGCAACTACAAACCCATTGGATGCCAGCTCAATGGCAATGGCAGCGTATATTGTCCTTCAAAACAAAGAGAGGGACGCATCAATATTACTAAGCCTGATCTGCAAAGAAAATTGTGAACACAGAGCGCATTAGAACCCTGTGTCAATGCCCTGTGGTAGAAAAGAGTTCTGGATCTCAAAGGGGCCTGACTTTACCCCTTGGGGGATGTTTGATGATGTCTGGAGGGGATTTCATGATCTTATCTGGGGGGGCAGTACCTTGTGCCTCTGGTGAGTAGAGGGTACTGCTAAATCCCCCCAATACATGGGACAGCCTTCTAAGACAGGAAATGAGCTGGCCCCACATATGGTGTTTCCCTGAAAATAAGACCTAACTGGAAAATAATCAGCCTTGAAAACTAGAGATCGAAAAACGCCAGCCTCACTCAGCCTGTTCTTGCTCTGCCATCACTTTTCTCTCACTCCCTGGCTACGCTGTGAGGTGGAGAAGGCACCATAATACCAAAGTTGCAAAGTCCCGGCAGAGTGAGTATAAATGCTGTCTTTGAGAATTTTGGGTTTTCATACTGTCACTGCAAACTCCCAGCCATGATTGCAGTTAATTGCTGAACGTTTGTTTTCTCCTACAGAAGGGCATTAAGGGCGTAGCAAGATGAGCCCTGGAGGAAGGCAGGAGTCAGAGAGCGAGATTTCAGCCTGACCCCTGAATTCAAACCCTGATCTCTTCAATTACCAGCTGTGTAACTCAGACAGGCACTTATGTTTGCTCTGCTACACTCCTTCTCTACCAAGATGAGGCTACAGGGCGTGCCACCCCATTGGCTCGGATGCATGACCAGTGCTTGTAACCTGCTTGTAACATCAGCTTTGCTTGGTGTGACAAAATACCCCAGAAAGACTCACTGGAGGAAAAATAATTTTGACCCACAATTCTAGAGGCCTCAGGCAAATGAAACCCTACTGAGAGTTGGGCTAGAGGCCATTTGAGTTACATTTTGGCAAAGAACCTGTCTGCACTTTGTCCATGCTCTGAGACTTGAAGTGAGGTTGTATATAAAGGTGATGGGCCAGTTTATCTGGTGGAGGAAAATTTACTTCAGTGGAGCATTCAGGTGGTAGTGTGAGTTTAAGCCGGGTTTCCAGTAAAGATCGTGAGTAAAACATACAGTGAAAAGATTTAAAAAATAATCTTCCTTTCTGTGCCACCTTCCTCGCTAGAGGCAGTAGGTTAGAGTTGGGAGTCTAAACTGTTCCCCAGGGGGCTAGTGCACCGGAAATGTGGTTCTTGGAACAGCAGTGTTAGAGGTGGGTTTTGCAAGGTCATAGGTCAGGAGGATATCAGCTCCTCAGTGGGTTCCTCCACTGAAGGAATCATAATGTGATGGTGCTACTGAAGGTGATGTGGCGGCCAACTAGCTCAGTGGATTAAAACGCCTGCAAGCAGGCGCAGGGGCCAGGGGTTCGATCCCCAGGCCTGCCGTGCCAGACCCACACCCCCAGGGTGTGCTGAGATGGCAATTGAGACTGGGCATGGTGGTGCGCGCCTGTAATCCCAGTTCTTGAGAGGCTGTAAACAGGTGGATCACTATGAGTCCAATCTAGTAGTGGGACCTTGAACACCTTGTAGACCCTTCCCTAAAATACAATAAATAAATAAATAAATAGTCGTGAAGTGGAAGCTTGGGGGCTGCATCTTGTCTGTATCTCTTCCTCTCTGGCTCTCCCTGCTCTGCTTCCTGACTGCTGTAAAGTGAGCATATTCCTCCGCCACACCCTTCCGCCGTGATGTTTCTACCTCACCTCAGGCCTACAAGCACTGGAGCAGCAGCCAAAGGCTGAACCCTCTAAAATCGTGAGCTGGAGTAAACCTTTCCTCCTTTAAATTACTTACCTCAGGGAATATTACAGTGACACTACCACACACCCTGTCTGAAGCAGGGGAAATGCTTAGCACATGCCGGCTGTTGTAGGATGGCTCAATCAGCCTGCGGCAAGCTCTGCTTGGCCCTCCCGCATGCCTGCCCTTTGCGTGGCCTCGTTCTCACATTGTGAGTATAATAGGAATTGGCTGCAGAGACTAGAAGGAGGCATCCGAGCACGATTCATCCACTGCTGGAGACACGGGGCAGTGCAGAGGGAAGCGGGCACCAGGCTTTTCCCCTCGAAGGCCAGAGAGTCAATGCTTCCCTCTGTCCCAGACACTCAGCTCTGTTGTGACAGCAGAAAGGTAGCCAAAGACAATGTAAAATCAAGCGTGTGTGTTGTGACCCAATAAAACATGTATTGAAGTAGGTGGCCAGCACATGTGGCTCTGTAATACAACCTGCCAATTGCTAATCTGAAAGAAACCTAGTAGCTGACCAGACTACAAGTAAAGAGCTGAGTTAATGTTTTACTGTGGCTGCTACCCACCTTCTTCCCAGCTAAAGGCCTTAAGATCACCAGCTGAGATCTGTGACAGGGAGTGGTTTGTCATCGAAATTTATCCCTTGGTTATCACTCTGCAGAGGGCAAAGGTGACCCAAACACAGCTCCTGTTGCTCTGTGTCCATCTCCACCATCAGCTGGAAGCTGCTTGGTGACAAACTCCCACCATGTGCAGGTTGGGTAACAACACTGCCTCATTCCTATAAGATGAGTCTTTTGAATACTAAACTTGAGCCAAGCACTCATTCTGTTGGGGGCCCCGACAATCTTTCTCAGAACTGTTCTATAATTAACAACTTTTGTTATGGACTCCTTGTCCTTTCCCTATCTTGTGTCCAGGTTTCCAGCCCTACACCATTCCTGAAAGCTCCACCCATCCCTGCCTTTACCTTCATTTCCTTGACCTTCATTTCTCTCAATAAATATCTTTACAGCTCATCCAATCATATGCTGTCTCCTGGAAGACCCAATTAGCATAGAGGATGATTTTCAAGAGTAAATAATTATAATGCAGAAGGAAAACCAGAAAAGAAATGGACTTCTCCCATCAGTCATGACCTGCTTATGCCCAAACTGGGACTAAGCAGTAGACCAGGTCTTTCAGAACTCATCTTCCTCAGGAAAATAGTGAGCATGACATTCTAACACCTGCTATTCTGTTCTTTGTTTTTTTGTTTTTGTTTTTTGTGGAACCAGGGATTCAACTCAGACCCTTGCACTTGCCAGGGAAGCACTTATTCTACTGAGCCATTTCCCTGGCTCTTTCTCTTCTTTGGAGAAAAGTACATTCAGTGACTTGTAAAGGATAAAATCGCTTGACCTTCCAGACATTACCTGAATGCTCCAAGACCATGAGAAAAGATAATTAGTGGGTATTTTTCACCAGTCCTCAGAGGAGACTCCCACTTTGCAGGAACTGTCAAGGTACCTACACACAGCAGGGGAAATCAGTCAGCAATTTCCATGGCTTGGATGTTGCCAGTGAATTTAAAACATAAAACCTTGAACCATTTCAACTTGTGTTTTTATAGATTAATAGCAAATGCATTCAAATGTCAGCTACTGGACCATCACCAAGAGCTGAGCCATGTGCCCTTCCTCATGGGACACAGTCATTAATCATAGCTCTCAATGCCAGCTCCCAATTTAGGGTGAGAGTTTCCTGCTTACAGGTGTATGCAGTGAGGCAGCTGCTTGGGACAATTTTAAGGTTTTGGATAAAACATGGAAGTCAATGTTCTAAAATCAGACCATCCACTAAATTTCAGGACTGTTACTCTGAGAAGAAAAAGCTGAGAATCACAGACTCTCTTGCTATGAGTCACGTGCTCTGGTACAGGAGAGCCACTGCCCTTCTGCTGAGGAGGGTGGTGGACACAGATCTGCCATTTGGTAACTGTGGACCTTGTGCCTGTCACTCAAGCTCTCTGATCTTCAGACTACTTTTCTACAAAGAGGACAAAGTGAGAACTATCTCATAGATCTTTTATTAAAATTCTATTTAATTAGGCTAAATATATATAAAGCATCTGGCTATATAGTCAGGGGCTCAAAATTTAGAGCAGTTCATCCCCTCTTCCTTTACTTCTCCATTGGGATGATAATTTTTATTAGTAAGCATTTGTGTTTTGCTTTCTCACCTACGAAATGAGACATGGCCATGTGATGATCGCCACAGCGGTGATTTGGAAATTGTTCAGTCCTGGAGAGATGCGTAGCTATGGTATTGTCATTATTTCTACTTTAAAGCAGTTCTTGAGAAAATTGTAAAGGAGAGCTGGGGAGGTAGCTCAGTGGCCTAAGCGCCTGCTTAACCAAGCACAGGGACTGGGGTTTTGAGTTCTGCTACCATATGTTGCTCCAGCCCCACCCTTGGGTGCAGTGAGCTGATGGCCTAAGCATGGTGGTGCATGCCCATAATCCCAGCACTGGGGAGGCTGAAAACTGGAGGATCTCTACGAGTTCGAGCTGTGCAGTGAGACCCTGAACCAAATACATAAAATTTAAAAATAGAGAAAAAGAAAAACTCTAAAGGGAATTTAAAAATGAATTCCAAACGTTGTAGGCAGTTTTGAAGGAGAACTGTGAAGAGAGTTAACATCCACCCAGTGTGCTGTGGGTCACACAGAGAAGGAAAGATAGGTCTGTGTGAGAGGCAGGAAGACATGCTTGTGGTGGGTGCACTGGACGGTGTGAGAGAGGCTGCTGGCCCCTTGGGCTAGACAACCAGAAGGGATGAATCTCCACACTGGCAGCAAGTGAGGAAGGAGCTTTGAGTCTTCCGTTTTGGCCTGGAGGGTGACCATTGTTCATTCTTTCTTTGTTTTGCCTGATACAGAATATATGAGTTAATAGTGACAACAGCCAATTGGCTTCTCTTGCCAGCTTGTTTTTCTTCCCATGATTCCTGAGAAGGAAAATATGGCAGCCACCACGGAAGGGTGCAAGAGCCAGGCTGGCATCTCACCCACTCCCAGTGAATTCAGCAGGGATGGGCTGAGAACCCTAGAGCCTCTCAAAGCTCCTGAGCCCCTAAGAAATGCTGACCATGGCATCTCAGGAGAAATTTCCATTGGAGAAAATCTGCTTTGTGTTTAACCCTCAGAAAGTCTAGATCCTAGTTTCTTGATTCTAGAGATTAGGGATTCTCACCACCAGGCCCACAGAAATCTCACCATATAAGATGTTGAAAATATTGCCCATGAAATTGGAGAATCCAAGGAATTTACTAAGACCCAAAAAGTATTCTTTGTTTGGGATCCACGGGGCATCAGGGAAATCTCCGTCTTGTGATGGATAATACAAGCGCAAGAAGGTACTCTGTTGATGAAGCAAAGGAATGTGTTTTTAGTACAGTTCCTCTTCAAATATATTCCAACAGATATTTTGCGTATTTTCTTAGTAGGGTTCGAATACCTCTACCATTCATTGAGATGTTCACAAGGGGCCGGCAAGATAGCACAGGAGAGTAAGTGCCTGCTTAGGCAAGTGCAGGGGCAAGGATTTGATCCCTGGCAACACATGCTGCGCTGGCCCCAACCCTGGGCACACTGAGCTGCCACTAAGACTGGCACAAGATTACACACCTGTAATCCCAGTGCTGGGGAGGCTGAAAACAGGAGGATCACTATGAGTCTGAGCTGCATAGTGAGATCCTGTACCAAATACATGATTGATAGATAGATAGATAGATAGATAGATATTTACAGACTTTTTAAGTTGCTGTGACAATTGAATATAGAATTGAAGGAGAAAGAAAATAGTCTTTGAGTATAAAGAAAGCATGCTTCATCCACAAAAGAGGACAATAAGAAGAGGTCATAGACCAATCAGATGACAGCAGAGAATCAGAGAATGAAGCAATAGAGATGCAAAGTGGGTTATTCTTAGGGGAGTGTAAGGTCAAGTTTTAGCCCCAGAGTAAATCAGTGTTAGGGAATAAAGATAACTCGAACAAATCAAAACAGTACCTGGTTAGTGTAACCAAACATCAGGTCTGTGCAGCCCACGGAGTAAGGCCCGCTTCCCTTGGGGATTTTTGTATGGCCGAAGCTGCCAGTGGGCAGCAGCAACTGCATTCCTTGGATCCATGCTGAAAAACAGGTCAGCGTTGCCTCATTTGTCATCCTGCACCCCCCAGATTCATTCTGCATGGACTCATGCAGGGGAGTCAAGCTAAGGCCCACAAGTTCCAGCCTCTTGCAGTTCTGACCTAATGGACGATCTGCTCTGTGCTGTGCACTGGATAGCGGTTTGGAGGATAAAAAGATCTAGGTAGACACAGCCCATCTCCCAGGATGCCTTGCAGCACCAGCTCCGAATCCCGAGAGCCCCGTCTCACCTTCCACTCTGTCTGGAGCACATTCAAGGCGACTCTCCAGGTCTGATTTTTCTAAACATGAACTTTATCTCACATTTCAGATTTCTGCTCACAGCGTCTCACTAGGCATTTCCATCCTGTGCCTTTGCCTTAGTGGCCTCGAAGCCAATGATCTCAATTGTCCCCAAATGAAACTAATGATCATCTCACCTCCCTGTCCTTGCTCTCCAACCACACAGCCCACAACTCCAGAATTCTGTCTCACACATCTCAAGCCAGAAGCTTGGGACCCATCCTGCTTTCCTACCACTTTTTCACCAACCCCTTACGTCCAGCCAAGTTTTCATTTCTAACAACTGTTTATAATTTTGCATCATCTTCCCAATGTGTGTCTGACTCCTAGCTCAGCTGGCTCCTGTGTGCCTCATGTGTCTCTTAACCAGGCAGCTACTCTTTAGTTGTCCTGTGCACTCAGACCCAGCCCCTTCCAATACTTCCTCTGCCCAGCTCCTAGAGGGGCTCAGTGCACGAATCTCATCAATTTTTTTAAATTTAAGATAAATTTATCTATTTTTCTCACAGCTGATTAATAGGACAGTTTTGATAATCAATACATTGTACATTGTTATCTTCTTAGCGGTTATCCATAGCACAAGAAGCAGACAGGATATTCTGTCCAAACACTGTTACTACACCTCTTTCTTGTCATTGAATTAAACGAAAGTAGCTGTAAACCTATCCTAACTATTTTGTACATATAAATACAAAATGATCTTTCCTTTGTATCCTTTTTTTTGTCCTGTCAGAGGTGAATATTCTATTGGCATCTAAATACTATAGGTGTTTGAATTCAACTAAACAATCTAACACTGGCTAGCAGCCTATAATATTAGTGGGTTATCCTCAGAAGTTATTGACTTGAGCCTTTTACAGCTCATCATATTAATATGGCTTTACTTTATATACTGCGTTTTTATACTTTTCTGCTGGATGGTTAAGACCAAGATATAGCAAGACCTATATAACAAGAAATGTAACTTTTGTATCTGATAAGGTCAGCCAAGTACTCTCAGGATTTATCCTGTAGCCCTGTACCGCCCTTTGTACATCCTTTTTCAGTGTTCATCGATGGTTAAAATTCTCCAATGGCTCCTGAAAACCGCATTTGCTTCTAAGAGGGGTTTGTAGGAGGCATTAATCTACACGTGCCCTCTCAGTATATGTCCTATGAGTCCCGGCATGAATGTGGCTCCTTCCTGTGGTGTTTAGGGTTGAAACACAAGGCTGCTCGTGAGTGCCCAAGCTAAGTCCCGAGTCCCTGTGCCAAAAGACAGACCCAAATGTGCTGATGCCCATAGCCTAGAGCTCTTCTTTCACCCCTCTGCCTGCATCCCAGAAGGCCTGCTTAGCACTCAGCAGGGCCCACAGCCAGCCTCACTGGCCCAGTGGAGCTTAAAAATGTAGCTTTCAGGTATCTCCTTCCCCAGCTACACAACCAGAGATAGACCAGCAAAATCTCATTAAAGTTTAAGCATCAGAAATTGTTGACCTGAGTCCCCTATAGCAGTGAAGCGGAGACCCAATACTATTATGGACTACTGATCTCTTTTAGAATATTTTGCTGAGTTTACACACCTTTAATATTTAAATGATGGAACTTAACCAAAAAAAGGGGATACAGATGAATGTCCATTTTGTATCTGTGTAGTCAAAGTGGCTAGGATAGATATATAGTTACATTCTCTTAATGAATAGAGGGATTTGTTCTAATGGTGTTTGTAAATAAGATATCATGTCCACATCTTGTACAGCAATTAACCACTTGGAAGAATGTATGCAATGTGTTGATTATTGAAACTGTCCTACCAATTTGGTTTGAAACTGTGTCATTGCTATTTATCAATAAAATTATGGGGGAAAAAAAGTTTAAACATCAAGGTGCTCAGACAGCAGGCCATCTGGCTGCTGCAGAGGATAGCAGCACAGAGTCAGTAACAGGGTGGTTCTGGGGAGGCAGGGGCTGAGCCACAGGCTGTGGCCTGCAAGGAAAACACTGCATCAGCCAGCCTGATAGCCGAAAGGGTTAAGTGACGTGAGGGTCAGGCACCAGCACCAGACATGGCATGCATGAGGCAGCTACACTGTAGCCCTGTGAGGCCCTGCTCATCCCAGGTGAGGTGCTGTGCCCCTGCCCCAGGCTTCTCTGGGCAGCGAGGAGCATGGAGGTCTCGCCCTGTCACAGCCAGTCTGTGACATGTCTTTAACCCATGGCTCACTGCCCCTTCCCCAGAGCTAGGTTCTTAGATAGCCAAACTTATATGTAGGACGTGGAGTTCAAGGATCTAAGCAGATCTGAATGAGAACATCCATTTCCCCATACAGCAAGTTCAAGATTCATGGCATTTCTTCAGGGATTTGGCTTCCGACCTTTCCTGGCAGTTGAACAGTTTGGGACCATTTAGGATTGCAGAGGCTCTTCCTCTGCAGGGGAGACCATGGAGGCATGTTCACGGCACAGCAGGGACAGGTCATGTCCAGAGGACAGCAGGGAGGTGGCAGCTGCCTGAATGACTGCCACCAGGCCCTCTGAGGTGCTGAGCCTGTCTACAGGGAGCTGAGCTACAGCTGGAACAGGTGAGAGCTTGCAGGCTCCTATGGCTCAGTGGGGATCCTAGGTGGTCCACAGTGGCTCTGGACACATTCCTTCTAGAACTTTCTCAAGAGCCACAGAAAGGCAGCACTGCAGAGGTGGACCTCTCCCCTGATCAGACCTCAACCCCACCGAGACCCTGGGATCCTTTCCAACAACCTGAGTATGTCCTTTGTATTCCCCAAGCCGTCATCTCTGAGATGCTTCCACATCTAGCATTCAGGTCAAGGCTACTACAGGACATGTGGCCCCTGGGAAGGTTTCAGGAGGTAAGGAGCTGAGCCATGCTTCAGGAGGAGTCCACAAAGTCCCATGGCTTCTCAGGGCCTGGGAGGCTGCAGAGAAGATGCAGCAGTGGTCAGTCACCAGTTGTGGGCCCCAGTTCCTGCTTCCTCCTGTCATCCATCAGGAACCATCTTGAAGAGGACCTTTGGGACCTAGGCTGTGCTACTAATCCTAGTATTGATTTGGTGGTGTTCCTTCATCCAAAATTCCTTAAACTCAGTCCTCAGGTGAGTCATGGACATGTTGTGACAATGATGTTCTCTTCAATGGCTTTATGTCCTCCATTAGCAACCGACATCTCTTTTGTCATAAACTCTATATTCAAAACGCTTTTACCTCTACTGTTATATTTTCTAGGTATTCAGTTAGTAATAACTTATAAAGAATCATCAATTGTTTGACTCTTTAAGTTAATAAACTAGTATAGTAATTTTTTTGATACAGAGTCTTACTATACAGTTTGGACTACTAGTGATCCTCCTGTCTCAGCCTCCCTGTTGCTGGGATTATAGTTGTACGCCACCACACTGGGTTCTGGGGCTGGCATGGCATGCCTGGGGTTCCAGGGCCAGCATGGGTGGCGTATGGCATGTGGTACCAGGGATCAAACCCGAGTCATTGTGCTTGCCGGGTAGGCACTTACGCTGCCAAGCTATCTCCTCAGCCCACTATTATAATAATTTTTTAAAAGATGTGTGCATTCCTTTTAAGCATTTAGAATGAGTAGGGTATTAGACTACAACTACCTAGATTAATAAATCAATACCCCTCTCCTCAACTTTCTTCCAGCCCTGTGATTTTTAAACATGAAGGGACGGTAGACATGTCTGGACATGCTCAGCCTGAACCAATAACAAGTGCATGGTGCAAACTATTACCTAGTTGATAATTTACCTATCGTGGGTAAAATGTTACGTGTTTATAATCTATGGGTCACATGAATCTAACTTTATGAGGCTCCAGACTCCTCAGCTGTAGGTCTTGGTCATGGCACCTGCACATCCCTGACTCCCAAAGCTGTTGGTAAGGGCTAAAGAATGATCAGATTTGCAGACATTGAGGTGCACAAAAAGGCAGCCCCTCTCCTACTTGGCATGCCTTTCCTGGATCATGATGTAGGGCAAAGCTTATCTTGACAGCACCATGCTATGTAAGACTTTGTGAAAAGTTGTCAACTGTCAGACCTGAACAACCAGATCTGGTGATTTGGCCTAAGCCATGCACAGACTGCCTGTAACAGGGTGAGACCTTCACACTTCTCGCTGTCCAAAGGAGGCTGGCTGAGGAGAACACACACCTTGGCTGGGATGAGCAGGGCCTCATGAGCTACAGGGCAAGCTCTTTGTGATAGATCTTTTGGTGACACATAGGGACAAGAGGTGTCCTGCTCTGGCTATTCCTCCTGGCTTATCGAAGTCCCCTCTCTTTCTTCTCTCCTTACCCCAAGGTAAGAAAGCAAGTGACCACGTCTACTCTGCTAGGAGCTCCAAGGGCCCCCTTGTCCCTACTTCTTAGGCAGGAAAGATCATCTCCTTTTGGGTCCTGATTTCTATCTCTTCATATCACCCTCTACTCAGAACCAGTACTAGGCCTGCCTGCGGTTCAAGGGTCTGAGACCCTTGCCTCTTGCCTCACCTGTTCTGACCTGAGGGTGACATCAATATTTCTTTCTTTTTTATGTAATTTGGTACTGGAGATTGAACTCGGGACCTTGTCAGTGAGGCACTTATGCCACTGAGCTGTCTCCCTGCCCCCCACCAATAGCTCTTAATAGGACTTGCATAGAGACGCCCAAACATACATCCTTGCCGAGGTCGCCTGGAGTTGGTGACAGTTCAAGCCCTGGAGCTAGGTGTCTCTTACCTGATGACTGCATATAAGCGACAGGATCTAGGTCATGCCAGTCAAAAGCATGGACCACCACTAGGCAGCTGGAGAGGCAGAAGAGCACGTGCAGTTTTGAGGGGCCCATCCTGGGTTCCCGAACCTTCTGTACAGCGGGAGATAAAGAGAAAAGAGAATGAGTAGAGAGGATTTAAGTACACGAGAAAGCTGGAGGCAGTGGTGTGATGGGGGGAAACAAAATGCGCATTTTCTGGGTGGGGTTCGGTAGGGACTGAGGTGGCAATGCTGTTGATCCTACTGGATTACAGGTCACACTTTCCAGCGCTTATGCTAGGTTTCTCACCACTGGTTCTCTAGCGGGGTAGCGGGGTATTTCAGTGATAACACATAGCATCAAAATATGATAAGTTAAATAAGATCCAGAAGGGACAATAGATATTGTGAAAGGGAAAGAAACTGCTCAAGAGGAAAGAACAACTGGGGTGGGAGAAAGGAGAAAGGAAGGAAGGGAGAAATTAACACACACACACACACACACACACACACACACACACAGGATAGCTAAGATGATTGTACTGATTTCTATTAGTTAATTGAAAGAAACAGCGCTTAAATTGTTGGATCAGTTTTGCATGCCTGTATCTCATAGCCTGAACAACTACTTCGAAGATAATAATATGCAACATAATAATCATTGTTAATTTCCTATCACCTCATTTGGAAATTTTGTATCATTTCTATTGCTTTGATTGTGACAACCACATTCGACTTCACATCGTACCTCCTGGTGCCTCTCTCTGCAGCCCATGGAAAACAGCTTTTGGCCAGTGCTCCTGCCCTAACCATACAGGGATGACAGCACTGCTGCTGGGGCTGTATTCGGTGTGACTGTTTCTTTATTTAGGCAGTCTCATTTGTCCCACATATTGTTAGCTTCCAAAAGACTGAAGTCAGGTTGTTCTTGCGCCTAGCACTTAAGAGAGGTCCCCACAGGCAGCTGGTGTTGAGTATTTCCTAGAACAACTAGGCTGCAGGCCAACATCTTGCCGGCATCTCTTGCATTGGGGCATGACTCTTCTGCTTTAAAATGCACCCCTTTTTGATTTTAGGGGGTGATGGAAATGATCCAGGCCCCCCCATCGCTCATCTGAATTTTGGCCATAACTCGAAGTGGTCTCCCTGATCTATCCCAGGCATCACGGTCCCTGCGGTCAGGTCACTGCTCTGTCAGCCCTCACATGGCTCCAGAAGTCACGGGGCAAAGCAACAGAGAAAGCTGCCGTCAGCCCGTGCCCCGCAGACACCGAGGGATGTCTATGTCTACGCCCCCTCGCCTCCGTCATCCGGCCCTCTGGCCTCTCACAAACACACCAGGAATCCTGTGGCTGCTTGGAAGATTTTGTTTCCTCTCACAGAAGGTTTTACCCACACAAACATCTCTTTTTCGTGCTACTTGCTATCAGTACTCGGTCCCCCTTCACTTTGTCCAGGGTGCAACAGCTGGGAACATTTAGTGGGTTACATTCACGAAGGCTCCCACATCCCCCTCGGCAGCAGACTCAGCATTCCTGCCACCACACTCCTCAGAGCACTCCGATTCACTACCCCTCTTGTCCTCCACAGGTCATTGGTTATCTGCATGTATGCACCACAACCAACCCCCACAAATTGTCAAACAATAAGGACACCTCATCTGTGAGATTTTCTTCAGCCATTAGTATGCCTGTAAAATAATTCTTTATGATTTAGGAAGCAATCTATGATGTAATGTCAATTAAAAAAGCATATAAAATTGTCATGTAAAAATTCATATTTGCGATCCTGAACAGACCCAGAGCGCAGGCCCGGGGAGTGAGTGAGAGGACCCAGGCCGCGGGATCCTGAACAGACCCAGAGTGCAGGCCTGGCGAGTGAGTTAGACGACCCAGGGCCGCGGGATCCCGAACAGACCCAGAGCGCAGGTCCGGCGAGTGAGTGAGACGACCGGGGGGTCCGGGAATCCTCATTTGACCCAGGCTGCATGCAAGCCCAGCACGGAACCCTTCAGCAGAACACCCTGCAAAGAGGCTAGAGGCAAGACCCACCCAGCTGATTCAGGAGCAGAACATCTTGCCAGAGAGACACAAAGGG
>NW_004524581.1:20279987-20312588 GCF_000260255.1 Octodon degus | reverse complement strand
GCTTATTATTTCTTGCCTATATCTTGTAATATGAGAAACTACTTTGGCAGTTATGATATATAATGTACTAACTATTGTTACTCTCCTAAAATCTTGTTTTGAGATTTTGTCCCACTGTTTTTATTTTTTTCCTTTCTTTAAAATAAAAATAACTGATGTCAAAAAAAAAGAAAAATAAAAAAAAATTCATACTTGCAAGTCAACTAATATAAAAAAGATAACAGATTCCTGAATGTTTATCCCATTGTGTCTCACATGTTTTATGATCAAAGGTGCTGCTCTACTAATAAGAAATAATTTAGAAGTGACATTTTAAAAGAGTCTGTTGATCCATCACACTAAATGGACAAAAATGGAAAGCTTTTGCTTCAAAATCTGCAACAAGACAAGGATGCCCACTGTCACCAATCCTGTTCAATAGAGTTCTGGAATCAGCCAAAGCACTTAGACAAGAGAAGCAGATAACAGAAACAATGATTGGAAAGGAAGAAGTGAAACCATCATTTGTAGATGACATAATACTGTACATAGAAGACCCTAAAAACTCCACTTGTACACTTCAAAACCAAATTCAATTGCATAGTAGGGCACAAAGTCAACACTCAGAAATCAATAGCATTTCTATAGAAAAACAATGAGCAAAGCAAGACAGAAATTATGGCAACCAAGCCTTTCATAATAACACCCAAAACAATGAAATACTTAGGAATCAATCTCGCAAAGGAAGTAAAAGATTTATACAGTGAAAATTATAGTACTCTGAAAAAGGAGATCAAAGAGGATTTGAGAAAATGGAAAGATATTCCATGCTCCTGGAAAGGAAGAACCAATATTGTGAAAATGACCATACTCCCAAACTTGTTATACAGATTCAATGCAATCCTAATTAAAATACCATTAGTATACCTCACAGATGTAGAAAAAAAAATTCCCAAAATTCATCTGGAACTAAAAGGGATCTAGAATAGCAAAAACAACCCTAGTTAACAAAGGAAAGACAGGAGGTATGATAATCCCTGACTTGAAATTATACTAAAAATTATACTATAAAGCTATTGTGATAAAATCAGCATAGTACTGGCATAAAAACAGACCTGAAGATTAATGGAACAGATTAGAAAATGAAGACGCAACTACAAACACACTCAGCGACCTTATCTTTGACAAAGGGGCCAAACATGTTCACTGGAAGAAACTTAGCCTCTTTGATAAATGGTGCTGGAAAAACTGGTTTTCTGCATGCCAAAGTCTTAAAATAGACCCATGCCTATCACCATGCATGAAACTACAATTAAAATGGATAAAAGATTTAAATATTAAAGCTGAACACTAAATCTTTTTGAAGATAAATTAGGTAGGAATCTTAAGGATCTAGGGGGTAAGTAGAGAGTTCATGAACAAAAATCAAACTGCACAGGAAATGCTTTAAAGATTCAAAAATTAGGATCTCATCGTTTTTGAAACTTTCTTCTGGGGTTGAGGAGATAGCTTAGTAGAATAAGCACCTGCTTGGTAAGTGCAGGGTCCTGAGTTCAATCCCTGGTACTCCAAAATAAAAAATAAAAAAGAAAGAAAGAAAATAAAATAAAAAAAGAAAAGTTTTGCACATCAAAAGAAATCACCAACAGAGTAAAAAGGAGACCCACAAATTGGGAAAAAATTATAGTGGACTGTCCTTCAGACAAAGGACTCCAATCTAGAACATATAAAGAATTTTTAAAAAATCATGCCTCCAAAATTCAAAGACCCAATTCAAAAATGGGCATCTGGGATGAATACATATATGAAAAAATGCTCACCATCATTGGTCATTCAAGAGCTGCAACTTAAAATAATGCTGAGATACCATTTTATGCCAGAAAAAATGGCTATCATCAAGAATTCAACCAATAACAAATGGTGGAGAGGCTTTCAGGTAAAAGGAACCTGTCTCCACTGTGGGTGAAAGAGCAGGCTGGTATAGCCATTATGGAAATCAATACGGAGATTCCCCAAACAGCTAAGATTGGAGATCCCATTCAAGCCTGCTATTCCCCTCCTGGGCATTTTGTTTCAAAATGAACTAAAATCCTCATACCGCAGCAAATATATGTGCACCTCTGTTTATCGCAGTGCAATTTGTCATAGCTAAATCTTGAAAACAACCCAAATGCACATAGCTGAGGAATGGATAAAAATGATATGGTATTTTTACACAATAGTTTTATTCAGCTATACAAATTGACAAATTCAAGGTGTTTGTTGATAAATGGATGCAACTAGAGACTCTGGGAAAAACTGGGATGAAGAAAAAGACAAATGAGAGAAGGGAAAAATATATATTATGTATATATGCAGAATGTTTTGGATAATTGTACTGCTGATTTCTGCTGGTCTTGAAAGGAGTAGTTATTGCTTAATTTTTTTTCTTTTTATTCTTATTTTTTTTCTTTTGAATTTCTTACAACTTTTTTTGTCATTGTTTTGTTTTTTCTTTAAACCAATCTTACACATTTATATCTGGTAATTTGAACAACTAATTTGAAAATAACATCACGCAATATAGCAAGCATTGTTGAATTTCTATTACTTTAAGTGAAAATTTATACTGCTTCTAATGCTGTTTTTTTATCACTATTTTGTATTCCTTAAAAAAGAAAAAAAAAAAGAATTTGTTGATCATGACAAGTATTATGTTCAAAATAAAGTAAAATTTCACATAGAGGATTAAGAGAATTATCCTTTTAGATAGATATATATGAAATAAAAATTTAAGTGGAGGGAAGATAAAGAGACAAAATGAGTATTTAACATTTATAAAGTTCTATCTTTGGAGATTTGTACCTAGTTAGGAACTAAAGGTAATTTTTAATTTTTCTTTCTATTTTTGTCTTTTCCAATGCTTTAAATCAATAGGTACAGGCTGATACGTTTGTTACATAGCAAAGGGGACTTAAGCTTGTAGATGGAATTAGAGCTGCTAATGAACAGCCTAAAGATGGAGAGATGATCACGGGACAGCTGGTGGCCCAGCTAGCACAAGGTAGAGGAGGGGGTGACAGCACCAGAGGGCTGAATGACTCCATATGGTAGCCAATCAGCAGCGGAGGTCTGAATGACGTCATGTGAAGCCAGTCAGCTCTGCTCGGCTTTACAAGTGGAGGTGTACGAATCGCACACTGTGGTAGCCTCTACAATTTGGGGAGGGCCAGGTGACCCAGTTTCCTTGCAAGACCCAAGAAGAACTTACCCTTGCCAACACCTTCTTTTTAGCCCAATGAGGCCATATGATTTAGAGCTTACAAAATAATAAACTATGTTGTTTCAAGCCATCAAGCTTATGAGAATCATGATAGCAATGATAATAAAATATGGAATACATAGAGCTAGAGAAAGAACTAAGAGCAAGTAACAAGCTGACTTGCTTTCCACTAACCTCTAAGAAAGTGGTTGATGGATCATTATCTCAAAATCGATCCATTACCAGACTGAATGAATGAGGGAGATAACATCTCCTGCTTTGAATATTTTACAGGAACAAGCAGGTAGGAAAAAAACCAGCCAGCACATCACACCCTCCCTAGAAAGTCTAAACTGCAGTAATGTTGTCCATCAACATATTGGGTCAGGTCTGAAGACATTTTTGGCTGTCACAACTGGGAGGGGACAGGCAGAAAACAGTGACCAGGCGAAATATGTACAGGACACGCCTAAAACACTAAATCATCCCCACTTGTCCGTGTTGCTGAGTTTGCAAGGCACTGGCCTAAGAGAGGGCAAGAGCAACTATATCCTTGCTTAATAAGAAAAAAAAATATTCCTTCTATTCTGAACCATGAGGGGCAGCCAAATAAGAACACTTTCATAATTAGAGCATTCATAATGTCTACCTCACTGGTCCAAAGATGGACTCAACACTGCTAATGGATTCCCTTGCAGGGCCATTGCAAAAAAAGTATGAGATTCATGGGTGGGGTCAGACTATGAGGCTCCCACCTTTATCAAAGCTGCCCCAGCAGCTCCTGTTTGGGGCACAGACTACACCGCTGTTGGGTAATCAAAAAAGTAGGGTAGAAAAAGCAAAACATGAAGCCAGTTCCCTACTGCGGAATATAATTCCACAATGTAGCCACTTGTAAGTATTTTAAAAATTAACTGCAAGTCAAATAAAAATTAACTGATTCTACATATTTTGGAAAAGGAGTTCACCCATTTCCCGTGTGCAAACATCCAGAACTTCTTGTGCCCTCCCAGCTAAAGGTCATGAAGGACACATACTATCTAAGATTATCGGGCAATGTCTGCCATCCTGGTGGTTCCATTCCACCCCCAACTGCCCAGACAGGGTCATCCCTTGTGGCACCTGCACTATGAGACTCTCTACTGACTTCCTTTGAAGAACTGTTTGACTGTAGCTTCTCCTTAAAGGACCAGGGATTGCTGCATTAGGAAAAACTAAAGCCACAGATACCCCCTACCTTGAACAAATGAGACATAAAAGAGGTACAAGGAACACATGTGCATGCATATGTATACACACACACACACACACACACACACACACACACCCTATATAGACACCATTATGTGTGTGACTGTCATGATACCTTTGAGAGCTCTCTGCATGCATAACTACAGAATGGGTTTTCTCCTGGAGTACACTTACCCTGCCGTAGAAGAAACGAGAGGTTTAGAAAGGTAGCTGCTGCCTCTAGCTGCCAGTGTCTGACTTCTGGAGCCACTATCTCCTCATGTGATGACCCACTCTTACTTCTCTCTCTTCATCCGGCAGAGGTGAGTGATCGCATGCTTGTTAGAAAAATCTAAGCCCTGTGAGGAACGCTGCTATTGGTCCTCGGAGTCTACTGGCTGTATCCCAGGCCTGCAGCCTGTCATGTAGCTGAAGGCCTGGGACAGGATGTGGAAAAGCAGAAGTGGGGGGAAACTGGGACTAATATACCAGAGTTTTTTTCCACTAGAGGAACTCAGTGTCCATGTCTTCCCCTGGGGGCTGTTGAAATTGAGCCTGCAGGAGGCTCTGGGTCCATTGCTGTCTGCCCTGTGCTGCTTCCCATGTAGTGCCGGCTCCACCTGCTCTGCATGTTTTCTGCCCAACACCTCCCTGTTCTTGGGGCCATAACTGTTGAAATGACTACTGATCCTATCACCATGGCAGCTGCCAGGTGACCAGTGGGTGAGTCACGTGGATGGTATGACTCTGCTGGGAGAAGGCAGGATGCAGTGGGGTGGCTTGGGAGCTCATCATGCTGCTGGGAAGGGTGTGCAACTTAAGACACCAGTTGTTTGTATTTGGAGCTTTCACTTAATGTTGCCTGACCACAGCTGGACCATGGGTGACCGAAAGCACAGATGAAGAGGGGCTGCTCTCTGAGGGACTGTCAAGGGAAAGCAGCTGGGGGGCCTGTAAACAACCTGCCTACACCTCTGGGCACAGCTGTGGCTTTCGCGCAAGAGTCTGGACATGACACGCTCACCTTTGCCCCCCCCCCCAATTGCGTGCAGCCCAGAAGATGCGATAAGGAAGAAGAGTGGGGAGACAAAAGCACTGTGATCCCCAACTGTGTCGTTTTACCCTGTGCCAGCCTCACACTAAGCGTCTTATACACACAGATGCATTTCATCCTCAGAGTTCAGAGTTCAGATGACAATGCAGACAGACAGGTTAAAGAGGCCCATGGCCACAGGGACAGGAGATGGCCAGGCCAGGATCTGAATGTCAGCTCTGCAGTAAAGACCCCAACCACATTTATGTTACTGACATTCTGGGTTGAGAACTCATGGCTATGTGGGTCCCGGGGCTTTGTGGGGAGTCTAGCAGCATCTCTGACTCTACCCACTTGGGGTCAGTAGCACATCACAGAGTGACAACCCAATATGTCTCCTGATGGTGCCAGGCATCCTGGGGGTGAAAAGTGGCCTTTGATTGAAAGCCTGTAGTTCTGCTATACATCCTCAGATTGACCTAACTGAAGGCGTGTTAAAATCAGGATGAATTGGCCAAACAAGCTAAAATAATAATGTAGAGCACTGTAGGCTCCTCATCCTTGAGAGGGCAGGCCTCCTTTCAGCTGCATTCTCACCAGGAAGAGCATGTCCTGTTGAGCCTGGGTACTTCTGGAATTTCAACAGATGAAGGTGCGCACACAGAGACATTTGACCAACAACAGCCAGGACGGTGGGTGATGGAGACAGTAGGTTGTAGGAGACACTGGGGGACCAGACAGCCACCTGACAGACAGTGTTCTGCAAAGAAAGGTCTTAGATGTGTCCTGTGTGGACCCAGACTATAAAACTCTACTGGTGGGAGCTTTTCTACCATTGGCTTGGTCAGAAGAACAAAGCACAAATGCGGGCCTGGCACATAGGAGCCTGGACAACAGGGACTCTGGCACTGCAGGAGGATGCCGTGGAAAGAGAAGGCTGAGCTGGACAGCCCTACTCCGAGGTTCTAAAGCCAAGGCCTCCATGGCCAGGAGTCCCATGTGAGGACTGCTGGGGACTGTTGCCCAATGGCTACCCAGGAGGGGCAGCCACCACTCTCCTCCAGCTGCTCCATGCTGCTAGATCTTCTGGAAGTTTTCAAAAGCTAGAAGATTATATCTGTATGTGATGCTCACTGATCCTTAAGGGATAGCAATTAGGTCAGTCTTTGAAGATATTCTATGACTTGAACAAAATAGATATAGGGCCCTCAGGGGACACTGTAACTCTCCCTTAAAGATGCCCTGGGCAGGCTCTACCCTAAGAACTGCTATGGTACAGAGAGTCAAAGAGAGTCCTTATAGATTCCAAAATCACTGTCACATTTGTCCACCTTGATGCCCAAACTTGTCACTTGAAGTTCAAGTTCAGACACACTGATCCCATTAACAACTAATGACATCTGGCACAGGAGCCTAACCCAGTGCCTACTCAGTCATGAGCAAACAAAGCTTCTGCCTCACACATGGATGAGGAAGGGCTTGTCGTTCCTACCCAGGGCCTTTGCGTGCCTTTCTGAGCTTCGAGTCAAAGTCAGGAAGGAGATCTGGGGTTGCCTCCTGTGGCAGCGAGCTGTGCTAATGTGAGAAGGTCACCCCTGCCCTAGCTGGCAAACAGTCTCACAGCTCTTCCCTGGCTCCAGAATGTCACCAGTGACCAAAGGCAGAAAGGTCAAGAGTTTCTCCGAGAGAAACACTTCCCTGAGGGAAATGGAAGTGTTCGGTTCAGGGCCCCAGGCTGCTCTGAAAATCTCCTTATCTACAGTTCATCTCAGCACTGACGGTTACCTGTATCTGGGACAGTCAAATCGTTCCAAAGAATAGAAAGGTTTTAGCTTTTTTCCTTGCTTCAAACATTCTACTTTTACCTGAGCATATTCCGCTTTCCAAATTAAAAGTTACTGTTTTCGCATTCATGCCATGGCATTCTATGATGTGTTTTAAGGGTAACTTTTAGTTAACAGTTGCCAATGTGCTGAACAGAGCACAATTTTTACACATGATGAAATGAGATTTAAGTAACAGACTACAACAAAAATTGATGCTTATTAGAGTGAATTTTAAAATGAAGCATAAGGAATTCAAAGAAACATGGTATTAGCAACCAATGACAGTAGTAAAACCATGTATTTTAAGCCATTCATGGCGGCATATGCCTGCAGTCCAGGCACTAGGGAGGCAGAGACAGGAGAATCGCTGTGAGTTCGAGACCAGCCTGGGCTACAAAGTGAGCTAGCTTAAGGCCAGCCTGAACTATATAGTGAGACCCTGTCACAAAAAGGCAAAAAATAAAATACACCCTTATATTTTATTAAGAGCATATTAATTACCTTATTTGTCTTTATGTGAATTAAGTGGGCTCCATGTTGCTGTGCCAGCTCCAGCTTGCAGCTGGGAAAGCTGAGACACAGAATCAGGGCACATCCTGATCAGGGCTTTCCTCCTCAGATACCTGCCTCTATGCCACCACCTGCAGGGGGTCACCTTTGATAAACCGGGCCTCATCTGCTTCCTCTCTTCCTCCCCTAAATCAGCTCTCCACACTGAGCCCAGGTTTATTCTTAATGTACTTGGTACAGGGTCTCACTACGCAGCTTGGACTCATAGTGATCCTCCTGTTTTCAACCTCCCCGGTGTTGGGATTATAGGCTTGAGCCACCACGCCAGGTCTCCGTGGCCTGCTCAGCACACCTGGAGCCAGCATGGCATGTGGTCCTGGGGATCAAACCCTGGTCCCTGAGCTTGCCTAAGCAGGTGCTTAAGTCTGCTGAGCTATCTCACTGGCCCTGCCCAGGGTAATATTCAAACAAAACCTGAATATGTGATCTCATCCCTTTGAATGGACTCTGTCAGGTTCTCATAGATCTGACTGCAGCATAACATGCAATTTTTGCAGCCCCTTCCTGTGGCCCTGAGACTCCGCTGCCCAGCCCTGCTGCTATCTGCGTCCATGCTGGCTCCTTACTGTGCCTCCTGCACAGCCTGTGCCCAGTGCTGTGGACCATTGCTCAGAGAAGTCTCTCTTTAAAACCGAATCTCAGACACCAGGTCTCTCCCACACACACACGCCTCTGCTTCCTCGAAGCTCCCAAAAGGAGGCATGACCTGATCGCAGCTTGTTCACCTGCCAATGCTGAAGAACAGACTTCATGACAGTAGGGAATGAGTCTCTTCCAGCACTGGGCTCGGTGCCTGGCACACAGTAGCTGCTCAGAAGCACCTTTTGACACCAAGGAACGAATGGACACAGCCTGAAGGAGGACTTGGCCCGCCTGTCCAATTCCACGAGCATGAGGATAGTAAACACTTTCTTCTCTTCAGCTGTGTTTATTTTAAAGCAATGATGAGCATATATTTATCAGCCCATTTGTCATTCTGAACTATGAGTCTTTCCAGGACATGCAGCCAGGCATCTGTGACAGTTCCATCCTGGCTGCTGACTTCACAGAGAAAGGTCGCACCCCACTATGACCAAAAGCCACACGGCTTTCCACGACTTTAGAATACTGACACATGAGAGCTCTTGCTCTGGGTCAGTGTCTGTCCCCTTGATTCCTTTCCCTTGTGGCTTTCCTTGCATGAAAATGCATCTTCTAGGGTCACTCAAGTTCACAATCCTGAACCACAAAGACAACCAGGCTTCTGACAAGACAGAGTCCAAGTGACCACATGGCCACCTTCCCTTCTGGGAAATTGCTCCTTTTGAGGGGTCAGGGAGGAACCCAGATTCTCTGAGGGGGCTCCGGAGCTTCCGCTGGCCTTCCCAGGAATCAGGGACCTAGATGGCCTCTCTTCTCTATGCTGAAGGAATCTCTAAGAGGTTAATAAACTGTAACTGTCTGCCAAGAGGACTTTGTCACCTTGCATGTCCCCAGGACAAGGCACAAGAATGCGGAGTCAGGAGCAGAGGGAGCCAGGAGCCCCCACCAGGCTGGGTGTTTATTTTCTTTTCACTCTCAGGACTCCAGCATGGAGTCCAGAAGGCATGGGCGGTGGCTCACTCTTCTAATTAGTGGTGTGACCTTGGGTAGTTCACTATCGTCTCTGCTTCTCAACTTCTTCATTCAAAAAGTAGAAAGAATTAAAATAATCAAGAGCTGCCTCATGAGAAGGATATGCAAATAATTCCCTCAAAGTCCTGAGGGCAAGGCCTAGCGCGTGAAGTGGGTCCAATATGCACTGTCTCTAGCCAGTAGCTTTTAGATCAATCTGCACTGGTTTGATGACAATTTCCCCAAAGTTCCCATTGATTTCCCTGGGCCACAAATGTTCATAAATACCCCAGGTCCTACTAAAGAGAAAGTGAGGCCTGCCACTTTGGCTGACCTCCAATTTAGATGACAAAGTTGGAGATTTCCCAGGCTTTGAGAGCAGTCCTGAAATCAAGTGTGAACTATTGCATTCGCTGCCGTCCCTGCCAGCTGGCTGGATGCTGTCTCCCTTGTGCCCAGACCCTTTTCCCTGGTGGTTCCAGAAGGGTATTGATTAGGCTGATGCCTAAGGATGATGGACACCCAGAGTAAGGGGGTCCAGACTTAGCAAAACGCAGGACATGCAGTTGATTTTGAGTTTATCATGAGCAAAAACCAACTTCTTAGCAGGTCTCGTGTAAAATTGGGCACGTGCACTTAAAACTGTTGCTTCTCTGAAATTTGGATTTAACTGGTCATCCTGTCTGTTAACTGGCAATTCTAATAAGTAGACTTATTGAAGAATATTTCTCCCACTCCAAAAGGAGCAGTTGGTCCAGAGAGACATGATGAGGTGAGTCTGATGTCGGTTATGTCTCAGTTTTACGTAGTCAAGAAGAAAATAACGGATTTGTGTTCATAAGTTAATTATTTGTTGAGCTGCTTCTCTTTCTCCCTCTTCCTGTTCCACCAGCATGTCAATGCTCTTTACTCTTCCAAGGAATGGAAGGTGGCTTTTTAGCTTCAATCAATATCTTGAATGTAGTTATATTAATGTGTTCAGTGAGTTTTAATTCAGCAAGTGGAGGCCTACTGCATGGCAGGTACCATGTCATGGAGGAATAAAACATAGCCCAGCACCTGGCAGATAAAGAAATAGCAACCTACAGTGCTTCCCTGTGCAAGGAAATGCAGAGGACTGAGGGAGTGCAGCCAGGCCGGGAGATCATTATGCTGGGAATGGTGTGGGAGGTAAGGGTGTCTTCATGCAAGGGCTCTGGGAAACATGCTCCAAGGATAGGAGCAGAGGGCAGCGCTAGAGGACAGTGTGCATAGACTGAGGAGCAGTCTGTGTCAGCATCTATCTCTGGAAGCATATCCTGAGGAGGTCAGGTATTTAGCTCATGGTTTCAGTGGTTTTGGCCCGTGATCACCTGGCTCCATTGCCTTAGGCCCAGGAGAGGTGGCTATCACAGCAGAGGGTGTGGTGGAAGAAGCTGATCATCACATGTCAGCCAGGAAGTAGAGAACAACCAGGGAGCAGAGGACCAGGGAGCAGTGAACAACCAGGAAGTAGAGAACAACCAGGAAGCAGAGAACAGCCAGGGAGCAGAGAACAACCAGGAAGTAGAGAATAACCAAGAAGCAAAGAACAGCCAGGAAGTAGATAACAGCCAGAAAATGCAAAACAATCAGAAAGCAGAGAACAACCAGGAAGCGGAGAGCAACCAGGAAGTAGAGAACAACCAGGAAGCAGAGAACAACCTGGAAGTAGAGGTCAACCAGTGTGGGGATCATACAGCACTTGGCTGGGTAAAGATAAACAATTTAAATTTATTTGGCTCATGGTTCTGGAGGTCAGGAAGTCCAGGAGCATGATCCTGGCTTTTGGAGAGAGCTCAGTGTTGGGTTGTAACATGGCAGAAGGGCAAGCACGTCCTGCTGGGCAGAAATGGAGAATCAAGACAAGCTCTTCCCTTTCATCGGTGGTGACAGCATCAAGCCATTCAAGTGAGTGGACCTGTCCTAATCAAGTCATGTTTAAAAACCTCACCTCTTAACGCTGTTCAAGGGCAACTGCATTTCAACATGAATCCTGGATGAGATATTCAAGCTATGGCATGTCAGGAGCTTGACATCTGGCCTGGTGGGAGGCTTTATACTACAGTATTCAGCAAATACTTCAAAACAGGAATATCTCCTGCCTCAGCGAGTACACCTTAGGGTGAAGCCAGCCCACGGGAAGTGAATTGTGCAAGTCTGAAGCTCAACATGGAGACTTGGGAAGAACATGAAGATATCAATTAGTACATGAGGTGAACAATGAGAGCTTGTGCAAAGCAGGTGTGGGTGCTTGTGCAAGCAGGCGATCACCAAGTTCAGGTAGGAGAAGGAAGAGTTAGTGAGGGAAATGGTTCAAGACTGTCAAAGCTAAGATAGAAACTGGAATGGAGAAGCTTGCAGAAACTCTTTTCCAAGAGAGAAGAGTGATCAATCTGCTTTGTAAACAGGGTGGGCTGGGACAGAAGACAGAGCTCTGGAGGGTTTAGTGATCAGGAGAGTCCTGGTGGCTTCTAGAACTGGCATCCTAAGCCACAGGTTGATAGTTAGGAAGGCAAGAAGCAGAAGAGATGGGAATGCAAGCACACAACCATTTTCAAGGTATTTCATGGACAAGAGAAGAAATGAGCTGTGATTATGCATCTTGTGTAAGAAAAAGGAGGGAAAAAGTCTGGGAATATTCCTGGAGATGTGGGAGGCTTTCTGAGGTGGGCGCAGAATGGCTGGGGCACAGTCACTAGTCACTGAGTCCTACCCATGGTGATGTACTTTCTTTGTGACATCTGCCAGCCCAGGAACAAGACCCAAGAAGGAAATTATCTGGGCTTAGAAAGTGGGAGAAGATACTGGCCAGAAGCAAAGAAAGGAGAGGGATGTGATGTTGATTTAAAAAGAGATTTTTTTTTTTCTGCTTCAGAAAATCTCAATCAAAGTTCCCCTGTGTGAGTCACCTTTTTCACCAATCTAACAATGAGATACAAGCCTCACTCATGCTTTCTTGGACACAGCACAGTGGGGACAAGGTCAGGGTCAGACAGGACTGGATAAGCCCAGCTCTACCTGCTCTATGCCGAGGCCTTGGGCAAGTCCTTTTAGCTTCTCAGTGTCTTCATCTGTAGAATGCAAATAATGTGGTCACCTCTGCCACTGGGCTGCAGTGGGCTTTGCAGAGGGTGAGGCCTGTGTGGGGCCTGGAGCAGGCCCATGGGCACACATGTGTCCCTGTGTATAAGTTATGCACACTCGATAGGGAACAACTTTAAGTAGTGAATTAGAGGGAAAAGCAATAGAGAGGTCAAAGATAGATGTGCAGAGGCACAATGTCCTGGTCAGAGTACAAAATCTGCATCCCATGAGTTCAGGGGTGAACCTTCACCTGGAAGCATCACCAGGAGGCAGCAGGCCCAGGATGGCCCATATCCAAGTTGCTGAAGTAGAGAGCAGCGAAAGTGTCTTTCATTCAGTATGATGAATGTGATCAATATTTATTTCTAAGTTGTACCAATAACCTTAAGAAAAAAAAATTGAGGCAATTCCAAATTATACCTCCCAATGACAGGCCAAGGCACTGTCATTTTTGGCAGAGCCTGGTGTCTTTTGAGCACTTGGGTTCTGGGACTTTTTGCCTGTGGGTGTCCCAAGGGCCTGGTTTGCATGCTTCCCACCCTTTGTGTCATTTGTGAGTAGGGATGTTTTGCCTCCTGCCCACCATTGGTAACACCCCTGCTGATCTCCCTTCAGGTTAGGTGGCCTTGTGCTCTGCCCTAAGCATCCCAGTTTCCCTCAGTACCCTGAGTCAGTCACCCGACTCCTTTGCCAACTCCTTTGCCGACTCCTTTGCCAACTCCTTTGCCAACCTGTTGGTTGTTTGCTTCCACACCCACAATGTCATCCACTCACTCCTGAGTTTCCTGTTAATTAAGGCCCTCAAGAGCTATATCCTTGGCAGCCACAAAATTTGTTTACACAATCAGAGATTCTCATGATAGAAAAAAAAATGGTGCTGATTGCTAAATCCATCCACATTCTTTTAAACTTTTCTCCAGACACAGATTCTATTTTCACTTTACAATATAATACTAATGTTTTACCACGCCAGGATACCCACATCTGTGACCTCAGTTCAAAAGCTTATATTCACTGGCTTGCTAACCGTGGAAATTTGGATTTTTGCAACTTACGGTTTTTGACATGCCATGTCAGTGAATAACCTGAGAATTTAATCTTCATGCATATTTTAAAGTATTCTTTGTTATATAAGCCCAGAGATGGATCTCTCAGAACACGTACATTTTCCTTGGTTTCTAACTATTTTTTCAGGAAGAGTGTCCTTCTTCCCAGAATGTATTTGCCCACCTTTGGTAACATTCTGGGCAAAGTAATCTTATGGAAAAATTACTTCTTCATTTTTTATTTTATTGTTTTAATCTTTTAGTTATTTATTTGGTACAGGGTCTCACTACGCAGCTCAGACTCGTAGTGATCCTCCGGTCTCAGCCTCTCCAGAACTAGGGTGACAGGAGTGTACCACCTTGCTGAGCTTTGGTGGCTGGTTCAGTGCCCAGGGTTGGCATGGCATGTGTTACTGAGGATCGAACCCGGATCCTGTGCTTGTCAGGCAGGTGCTAGGACTCCTGCGCTGTCTCCCCAGCCCCAAAATTACTCCTTCAAAAGTGATGACCTGTAATCATTTTACTTCCTTCATTGTCAATGTCCCCCTACCACACTGGCAGGAATACAGCCCCGTGATTGGGATGTGGCTTCAGTGTCCCCGTAGCACCTGCCCTCGGTGGCCTTTTCCTCTAGGCCTCCACATTCACCCCCATTTTCTGCACCCCTGGACCTCATGTTCTGGATCCCTTTGCACATAAAATGCTTACTTTTTCAGTCCAGATACTGGCAGGAAGCTGTAGCATGCTTGGACTGGATTATTTGATTAGCATTTAATAAAGTGACTGTAGGAAATGACATAAGCAGAATTTAGGGAGAGTGTGGTCCGGCTGTGAAAATGGTCTTGAGTGCCCGAAGCACCCAGGTTTGTAGAAACAGCACAGGGAGCCATGGCCAGGACCTTCCAGCAGCAGCGCGGAAGGCAGCCATGGGGTAAGTCCTCCAGCCCCACTTTCCATCCATGCACAAGCTCCTGCTGAAGACTGCCCTGGAAGGCAGTGGCCCCAGAGCCCATGGGCGCTGTCCCCACAGCTCAGCCTCAGGTGAGAAGGATGCACACCCCCTGCTGCTTTGCGAGGTCTAAAGGTGCTTTAAGGCTGATCAGGACATTTAACGTAGTCTCAGGTTGTATTTATGCATGATCCTCTCTCCTCAAACAGAATAACACTGGAGAAATAGCCACAATGTACAGCCACCTGAACTAGGACACCTGTGGCTCCCAGAAGGGGCAGGAAAGGATGAATGGCTGGACACTGCAGGCCCAAGGACATGAGATGCCAGGAAGGTGACACAGAACCCCTCTCCAGGCCCCCCAAGTCAGGTGCAAGGGTTACGAGACCCATACTCCTCTGTGCAGAGAAGAAAGCCCTGGCCTTATGGCTGCGCAGAAGGTACAGCCCTGCCTTGGAGGAAACACAGACACCTGGGACTTCTATCCCTGAGCGAGGCCTCCTAAACCTCTGTGCTAACAGGTGTTCAGCTGCAGGGAGTGTGCCCAGCCCACAGCACAATGCTGGGGTTGCACAACCCCCTCCACTCTGACCTCAGGGTCGGTCCAGGAGGCCAACCCAGGGTTTCCTTCCTGGCTAGTGGTCTGGAGTGCTTTTGTAGATGCTCTGAGAATGTTGCCAGGGGCACCATACACTTCTGAGTTTGAGGCAGTGGCCTCTGTTGGGTCTGTCCTCTCCTCATAGGGCTACCAAGCCCTGCCCAACCCCTGAGTTTACTCAACCAGCTTATGACTCTGAGCAGGAAGAAGCAAGGGCTGGCCTCAAGGTGAGTAAGCCCTTGGGCCTTAGTTCTCTGTTTGCAAACAGCTTACACTTCAGGCTTGACTGATGTAGTAACAGCCCGGGAAGATGCAAGAGGGAGCACGGTGCTTTTCAGGGGCCTTCTGCAGGTCACCCATTTCCTGCTTATCCTCTAGGGCTCAGCACCCTCTGCCCACCTCACTCTAACCTCTTTCATTAACACTGGAGTTGGCTCTGTGGCACTTCCGGGCAGGATGCCTTGACTTCCCTCACACTTGTAGGTGGTCTTGCTTGGCAGCAGGACACAGCAGGCAGGAACAAGACCTGCAACCAAGCTAAGACCTGCAACCAAGCTACCGATACCGGCCAGCTTCAGCAAGCAACCTGCTTACCCTGTACCTCAGCCTTCCTGGTCTGTCTGTCCGATAGGGAAGGTAATATGCACTGCTGCAATCAGACTGGTCACGTGGGCTAGAGTGCTTAGTACAAAACCTCAGTGGTTTGTTATTTTATTGCTTTCTTTAGAATCAGTGGAAGAATCAGAGAAAGTGTTATGACCCAAACCTGTGTCAGCAGCAACCAGAGAGTGTGAGAGGAGCTGGCAAAGCCACCAGGTGCATGTGTCCTTGTCCCCAAGCCTGCAGTTCCTGGGCATCTATGGTGTGCTGGGGGCTGGGGGCCATGGGCGATGTGGCAGAGGCAATCAGAACAGTCTCAGTGCCACTTAAGTCTATAGTTTAATCAGTGGCTCTCCGGGTCTTCATGTACAAAATGAATTTTTGTCCCAAATCTCTTCTAGATTTAAAAAGGACCTTGTTTCTATGGAGAGAAAGTTTTGTCAAAGTCATCCAAACCAGGAAGTTCAGGCCTGTTGCTGTGTCAATGTGACTCAGATCAAAGACTGGGCACAGACCCGGCCCCCAGGGCCCCATGGCCTGTCAGGGGACAAGCCAGAGACTCATCCAGCTGGTCACAAGGCCACCCTGACAGCCCTGAGTACCTCCATCCCGCAATGGTATGTCCTGTGAGCAAACCCTAACAGCTTCAGTGACTAAAGAAATATCTCTTTTATAAGATTAGGATTACTTTAACCTGTTTTATGTTTTTGGGTTTTTTTTGGGGGGGGAGTGGCTTTATGTATTATTGATGTCAAAATCTTAATTTTTTAACGTTCAGAGTATCTACAGTATTTTGACCATTTGGGGAGTCAGTTCTTTTTTCTAAGCTGCTAGAGGCCACCCACTCTGGACTTGTAGGAGATCCTGGAGGGCCTCTCTGCCTGGCCAGTTCTGGACTTGGGCAGAAGTGAGCTGGCGAGGCCTTTTGTGAGGGGAAGGAGTTGTGGATGTGGGTGTGGATGGGGGCAGGAACCCCTACACACGCAGCCCACTGATGGCCAGAGCACAGCCTCTCACCAGCTGTAACTCACAACTGGCTCTTCTGTTCCTTATCTCAGGGACCTCTGTCCTCATTCTTCAATATTAGTAACTCAGGAGGTACTTGTGCAGGGAAGGCAAGCTGAACCGGCCCTGATAGGGAGTGGACAAAGCAAGGACACAGCTCTTGGTGGAGCCAGGCTTTCCCGCGCATCCCCTGGCTCGTGCCAGATACACTAACTCCTCTCTCTGGCTTGCTGACCTCAGTTTCCTTAACAACCTCTCATCCTGGACCACCAGCAGGAACCTCCTTTGCCAGTTCTTTGCCACCAGACCTCAGCGGATAAAGCCTAGGGCTCCCCTGGCAATGCTGCCCTCGGGTTATCTCACGCATTCTTACAACTTCAAGCACCAGCAGCGAACTGGTGATTTCTGAATGTCCACTTTTAACTCCAAAATCATAGAGCTCTGGACTCTTCCTTGATAGCTGGATGTCTCCCATGTATCTCAAACTTAGGTCAAAACAGAACACGCTAAGTGTACGCTTTTCCACTGCCCAGCCTGCCTCCCCTCATTTCCCCAAGCCCTGTGCTTAGCTTCGAGGCTGGTCCCTGCCTGGTCTTTCCTCAGTACTGTAATCCACTGACACCTCCTGCCAGCGTTCCGCTGAATAACGTGGGTTTCTCTCACTTCTCTCCAGCATGCAGTCCACCCAGTAACCATGCTCAGCTGTCTCCTGCAACATCCCCTCAGTGTTCTGCTTTCAGTTCCACTTCCCTCTCAGGCCCTGTCCAAACAGCAGCAGCCAAAGGAACATTTGAAGCAAGTTTAAGTTGCGCTGTATTTTTCATTGGTTAAACATTTCCATGCTGCTCTCTGTGAGAGGGGCAAAATCTGGCTCCTCATGCCAGGCAAGCCCTGGGTGATGGAGCCCTTGCCTCTCCCAGTCTCATCTTCTGCTGCACGCCCCACACTCATAAGCCAGCTCGCCCCGGAATCCTGCCCAGGAGCTCAGATGCCCGCAGTCAGCTCCTATGTCAGGCCTCAGCTTAAATACCACCCGCTCCCTTAGCGTCCTCCGGCACAGACCAGCACCCATAGATGATTAAGGACATGTTTAGCAGACCGCTAACCTGTTAGAGGCTGGAGAGTCCCACACTGGAGTCTGCAGGCTGAGAGCTGGGGAAATCAGTAGCTGTCCATCCAGGAAGCTGGAAGCCACAGAACAAAAGGATGGGGATTCAGCTCCAGTCTGAGGCTGAGACCTCGAGGTCCTGGTGAGCACTGGTGGGAGTCTGTGTTCACAGGCTGAGGAAGTTGGAGTTTTCTGTCCAAGAGTAAAAGCAGCAGGGACAAACGTGCCCTCTCCGGAAGGATCTGGTTGGTGTGAGCAGGCTGGCACTAGCTTCTCTCCCCTCTACTGCTCTACCCCATCTGGGCCTCTGTCCCACCAGATGGTGCTGCCCACGCTCAGGGAGGGTTTCCCACTCAGTGTGCTGAGCCACGCGCCAGGCATCCCTCACAGAGACGCCCAGGAGTGACCTCTCCCACTTTCCAGGTGTCTCTTAATCAGCTCATGTGAACAGCCAGGATTAGCAACCCCCAGGCTGCCCTCATTCTCCCTATTGTTCCTGACACCCCTGTGGCACTTGGCAAATGTCATAAGTCAGGTCGAAGAGTTGTAGGCAGCCAAATTAGATAAAAATATTATAGGCAGTCAGACAGGGTCAGGCCCTCCCTCGAAGGAGATAGCATAGAAGACAAGATACAACTGTGGGAGGGAAGGATGCTCCTGCTGTGAGCCAGATCTAATGACCAAAGATCAAACAAATAGTGACCTCCCTAAAGATTAGCATCCAGGATTGATCTTCACCCTGAGGAAGTCAGGAAGCATCATTATCTGATGGTTATAAGATAAAGTCCTGTTTTACATTCATGACTCCCTTCCCTATTTGGTCCCGGACTTAACCAATTTTACCTGAGCAAAGGTGCTTGTAATCTCATTGGTTAACCATAGTTTTGTCCCACCCCACATCTACCTAAGTGAGTTCCCATTTCCTTCACCTTAGCCCGTGGTTTTACACCATAAAAGTCCCTGGAAGAGACAGCTTCCCGGGGAACAACCCGCTCGGTCCCCCCTCCTGTCCCTCTCTCAGACAGGAGCTTTCTTTCCTTCATAAATACATTCTGTTCATAACCTCCGTTTGTTCCTAAAATTCATTCTTCAGTTTTAGAGAACACAAACTCGTCCATGTCAAATTGGGAGATCATTTTCCCTGTGTCATTTGGAGGTTCCCTGTATCATTAGGGGGGTTACCCACCTGAGATCAGTTTTTCTCATATCGGAAGTCCATATGGACAGGGTCTTTGTATGATCTTAGGTGTTCTTTGGACTACAACCTCAAAGAAAACAGTAAGGATGAGTGTTTTGTCCCCTACAGAGCCCACTACAGCCTCTGGCATGTAGGAGAGCATCTTATAAACACATTTGAGAAGAAAGAAAGGGAGATGAAGGAAGGAAGGGACAGAAAGTGGAGAAAGCAGAAGGTTGGGAAAGGGGCACAAGGAGAGGAGGAAAAGAGTTGTTTTAATCTATATCGTCACGTCTAGAGATGTCTGCTTGGAGCTCGAGAGGGAAGTGGAGCCAATGAGAAGCACCTCCATGCAAACTGGCTCTTCTGTTGGTTAAGTAAGAGCCTCCTGTAAGTGCTTTATGAATTATTTCAGCTGTTTTTGTAGCACTAAGCAAAACTGTAAAAAATTTCCTTTTATTTGTAAGAAAAAAGCAACTCTGCAAACTTAAGAAGCTTGCTCCAAGTCTCACGCTGATTCTGAAAATGAGAGGTCCAACCAAGCCCACTGCTCCCTAAGGCCAATCTGCACTGTTTAAGTGACAAATTGGGGGCCTGTGGCTGACAAGTAATGGCTATTGTTTCAAATTTTCGTCAGTTGCTATTTGAAAGAACTTGTTAAGAACTTCTACACTTGAACTAAAGTAAAGATGGGATTGCTGGCTTCTGAAGCACAGAGGTGACCTCACCCCACCTGACTCCTGAGGAAGCTGATGTTGATTGGCAGATTCTCCTGAGCAAGGCGGGGCCTGTTGCCATGGTGTCAGCACAACAGTCCAGCCTAAGGCTGCCTGCAGTGCAGAGCTCTTGGATTTCATGTACACAGTAAGTGCTTTTCTATCACCCCTTCCTTATTACTGCAGCATCTACAGAACACCCATACTTACGCATCTTTGTAAATTGAGGCGTACCTCCCAAGAAGATGGGAATGTAAGTGGGATTGGTGTGAAGGAGTGTGCTTGCTACATTTCAGTAGTGAGTGATAGGCTGGTGAATATAAATGAAAATAAAAATGCAAACAAATGTATGCAAATAGGACTTGTAGGAAGCCTTTATTTTTATTTTTTTAAAAAGCTTTATTTTTGTATAACCCATATGCCATGAAGTCAAATCCATTTAAAGTATACCATTCAGTGACTTCAGGGTTATGAAACTATTACCCAGAAAAATCGAATTTTAAAACATTTCATCATCCTCAAAAGAAATCCTATGTTTACTTACCAAAACTTTCTATTTGCTTTAGTAAAAATCATTGTCCTGGAGGATTTGATCAGGCACAAAATTGCAAACAAATATACCAGCGTCTCTAATCTGCAGGTGCCACTGGAAGTGAAAATGCTGCTCTAATCGGTGTCCATGGACTCTCCACTTGTCTCAGAGGCCACCAGCCAGCTCTAGGCAACTAAAAAAAATCTACATTTTGTCACCACAAATTTGTCTTTTCTGGGCAGTTCACATAAATGAAAATATACACTGTGTGGTTTTCTGTAGCTGACTTCATTCACTGAGTGTGTTTCAAGGTTTATCCATGAAGTCCATATCAATAATTCATTCCCTTTTAATCACAAAATAATATTTCATTATACAGATATTCTACATTTTACTAAGCCTGCACGGCTTAAGTGACAAATTAGGGGCCTATGGCTGACAAGTAATGGCTATTGTTTCAAATTTTCATCAGTTGCTATTTGAAAGAACTTGTTAAGAACTTCTACACTTGGACTAAAGTAAAGATGGATGGATGACTGAGGTGTTTCTACTTTTTGCTTGTAAGAAATAATGATCCCATGAACGTTCACATGCAGATATTTATGCAGGTATGTTCTTGTTCTGTTGGACACGTATCCCATTGGAAGACTGAGACTTTTCAATTCCAAAGCTTACTACAGTAACCAAGATGGTGGCGATACTCTAGGTCTTCATGGTTTCACAGCTACTTGGACAGATGAAGGAGGAGGAGCCCAAGTTTGACATTTTCCTGGGCAACTTAGCGATATGTTGTTTCAAAATAAAATTTAGAAAGGCCTGGGGATATAACTCCATGATGAAGCACCAGCCAAGCTTATGGAGAGCCTCAATTTCTACTGCAGGGAAACAAAAAGATGATGGTATGATAGCAGTACTAGTACAAGAATTCACATATAGAGCAATAGAGTAGAATGGAAAGCTAGGAGTGGATCCTTACATTGATGCCAGTGCTTTTAGTAAGTGTACCACATATAGAAATGAGCTCACATGGGTCACAGAAGTGAATGTAAGGCTCAGTACTATCTCAGGAGAGCACAGCCACATGTCCTTGTGAGGTGGGAAATCACCTTCTTCCTTTGTGTGTAAATATCTCATTGTCCCTATACTATGTGTTGAAGGCCCCTCTTTCCCCTCATGCTGTCCAGTCACATGAGTTGAAATCAGGAAGCAGAGTCCTCCATCTTTGTTCTTTTAAAAGTATCTTTGGCTCTTCTGGGCCGTTCAGATTTCCATATAATGTTTTCAAGATCTGCCTTTCAAATTCTTGGAGATGCATTTTGCTGCCCAGTGGAAACTTTTCATTGTATTCCCACTCACCCATAGGAAGTTGGACAATCTTTGTATGAGCTCAGATATGGACATCCACAGATGGGAAGCACCCACGGGGATGCAGATGGCCTGTGAAACAAGTGGAGAGTCCGTGGACACCGATTAGAGCAGCATTTTCACTTCCAGTGGCATCTGTAGATTAGAGACACTGGTATTTTTGTTTGTAATTTTATGCCTGATCAAATCGTCAGGGATAATGATTTTTCCAAAAGCAAATAGAAAAAGTAAAACATAGTTAATGACATTTTAGGGTTATTTCTTGCCATGTATGTAATAACCCTTTGGGCTGAGGTTGAGACGTTAGGGTTAGGGTGACAGATAATTTCTAACTGGTTAGACATGTCAAGTTCATGCCTCACAGAGCCAAAGAGTGAACTTGAGGACAAAGGAGATGAAGAGAAGGAAATTTTTATTAGAGAAAACACCTGAGAATCAGAGGGGCCCTGAAAGTGAGTTTTCACTGAGGCTTTTTAGCTTTATTATTTTAAATAATAAAATCATATCACAAGTTAGCTTGGATCAAACTGTAACCAACCTATAGGGTTACAAATGCTAATACTGATCTAAGAGGAAACAGGGTAGGCAGCAAAGCCAAGCAGGACAAAGAAGAACCAAGGCATTTCTGGAAGGGGTGGGAGTGAGGGCCAGAGTGTTTCAGTCATTCAGTTGCCGGCTTGTTACATTTTTCTACACATTTGTTACATTGTTTCTGTGTGTTCGCTCTACTGTCCAGCTTAATTAATAGATCAGATGGTGTTAGCTACAGCACAGCTTTGAGTTGTTATTTATCTCTGCTGGTCTGGCCATGGTGTTTCTATTTGGGGGCCTGGTTTCCATCAACTCAGCCCTGGACCTCAGGCCTGGATTGCCTGATCTCTATTCTGACTCTCTCTTGGGCCCTGTCCCTTTCTAACTTCCTCTCAATCACTATGTAACTAAGCTGTCTGCTGTATTAGGGTTAGGGTTAGGTTTGAGATTAGTGAGACACTGCTACCCAAACATGGAGAAGGAACAGAGGGGCCAGGACCTAACACACAGGCAGGATCTTGGAGCCCATCCCAGACCTACAAAGCCAGTTCCTAAGACCACAGCAGCCCCACAGGAGCTGGATAGACCAGCAGGTGGCACCTATGTCCACAGCCAGAGCTGGCTTATCCTCACTAGGCTGGGCCCCAAGACTCCAGGAATCCCTGTCCCCCAGCCAGCTACTGTTATGAGTGGCCAGCCTCTCTGGGGGGACGGCAGAGCACTAGGACCGAGAATGATGCTGCCTGTCTGTTGGCCAATCCTCTCCCCCAGGCTAGTTCTCTGCACCCTGGAGATAGTGTCTCTCTCTAAGTCTCTATGCTGGGGGAACCCTCAGCTGAGCCCAGGGAAGGAAGCCCCCAGGCTACCAGGGAGGGCAGGCAGAGCTTCTCCCTACTGTGCAGGCATTGTTTTAAAGTTTTGTGTAACAGCTTTGATTTTGCCTCTTGGCATAAAGATGTTAGTTGTTTGTCTCTTTGTGGAAATAACTATGGATCCTTGGTCTACCCTGGAGACTCCTCACCCGTGCCTATGCTTAGGATCTGCCCTTGTCTGTCACCAAGGAGACTTCTAGGCATCTATCTGTGAGGCCAGTTCTGGTCTCTTAATTCCTTGTCTTGATGAATGCTTTCTTCCTGTCCCCTGGGCTCCCTTGGCTCTGTCTCTTGATCTCTCTGGGTGTCCTTGAAATTCAACAGGACAGACCCATGGGTGGGTTCCATGAAGGAGATCTTCAGCCCCACTCAGTGCTTCAGACACAGTGGTCTGAGGTTGAGCCCAAGAATTTATTCTTCCGAGCTGGGTAGGATGGTGGCACAGATCTATAATCCTTGCACTCAGGAGGCTGAGGCAGGAGGATCCACATGAATTTGAGGCCAGCTTGGGCTACATAGTAAAATTTTACATCCCTGGTGATATAGCTGCACTTTGTCAGGTTGGCTCTGACCCCTTCTTGAGATCATTTTGAGCTTTGAGGTCAGAGACGTCCCCTGAGGCTGCAGCTCAGGTGGCCTCTGTCCCCATTCTTATTTTCCTGTTTTGTTTGTGGGAGGCAGAACAGGGGTGGAACCCAGGGCCTTCACGCTGAGCCACAACCCTTTTTATTTGGAGACAGTGTCTCTCTCTAAGTCCCTGTGCTGCTGGGACTGCACTCTAATTTCTAATCTTCCTGCCTCAGCCTCCCAAGCAGCGGGATTACCGGTGAGTGCCACCTATGAAACTCTGGTGAGGAATAAAGAATTTCCATAGAGCTTCCTAAGCAGAGTATCTCTTGTGCAGTTGGTCATGGCAATGAGCAAGATGACAGACATGACCAGACTCCACCAAGCTGTGGCCGTGGGGGACTACAGCACAGTGAAGCGGATCCTAAGGAGAGGCCTCTGCAACCCCAATCACAAGGACGCGGACTGGAACGACCGGACCCCACTTCACTGGGCTGCAATCAGAGGTGGGCAGCTGGCACCAAGTCCGAGTCCCCTGTCCTCTGGTTCCCGTCCCTCTGGGGCCCATCTGCAGGGGAAGGACAGGAAGTTCCCTGGAGCCACAGGGGGCAGGTCGGCCCCAGCATAGCACCTGGGGCACGTTGTTCACTGTCTCAGCCTCAGTTTATTCTCTTGTATGACCAGAGCAGCTGTGCCCTTCTGGCTCTGTGACAGATGCCCAGGAAGACTCTGAGCATATGTCGTGTGATGTAAAAATACAATACGTGCTTAAACTAAAAAAAGTATTATCACAGTAAAAGAAACATTGCCTTTAATTCCCCTCAAAATTCTCCTCGTTGCTTTGAACACATTCATCCCACTGCCTTTGCCCTGTGGAGACTCTTGGGCAACTCTCCTTGAAAGAAGAGCAGTTGTCTTCATTATGACTGTGTCCAACCCTATTTCCATGTATTGATAGGTACAGAGCTGGCTAGGACTTTTCCTCATCCCTTTAACTGGCTTGAAGCATACATATTGGTCCAGCATGGTCTTTCAAGACAACATGTGTGTTCCCCGGTAACCCCTACCTGCTGCTCTTTCATATGAGCTGGGTAGAGACAGGATGAAGAGCCAGTGCTCCACACTGTCGGCTGGGATCGAGCCTCAGACAGAGGCTATGACTTCCTGGGGCTTGAAAGATGATGCATCGGAGCTGAAGCACCAACCCCAAACCATTAGATTCTATCTCAGTTGTGCAGTACAGATCACTCTCTGCACATCCTTCTGTCTGCATACTGCAGAGGTGAATGCAGGCCTCCACCTAGCCCAGCTTGCAGCACTCGCCCACTTCCTGCCATTCTCACAGTCACTCATCTTCAAGCCACTCCTCCTTCATGATTGAATAAAACCTGGGTTTGGCCTTGGGTTGAGGCCTTTGTTCCAGATAGCCATCACCATGGCGGGCCTAGGACCCCTTGGCTCCTCATGACCATAGATATACTTTAGTGTCTTTATTCTCACCGTGGGTTACACTGGAAGTGGTAGATTGGAATTAACTTGGCGGGATTCCAATAACTTATCCACAGGATCACAAATATAAGCTTCCCAGACCAAGACGAGGACCAGGAGGGGCTCTCTGTATCCCTTTTCTGCAGCAGCTCTGGAGTTCTCTTTGGTCAGTGTACTTAGTTGCACTGTCCTGGCTGCCTTGACGTCTTGAGTCGATTTGCAGTGTTTCCCTGCCATGATTATTTTGACCTTGGGGGAAAGCCAGAGGTCATACTGTGCCATTTCTGGTGTTTCTACCAACCCACCTTTCCACTGGATGGCAGGCAGCAGCTACAGTCACCATTTTACTGATCACAATTTGTAGAGACACTCAAGAAAGAGGACTTCTGGAGCTGCCTCCAGACGGGACAGGCGCCAAAACAGGTATCTGTTTGTCCCTAGTGGAAATGGAGCAACATGGAGAAGGAGAAATTTTTTTGTTTTATCCCGAGTTCCCCACACCTCGCACAGCTGGCTCCAGGATGGGAGGAGGCCAGGAGGATGGGAGGGGGATGAGTGAGGACGCAGGCTGGGCTTGGCCAGTGCTTGGCACCAGGACACCACCAAAGAGTGATAAGCAGCAAAGTGCTGTGGTCAGCTTTGCTTCACAAATATTTGCTGTGATTCCTGTGTGGAGAATGCCTCTATGGAAAGCAAGACTGGTGACAGAAAGCTTTCTTGGGAAATTTGCAAACTCCAAGTCCAAAGGATTGGTGGCTATACCCGTGCCAGGGAGCATTTGCTCTGGGCTGGGCACTCTGCTGGGTGCTTCATGCCTGTGGCACCCTGTCAGTACTCAGTGAACAAGTGGTAGCATCTCTCCTTCTGCACAGGAGGACACGGAGCCACAGAGGATGCTCCTTGGCCTGCAGTGACTGTTGCCAGGCAGCGGGAGGGTGAGGACCTGAGCCCGCAGTCATCAGGTTAGGAAGGCCAGGCCCTCCAGCTGCGGAGCCACAAGGGCCACGGGCTCTAAACACTTGTTTTGCAAGAGAGGGCTGAGAGGGTTGAAGTCGCATCTAATGGATGCTTCCATGGGTGGATGTGAGGGGACAACTGAAGGGGACAGGAGCAAGGATGGGTAAAAGAAGCTCAGGAGGAACTGAGGGACTCAGATCGGGGGGACAGGGTTCATGGGTGAAGGAGGCCCAGGTGGGGACAGTGAGAAGGAGAAGGAACGTGGAGACCCCTCAGCAACTAATTCCTCTCCCCTCCCGGTGGCCCCAGCCTTGGGCCACCGGGACACATTCCCCTACCTCATCCTGTTCTTTCTGGTCCTCCCAAGGGCACGTGGAGGTGCTGCGCCTCCTGCTGGAACACGGAGCCAGGCCCTGCCTGGTCACGGATGTGGGTTGGACTCCAGCTCACTTCGCGGCTGAGTCGGGTCACCTGGGGGTCCTCAAGGTCCTTCATGCCCTGCACGCTGCCATCGATGCCCCCGACTTCTTTGGGGACACACCCAAGAGGATCGCCCAGATCTACGGGCAGAGCGCCTGTGTGGCCTTCCTGGACATGTAAGTCCATCCCTCCCCAGCTCCAGCAAGAACAAGAAGCAGGGCCTGCAGCCAACCCCTTGTTCAAAGGCTCCTTCAGGGACCTTGAACTATATTTGAGCTAGCTGTGTGATTTCCTCAGACTTACATTGAGACCAATGAATTAGACTTCTACTTTAATCCTGGTCCCTATACTTTGCCTAAGCAGGCACTTTAGTCTGCTGAGCTGTCTGGCCAGCCTTCTTCTAACTTTTAAAGCTTCCACATTTATCTATGAAGCCAGCCCTGTACCACACAGACACCATGATGAGAATTTATCCAGCTGGCATTCCTGACTTCCTATCCAGTTTAGCCAGTGAACATGAGAAGGCACTGTATTAGCCAGCAGTGCCACCCCTAGGACAAAATCCATGACACGCACAATTTAAGAAGAAACTTAAAACATTGATTCACAGTTTCACAGGATTCTGGCCATTGTGGACCAGCTGGAAGGTGGAGCCAACAGGGCAGGAGGGGTTTGGTGAAAGAGAACTGCCTTAAGTCACAGCCTCTAGGAAGCAGAAAGGGAGACACGGTCCCTTCAGACGTGACCCAGTGACCCACCTCCTCCGGCCAGGCCCTGCCTCCTGCCACATATCCAATTATAAACTCATCAGAATTCATCCACTAATGAATGCAATGACCCTGGGGTCCAGTCCTCTCCTAAAACCCCAGTGTGAGACATCTTATATCTAAACAAAAAAGTTTCAGTTATAGAGGTAACAGTCATATCTCCAAAAAGGACAGAAGTACAACTTACCAGTTTAGAGCTCCAGTTCATCAACAAGTAATTCATCGCAGTAAAAACTGAGTTTGAGTCTGTAGGGTTCATTGCTTGGAAACCAGGCTGAGGAGACATGGAATCCATCATCAGGGGCAGTTCATTGTGTCTCCGTTACTTTTCTCTCATTGCTGGGATGAATACCTGACACCCAAAATAAAGGAAGGAAAGGTTTGCTTAGCTCACAGTTAGTGGAGGTGTCAGTCCATACTTAGCTGGCGCCAAGGCAGATAGCACATGACAGAGAGCAACTGTTCATGACAGTGGCAAAGAGCAGAGAGCAAAGGGAGTGGCAGCAGCTCAGGCAGCTAGCTAGCCTCTCTCCCGTCCTTACACTGTAATGCAGTTTGCCTGCACCAGGGCAAGTGTGACATCCACACCCACAACAATCAATGACAAACTCCAGAAGTTAGCCCACGACTGCTTGAGGCTTTGAGGGGACACCTAGATACAAGCCATAATAGAGGGTGACAGTGACTTCCTCTTGAGATTAGATTAAAAATGCAGTTATTGTCAGAATGTTAAAGCCTAGTGTGAGGGTGCGCTCCTGTGATCCTAGCACTCAGAAGGCTGAGATAGGAAGATTGCTGTGAGTTTAAGGCCAGCCTAAACAGCATAGCAAAGACCCTATCTCAAACAAAGAAAAAAAAAAAAAAGAAAGGAAGAAAGGAAGGAAGGAAAGAAGGAAGGAAGGAAGGAAGGAAGGAAGGAAGGAAGGAAGGAAGGAAGGAAGGAAGGAAGTTAAGCCAGTAAAGTCTTTGCCTATAATGAAATCAGTTGTCTGTGGAAGTCACCAAAGAAACTCTCTTAAAGGTGGTGTCGTCCACTAAAAATATCCAGATCACAGACTTGGGAGTTAGGAGGCAGAACCTGAGAGCTGCTGCAGAGTCCCCTGTCCCAGGTCTCTGCCCCCTCCCTATGCTTGGTGACCTCCATGCATTGTGAACACCCATGGCTCCTGACCTTGTTCCCTATGCTTTCAAAACTCTAACCCATCACTGTGCGACCCTCATTCCTCCATCCTGCCAGGTCCTAGAGCCTCCTGCTGTCCTTTGATTGTCAACAGCCATTGCCATTCCCCTGCTTTCTTTCTTGGTCTATCACCTCCCGAAGGCTTCTCCAGCTCCCTTGGACACCCTGATGCATGCCCCCACTTTCTTCCAGCTGCTACCTATCACTTGAAGGTTCTGTTACATACACTCCAGAGCCTCAACCTGGGGTGAATCTCTGTGTTCTCCATGCCTGTGTTTCTTTGCTCACCCAGAGAAATCCCACAAATAAGAAGACAAGTAGTGCCAGAAGGCCTCAGATGTCTGCTCTCTGGCCTCAGAGCAGGGCAGAGTCTCTCCCTGTCCTGCTTGCTCAGCGGCCGCCAGAAGGCCCCACCACACCTCAGCCTGCATCTTCTCCTGAGGCCTGGGGCATGTAGGTTTCTACACCTTGACCTATAGACCACACACCACCCCCAGTTCCTGCCTCCCGTCCCATCCCTGCTCCTGAGAAGTGGTGCCCTCCACGTGGTGCTGTACATCTTCATCCGTGCCATCCTTGCATAGTCTTTCTTACATATTTACTCTTTCTCTGTATTTTTTGGTTTTCTTTCAAAAAGAGAATAAAAAACAGGGAAAAGACTAGAAATGATACAGAATTTCACTAAACAAAATGACAGGAATTCAACAATGGTCGTTACAGTGCGTATTGTTGTCTTCGAATTAGTTGTTCAGATTACCAGATACAAGCATGCAAACTTGGTCCAAAAAATTAAAAAGAAGAAAAAAATTTAAGCATTAACTCTTCCTTTCAATAGACTAAAAGAAATCAACAGTACAATTATCCAAGCTATCCTTGGATATTATATATAAATATATACTGTATAATAAAATACATCAGATACATTTTTCCTTCCTCCTTGCGCTCTTTTCTCCTTTCCCTCATCCCAGTTGTACCTTTCCTTTGAACAATTTCTTTCAGAGATATAAGTGCACCCATGTTTATAGCTGCACAATTGGTCACAGCTAAGTCTTGGGAACAACCCAAGTGCCCATCATTTGAGGAATGTGATAAAAAAAAAAAAGACGTGGTATTTTTATACAATGGAGTTGCTCAGCTATAAAAAAGATAAAACTCAGGACTTTTAGAGGTAAATGGATGCAAGTGGAGACCATGCTGATAAGCGAAATAAATGGCACCTACATGTGTCAACATGTTTTCTCTCTAGTGGAAGAACCAGAAAGAGTAAATAAAATCTGAAAGATACAATAGATTTTTTTTTTTTTTTTGGTCTTTTTGAGACAGGGTCTCACCGCGCAGTTCAGGCTGGCCTTAAACTCACTTTGTAGCTCAGGCTGGCCTTGAACTCCTGGTGATCCTTCTGCCTCAGCCTCCCCTGGGATTACAGGCGTGTGCGCCATCACAGTGCCTTTTTTTTTTTTTTTTAAATCTCCCGCCTTCACTTCTTTTTGGCCCATGAACATGTTCACATGGATCTTATTAAACAGACAGCTACAGGCCCGTCTTAGCCTGCTGCTTTCCTCTCTGTCCCTGCGCTTCTGAGCCCCTTGGAAGTGTGGTCTCCGCGTCCTGGCCTCTCTCCGGATATCTTCCGGGTCTTCGTTCTGAGGCAGCTCCCGCCCCCACTGCGGGGAAGCGCCTTGGCTGAGCCAACTGCCTCTTCTCAGTTGCGTCTCCCGCCATTAATTCCACGTGGGTGTCCCCGAATCGCTCCTCCCCTGCTGCTACCGCCTTAGTTTTCCTGCCCCTGCCTCATCCTGTGATTTCAATATGGCTGTTCTCAAGCTCTGTCTTGTGACCTCGCGTTAGCAACATGTGAAGTCGTAGTTACTGGAGGAACGAGGAGCTCCCACACTAAGCTATCTCTGAGGCAGTCTACCAACCCCTCCCTGGGGTCCAGCTGGTCTGAGTCTGTGTATTAATACCTCTCTGGGTCACATCTTCCTCATCACTGACATAGAAGCAGTGTCCTTGGTGTCCAAGGCCCTGGCTGACTGTGGATGTGCGCTGACTCAGTGTCACCTTCCCTCCAGGCCCTGTGTAAATCTCCCCTTGTATCCTTCTGTCCCCAGGGCTGAGCCACAGTGTCACGCCCACCGCCTGGCTGGGCTCTCTCAGGATGAGCGTGACCCCGACTGGGAAGCTGGGAAGTGCCGCCTGCAGCGTTCCCTTCAGTCTGCAGGACAAAGCACCAGCAGGAGGGGAAGAGGGCACTGGGGGACCCAGTTTGGTGACTCCCAGGAGTGGGGGCCTCTGCCATCCAGGGACCCCCCTGTGGCCCACACCAGGAGTCATAAGGCACCCTCTCTCACACAGGGGCCTCGTGGTGGTGGCCTTCTGCAGCCCAACAGTCACAGTTGAAGGCATCTGTCCCTAGGGGAGCAGGGACTGGTGCCAGCTGTCACCTGTCTCTGTGTGTCTACAGCAATGAGCACCTCCTGACCACCCCTGCTCTACTCTAATGATGGGACCAAAATGGTTCTCCTAAGAGAGGCAGTGATAAAAGCAAGACTTAAAATTCTCCCACATCTTCTGGTCAATCAGTCCGTGAACACTTACCTGTTGTCACATGGATGAGGCCGGGACCTGGACAGCTGTGTCTCCTTCGTGGGGTGGGAGCCACAAGCCCACCCAGACACTGGGATCCTGGACACCTCCACACAGGAGGAAGAGCTGGGCCGAGAACAGCTTGCATCCCACACAACTAATGAGAAGGAATGGGAAGGACTGGAACCTGCGGCTAAGAGGCCACAGTTCAGACTGATGGTGTAGCTCAGTGGCACAGGGCCTGCCCGGCAAGGGCAGGGTTCTGAGTTCAATTCCCAGTACCAACAAACCAAAAGCAAAGAAGAGTCTGTAGTTTCAATTATACATTTGGAAACATTTAAATGTAGATCAGACAGTTCTAATTAAAAAATATAGCAGCTAAGTTAAGGTGTAAAGTACACAAAAACACGCCAAACGTCTCTATTATAATGCTTAATTCTGATTTGTTGAAATGATAAGACATTAGCTGTCTTAAGGCTGAATAAAATTTATTATCAAAATGAAATTTATCTCTTTCTTTTCATTTTAAAAATCATGGTTTCTCTTATATGGAAGACCCAAAGCATAAATAAATAGCAAAAGAAAAGGTCACGGGAAGTGGGGAGAAAACTCTTTCTCAAATAGAAAGGGAGCCAAGGCATGGAGGAAGAGGGGAAGGCGGGAAGGGCAGGGATGGAAAAGGAATTTAGATGCAGCGTGGACGTGCTCCAGCTCCACACGAGGAACAGAGCCATTGCGTGCCGCACATGTGTACAGAAAGAAAAAGAAAAGGAAAACAAAGGAATCGAAAGGCGGGTGGGCAGGGACAGAAAGGGAACGAAAAGGAACTAGATATTTTATGCCCACGCACCAGTTCCCATAAGGGAAGTAAACATGACACGCTGTAAGCACGTGCTAATAAAGGAACCTCGCAAATTAAAAAGAGAGAGTCTGCTACAGTGCTTGAAATTCTAAGTGGTTTGCACGGCATTTTCTCTCGCCAATATCTGTGCTCCCAAATTCAGACCATACTTCAAGCCTCCGTGGGGGGATGGGCTGGAATAGTTCACTTCCATTGGCTCCTTCATGTACAGGCTTATTAAATTCTCTAAACCAATGTCTTCAGCTGTCAAAGATCTTTATTACACATCCATCAATGACTGCTTCTGCTAATTCTGGGCAGGATTGATTTGAATTGGTTTGAATTTTCTAAAGTAAACAATGCTTTAGTCTAGGAAAGCAATGTGGAGATAGAGGACGCCCTTCCTAGCTCGCCATCCCCCAGCGACGGTTCTCCTCATCCACACACTGGGCTCCCAGGGTGGTCCCCGAAGGCCACTTGGTTCTGATCCCCATGGCATGGATTCTAGAAGACACTGACTCCAGCTGGCCAGCAAGATTCTTCGCCTGGGAACGAGAAAAGAAGATTTCGTGAGAGGCTGGAACAGCAACAAATAGTGCTGCCACAATAGAGAGGTTGATTGTACTGCAGGGCAGAGGGAGCTTAAAGGGGTATTCTACAGAGAGGAGGGAGGAGAGAGAGAGAGAGAGAGAGAGAGAGAGAGAGAGAGAGAGAGAGAG
>NW_004524581.1:20273550-20279887 GCF_000260255.1 Octodon degus | reverse complement strand
AGAGAGAGAGAGAGAGAGAGAGAGAGAGAGAGAACAGAGACAGAGAAGACAGAGACAGAGAGAGGAGACAGACAGACAGACAGACAGATAGACAGACAGACAGACAGACAGACAGACAGACAGACAGACATAGCTTTCTAGCTCCCCCTTTGGGCTCCTTAGTCAGGAATCTGTGAAATACTGTTTTCATTATAATATTCCACCTGCGAGTATATGAAGCTGATGCTTTTCTTTTCAACCAGACTTTTTGTATTTTAATATGATGGGTACTGGAGTCCCACTAACGTAGGATTTATTTTTTTCTGCAAACCAGACCAAACCTCCCTCCCCTCCAGGGCTTCCGTGAGCCGGACCTTTCCCGTTGGTCCACATGCAACATGGCCCCACTACAGAAGCCTGAGAGAGCCCAGTTTCCCCTGAGAATTTCAAGGGAGTCCAAGGATGACGCTCTTCGCAGATCTGGTGAGAATGAACAGTATTTGGCCAGCTTTATGGAGCAGATAACACCCCATCCTCCACGGGCCAGGAAGACTGTGAGAGGGACAGCCTCCCCGCGGGCCTCGCAGCTCTGTGACCTGGGAGGCCCAGCTGTCCTTCCATTGCCTTCCTTCATATTTACTCTCACTGAGGAGGTAGGGGGCACATTCTTTCTCTCAAGGTTCTGTCTGCACAGAGAATGAAGACAACAGGAAGAGGACACCACAGAGCTTCCCTCTGTAGAGAACTTAGGGCAATAGACACTCCCTCGGCACCTTGCCAGGGGTGAGATCCTACCTGCATAACACACCTGAAGGGCAGGGTCATCGTCTCTAGCTGACACCACACACTGCAGTCCGGGGAGGCTTAGGGGCTTCCCTAGGCACGCCCTGGCCGTGGATGGAGCACAGAGTCTGCAGGCACTGCACGTGGAGAGCTTGACTAAATTCCATTTTCCCCATCTATAGACTGGGGTGACGCGGTGCCTGTATCCTGGGGCTGTGAGGAGGGTGAAGGGCAACAACTTGTGCCAAGCACTCAGCACTCTGGCCTCCATTCACCAAGGAGGAGAGGTTGATTCTACACAGGTGTGGTTATTCCTTTTCTCGAGGCCTTCAGTGTCCCGGATACACAGTGACAATGCTCGCTAAGAAACATCAGCTCATCCCAGAGAGGGAGCTTGGTGGCCCATCAGAGACCCCAGAGGAGGTGCTCACCTTGTGCTGGCCCTGAGGTGGGCTCTGTCTGAGGGACCTCAAAGCTGAGGTTCACTCCCCGACACCTGGACTCATACTATGAGAGATACATGGACTGCACGTCCTCACCCCAAGATCAGAAGAGGGAGGGGTGCTCCTCTACACATCTTATTACTCAGATAACAAAATCACACAAAGACATCGCAGCCCAGCTGCCAGCGTTCCTCACAAACACAGTTGCAGAAGTGGTGGCAGAGCACAGTGGAGGATCCAGCAGAGCATCATGGGAAGATCTCTCCTTACACTTGTGAAAGTCAATCTTGGTCAGCTGGATGGAGAACCCCAAGTGTGTTATGCTAAGAGGAACACGCCACCCTCAGAAGGTCACACACTGCAGGCGCCACTTGGGTGACAACCTAGAAGTCGGCAACTAGGACAGAAAACAGAAGAGCCACCGCCAGGGACTGGAGTGGAGAAGGGTGGATGCCAAAGAGACGCAGATAAACTGGCTTCAGGCCTTCTGGGGGACTTTTATCTTGGTAGTGGGCTGGTTACAGGATGAATGTATAGAATGTGTACATTGTACATGGGTGAAGTGGATGTAAATATTAATAGGGGAAGGAATGAGTGACCACTGAACTCATAGAAAAAGACCTTAAAAACACGAGGTCCATGAGAACTAGGAAAGATAATATGCATTCTAAATTCTTGGTGGAGAAACTATTGGGACATACTATAGGAGCTCAGCAGATTTCCCCAAAGGAATACGCATGAGAATTATTTCTAAAAATTTTTAAAGGTTTTTTTTTGTTGTTGTTGTTATGAATTTAGGACAGGGTATACAGGGTCTCAATACTAGATCTGACTTGTAGTGATTCTCCTGTTTTTAGCCTCTCAAGTGCTGGGATTACAGGAGCGTACCACCAAGACCAGTCTCAAGTGCCTTCTCAGTGCACCCCGGGGACAGGACCAGCAATTTTTAAAAGGCAGATTCATGGATTTTTTTTTTTAACCTCAGATATTCTGAGTCAATAAATCAAAGCTAGGTCCCAGGAATTTCTGTTTTTCTAATGTTTACTAAATTGTAAACCCCATTCAGGTTTAGCATCTGGAGCATAAAATTGCTGAAATCCTTGCCAAAAGAACCATTCTTATGACTGTGTAGAATTCAGGATGGGCATTAGCTTCTCAGAGGGCCAACTATTTTTACCAGCCCTAAGTGAAATGTAGTGTTTAATACATTAATGGAGAAACAAAAAATATTGGGTCACAAACTGTTATTTTAGTAGTTGGGTAACTGCATTTTAATAACACGAACACTCTTTGTGGTACTTTTACCTTTTGTTGTATTTTAAAAATTCTTTTCCTAGAAAGAAATCTATAGCTTCACCAGGTAGGCAAAGAGCTCTGGTTGGTACCATGGTGGTGCTTTGGGGGCGGGTCTTCCTGATGCCAAGTACACGCCTGCCGTAACTGAGACACACCTTTATTTCAACGAAAGCAGAGAGGAAACGCCACTTAACGTCCCAGTGTGACTGCTTTCAGATTACCTGAGGCATTTCTGACTGCTAACACCCTCCACTCAGCTTGGCAGGGGATGTGTGTCCTCATGTGAGCCCCCTGACAGGCTGAGGAGAGCAAGTTTGGGGGACTGAAAGGCACGCTGAGTAGTAGAGCACTCCTGTCCTTCGCATGCCTGGACCTACACCCCCTCGCCCCATGAAGCTTTGCTTTCTACTGCTGGTAGTCTGTGAAGCAAAGCAACGAATGGTAAAAGAACATTTCAGTTGCCAACAGAATTCAAAGGCACTGATTTTTTTTTTTTTTTCGCATTTTGTATTTTAGGACAGTGTCTATAGCTTCTCACTACATAGATCGGACTTGTAGTGATCCACCTGTGTTCAGCCTCCCAAGAGCTGAGATTACAGGAAATTAACAAAAGCAGAGAGGAAACGCCACCTAGGACACACCACCAGGCCCAGTCTCAATCACTGTTTTAGCACACTCCGGGGGCAGGGCCGGCTCGGCACACCAGGGATCAAACCCTGGCTACTGTCTGCCTAAGCAGGTGCTTTAATCTGCTGAGCTATTTGGCCGGCTCCCAAAGGCACTGATTTGTAAGCGCAAATAAGTATTACAGAACACACACCTGTCCCTGCACACTCGGACACACATACAAAAAAAGACTAAATATTAAGTTCTGGGAGAGAGGGACCTCGTACTTTTTCAGTCTCTCAAGTCACCATGCTTGAACTGCTGGCCCTCGAAGAATACACGCACCTTGAGTTGGCTTGTTTTGTTTCATTTTGCTGTGAATAATGTCAGTGAGCTAAGGAAAATAATCCTCTGTGGAAATGAGAGAAGGTGTGTCCCGGGGAGGAAGGTGTGGCAGCTTTTTTTCTGAAAGTGACATGTCAGGGGGCATCATGGCAGGCAAAGTGGTGGCCCAGGCCTCCTCCCAGGCCGAGGGGTGCATTCCTTCCCCTTCTCATGAACAAGATCTTCACGAGCCTCCGTCTCTTCCATAAATGGGCCTGTGATGACTTCAGTTTTCAGAGCACTCCTGAAGGGGAGGTGATAGGTGGCCAGGAGAAAGGATTCTGAAAGTTGGCTGGGAGAACATTTTCTCAAAATAAGCCCAAGGCTCCTCAGAAAACAAGGGAGACTGACAGAGGGATGGGGGCAGTATAGAGGGCTAGATTTGTGTAAGCCAAGGAAGTAGGTTTAAGGGCGCTGCTGCAAAAATCTTCTAATCTGCTTGCATTTAAGATCTTCCTAAATCCAATGTTGGAGGAAAGCTATATAGACTTTTCTTTAAGAATGAGTGGCCACTGGAGAGGTCTCCAGAGGTCACAGTCCCAAGAAATGAGGATTTCCTTATACTCTATGATGTCCTTGTGGTTCAGGATCCAGTTTAAAGTAGGCAGATTTGGGGGAAATCCAAGAAATTCTGTTTCCAATCAGTGTGAACCAGAGCAACCTGGTTAGCCTGTGTCTCAGTTACTTTTCTCTCATCGCGGAGACAAAATATCCAACACCCAAAATGAAGAAAGGAAAGGTTTATTTAGCTCACAGTTTGTGGAGGTGTCAGTCCATACTCAGCTGGCTCCAAGGCAGAGTGGCACATGGCAGAGGGTAGCAGTTCATGGTGGTGAAAGACAGAAGAACAGTAAGAGCAAAAAGGCAGGAGCACCAGCAGCAGCAGAGAGCAAATCTGTCTCCCTTATGTTGCATTCAGGCCGTCTGTGAGTGTAGCACTCACACCCATAATCCTAGCAGCACTCACACCCAGCACCTCAGCATTGGATCATGAACTAATCATGAACTCTAGAAGTCCACTCCATGACTGCCTGGGGCTGTGGCAGGACCCCTAGACACAAACCATGACAGCCTACATTTCCTCTTGTTCATAAATGAGCCTGCCTGTTAAGAGTAAGCAGGGTGTACTTGGTATCCACAGTTAGTGGATTACAGTTATTGCTATTGTTAACACCAGGGTTGAAGATACTTTCAAGCCCATCCAACCAAAGGCTCAGAGAGGACAAGTGTCTTTGCCAAGGACATGCGGCTTATAGTGCACAGAGCTATGGTTGCCATCCAGCTCTTGTTTCCTGTCGCCTGTACCATTCCTGTTCCTGAGGGTTGGTCATTCCCTTGTATAAAATCACCTAAACCACGTGCAAGGTGATCAGCTGTCACCAGATCCGCTATACAAAAGAGCAATTTCCTGCAGGACCCAGTGCAGGAGTGGGACTACATTTCACTCCTCTTGGATCTGCTACTCTGCACTTGGGTGTCCTGGATCTGTAGGGTCAAAGGCTTTGGAGCATGCAGCATGAAGAAATCTTTACCAGTGCTGGACCTGAGGAACACTGAGGCTTTCTTCTTTGCACACTGAGGCATGGCCTTGGCAACTTCACAGTAAGCTTTTCTTTTGGCCCCACTTCATTGACAAATCAGGAGAAAGGAGTTCCCCTCCAGGGTGTGACTAAGGTCCCAAGACTGTCAGCTCCTACAGATGTTTCCCCTTATTGGGCTGGGAAACCACAAATTCTTGCCTAATTTGCAAAAACAAAAACAGAGAACTTACACCCTCAAGGAACCATGTGTTATTTCAGGAACTTTGCACCATGGGTTCATGTGTAGAGAAAGCAGCTCTGTTCTCAGGGTGGCTTCCTGTCCCTGGGCTGCTCACGTGGGGACACTTCTCTGGCCTGGTCTAAGACAGGGTGCTAGTCTTCAAGCAGGCTGAGCCACAAACACACTATCTTTGGTGCTCACCACAGGAATTCTTTTATTTTTTAAAAAATAATTTTATTGAGAAACAAATAGCAATGAGACACTTTCAAAACCAATTGCTAGTACAGTTTCAATAATTAATACATTGCATATTGTTGTCTTAGTGGTTATTCATTATACAAGATGCAAACATGATATCCTGTCCAAACACTATTAGAACAAATCTCTCTATTCACTGAGTTAAGAGACTGCAGCTGACCCTGTGCCCGCGCTACCAGTCCCAGCCCAGGCACAGCATGGGCCGGACCCTCTCCCACCCTCTTGGGCAGCCCCCCACCACTCCGCAGTACCTCCCCCACCCCGCCCGCCAAGTAGGAATTTCTGTCGAGTTCCGGGAACCCCCAGATGTAGTCCTAGCCCAGGTCCAGTGAGTGTGTGGGAGAACTTCCTCTTCCCCCTACTTCACCTTGCCCCCTCCAGGCACAGCTCAGGCCTGGCATACACACCTGGGGTGTAATCCTGCAGCTGCAATCTCTGCAGAGAGTGTAGAGGATAGATTCAACCAGCTAGTCCAGGAGCAGAACATCTCGCCACAGGGGCACAACAGGTTCAACCTCAAGGGCAGCAGCGGGAAGGAGCTGAGCACAGCAGCCAGACCCAAGCCAGACGCAGCTGGTAAGTCCAAACTTTGTAGAGCTGCACCTGAACTTCAGTATGTGTGAAGGTTATAACTACAGCAAAGATCTACAACAAAGGGCAAAAGACAGTGCAACACAAAATGATAAGAAGGAACAAAATGTAACCTCAGAACCCAAGCCCACCTGTAACAAGTGCAGAGGTCACCAACACAGAACAAATTGGAAATCACACAGTTGAAAGCAATGAATCAACGGCTTCTGAATTAAAGAAACAGCTGCAGAAAGATA
>NW_004524581.1:20251639-20267140 GCF_000260255.1 Octodon degus | reverse complement strand
GAATAGAATGATTTGTTCTAATGGTGTTTGTAAATAGGATCTCAAGTCCACATCTTGTACAGCAATTAACCACTAAGAAGAATATATGCAGTGTGTCATTTGTTGAAACTGTACTTCCGATTTGATTTGAAACTGTCTCATTGCTATCTGTTTATCAATAAAATTTTGAAGAAAAAAAAAGAGAGACTGCAGCTGTATATTTATCCTATTTTGAACATACAGATACGAAATGGTTGTTCATTTGTATCCCCCTTTTTTTGGTTAGTTTTGTAAGAGAAGGGTATTCCATTGTCATGTAAATATTTTAGGTGCATGAATCCAGCAAAATATTCCAATATAGTCCCGTAGTCCATAATAGTAGTGGGTTTTCTGTAAGACTGGCAATGTTAGAAGTTGTTGACTTGAGCCTTTTACAGCTCAGTATATTAATATGGCTTTACTTTTTATAATTCATTTTTATACTTTTCTGCTGGATGGTTAAGACCATGATAAAGCAAGACTTATACAACAAGAAATGTAACTTTTGTATCTGATAAGGTCAGTTAAATCCCCTCAGGATTTAGCCTGAAACTGTACCGCAGTGTGTAGATCCTTTGTCAGTGTCAGCCATGTGGATGAGTTATGGCCATTGCTTGCCCAATTTGCTCTCTGTGACAGCCTGAGGGAATGTTTCTTCTCCATGTGTCTCTCAGGCACACACTACATCATTGATCACTTTCCTCTGTGGCCCCATAATCTCCTTGATCAGAAAATTTGGGATACAACTGAGTTACATGGTGTTACAGTACAGATTCTCCTAAGTCCTGAGTCTTCATTGACCTTGAAAGACTAGAGCCAGAATGTTAGCTGTCCTTGCAACCCTTTTTTTTCTCTAATTTTTGATCTGCAAACTTAGGTTGTTAACCTTCCAGAAGAGAAGCTTATTATTATTACCGTACATCATAGGCAGCTGAGCTTAACCTCACTATCTGTCTGAATATCCAACATCTTAGGCATAACATGGAACAGGTATTTCCCATCAAGTATTGACATGTTAAACTTTAAGTCCCTACAGAATATGAAGGAAAAAAATAAAAAAAATAAAAAATATTTTTAAAAATAGGAATAAACAGTTACATATCTTTACACAGAAATTTAGAAATCTAACCATATACATCCTTGTAACAAGACAGTCCTATGACATTTTTTTCTTGTCTCTTGTTTTCATTCATTACCCTTTTTTTAAACAAACATTTACTTGAGCGACAGTATGGCAGTAATTAGTATGTCATGACAAGCAGTACGTATTTAGAAGACCAGAATAACAGACATTCCAAGCATGACCCTACCATTACACATTGCTGTCTTCAGTGCAATTGCTTAGTTCACAGCTATCAGCATATATAAGTTAGTCAGGGTGAGGATCCTACCAATTAACTGCTAGTTTCAAAAACCTGCTAAAGATTCTCAGAATCATTGCCTTACCCATCTTGTGCATATAAATGTATGACTTTGCCTCTGTCATGTTTCCTACCTTTTCTCTTTGCTCTCTCTTCATTGTCTATTCCTCAAGTTCTCGCTTTCCTTTTAATTGTGTTATACCTTTCTATTTGTATTTCTTCTTTTGAGTTCTTATGCTAGGGAGACTATATGATATTTACATATGTGTGTCTGGTTTATTTCACTTATGAGTATATCTTCAAGTGACATCCACTTAAACATAAAGGCTTTGAGTTTATCATTCTTTATAGTTGAGTAATACTCCATTGTATAAAATACCACATCTTTTTAATCCATTCCTCATGTGACGGGCATCTTGGTTGTCTCCAAGATTTGGCCATCACAAATTGTGCTGCTATAAACATAGGTGCACATATATCACTATGATATGACTTTTTCAGTTCCTCTGAGAAAATTCCCAGTAGGAGAATAGCTGTTTTGAATGGAATTTCCAGTCCAACTTTTCTAAGGAGTCTCCACACTGATTTCCATAATGGTTGCACCAGTCTACATTCCCACCAGCAGTGGAGAAGGGTTCCGTTTTCCCCACAGTCTCTCCAACATTTGTTGTTGGTTGATTTCTTTATGATAGCCATTCTTTCTGGGGTGAGATGGAATCTCAGTGTTGTTTTAATTTGCATTTCACAGATGGCTAGTGGTGTGGAGCACTTTTTCATATATTTATTCACTTCTTTAATTTCATCCTCTGAGAAGTGTGTATTCATCTCGGATGCCCATTTCTGGATTGTCACCATGGGAATTCTGATGGCCTCAGACTCTAGCTTCCTTATCAGATGCCTTTAAAGTCAGTGGCAGATCCTGGAAATCTAAGGCAACAAAACTCCTTCTCCAGTGAGTCAAGGCTGCATAAGAAACAGTGGAATCTGAGTCTGGATATCACTGACTTGATAAAACTGTTGAGCTCTCTAAGACTTTGAGTTCTTTCCTGTTGGCTTAGAAATCTCCAGATTGGGTGGTAAGGAGCCAGCAGCCTGATGTTGGTGTTAGTCTGTGAAGAGGTCTGCATAGCTCCAGGTGTTTACTAAAAATCACTGAACTGCACACTCAAGATGAGAGCCCTGATGACCTGTAGGTTATGTTTCAGTCAAACAATGCTGGAGAGCAGATAGTTGGTGACAGTCGCATGTTCCCTGAGGGAGCCCTGTTCTAGGATGGCCATGCTGGCCCCACCCTGCTCACCACTGTCCACTCTAGGGAAGTGATCCTGTATATGCTGACCATTACAGTGTCCTGAACTTTGCCTTCCAAGCACTGTTTGGCTGGTTAACTGTCACAGATGTGTGAATTCTCTTACTTTCCCAAAGAACTGACACATTATCAAGGAATGCTTTAGCTATGACAAATCCACAGAGCCGAAGTGAACTGCTGAATGGGTACACCAGGAAATCCACACCCTGCACAGCATTGGAACATCCCACAGCCTGATAGAGTCCATCCTCCCTTCTAAGAAATGCTGCCAGTCCAGTCTCTGTCCTCACCAGCCCCCAAATTCTGTCCTGACTTCTGTCACCACAGGTTAGTCTGACCTGTTCCTGCAAGTCATCAGTGTGCATTCTTGTATGTGAGATTCCCTTCGCTTGACACATTTTTTAGATTCATGGATTTTTGACCGTACCCATAGATTACTGTCTTGTATACCCCAAGTTGTTAATCAACTCCTCATTTGCATAACTTCAATTGAGGCCACGATAGCTAAAACTGCAGCCAACATTCAGCACGGGCCTTTTCATTCACACCAATCCTCATTTCTGGCTGGTAAACACTCAGGAATGGTATTGTTTACTCGTGGTGTAGACACGTGCTATGCTTTGGAAGAGGTATATTTTTTATTGAATTGTCTGCATAGAGGCACAGACACCCTGGATTCAGGAGCATTCCTTAAGGAACCTTGTCATGGAGCCTCAGGAGGAAGATGACATATGACACAGATAACAGTGACTGTGAATTGGAGGAGAGGGGGCAGGACGATGGTGATAGCAGAGAGCTCCTCTTTGCACCACCTCTGGGCAGCTTTGTTTGTATAGTTTTGTTAAATCCTTGCAACACCCCTGGGGGCTATTTAATTATCTTTATTCCAAAATTGAGGAAATGAAAGCTCAGAAAGGTGAGTTTGCTTTCCTAAGGTCACTCAAACCCGTACAGATCTCACAACCTCAGAGAAGAAGTTTTTGGGCCACCCTCTTGAGCCACATTGTGTGGCACCACAGCAATGGCTGCCTTGCCTTTTAGGTGGCCTCTGGAACTCTCCTGGATCCATCCTCCCTACATCTGCTGTCTGGCTGAGGAGCTGCCCTGAGGCTGCCTGCCACCTGGGTCTCCCAGGCTCTCAGGTGTTCTGTGTTCTGTGTCTCCAGCTCCTCTTGTCCCTTCCTTCATTCCTGATGACATGGCCCCACTCCTGATCATCTCCACCATCTCTGCCACCAGGCCCCACTCTAACTCACCTAGTGCCCATACATGTGGATACGTAAATCAACCAGTCTCAAAAGTTTAGGAGAATCTTTCCTTAAGACCACTTCTTTGCCCTCCAGAATATCTTACTTTTGTGAATTGAGCCCCAAGTAGTTCTATATTGAGAACATGTGATTCGAAGGCAGCATTTTAATCAAGTCACAATGTAAAAAGCGTAACACTGCTTCAAGCAGATACGATCTTCATGTGGCAGCCTTTGATGGAAACTTCAAGATGAAAGACTTGATTTTTTTTTATAGCTATAGGTTACCCACTTCTACAAATACTAAATGCAATTAGCATAGTTAACATACACCTTGAGCTTTGATTGTTTAGCGTCAAACTCCTGCTCAATAATAACAATAGCTTCCATGAGAGAATATTTCCCTCTATTTCTATATTTGTAAATTATTCTCCACAAAACCCTCTGAGGTCAACAGAGCAGATAAAATTAGGAAGCCTGGCTATAAAGTAGGACAGCAGTGAGTCCAGGACCTGACAACCTCACTATGGTGTCAGGTCCACCTCTGTGCAAATCCTACATCTCTCATGCTTTAAATATCATAATGTAAATTACAAAATCACCCCATTAGTGGAAGTGCTCTTTTAAAAACTTAGGATGAATTTATAGTAACAACTGCCTTTTGAAGTATCTGAGTAAGTTTTATTTATTTATTTATTTATTTATTTTGCGTGGATGGTGGGTGCTGAGGAGGAACCTGCTACCCTAGACTCTAGCAGCGATTTTTGTTTTTATTTTTTTATTTTGGTTTTTTTTTCATCAGTTATTTTTATTTTAAAGAAAAAAAAACAATGGTACAAAATCTCAAAACAAGATTTTAGGAGAGTAACAATGTTTAGTACATTGTGTATTGTTACTGCCAAAGTAGTTTCTCATATCTGAGTAAGTTAGAAGTCACATCTGCATTGCCTGTTGGCTGGAGCTCAGTGACTTCCTTGTAGCCTGAGACAGACCTGTGCTCTGGATGCCATCAATTTGACACCATGGAAAGAGGGTGGAAGGTGGGTGCCCTCTTGTGGTGCCCACAAACCGAGGCAAGGCTGACCTAATCAGGAGCCATGAAAACAGTTTTGTGCGTAGAAATACGACTTTGCTCACTAGTGCTAGTCATGGATGATAAGAGGAAACAAAATCTTAGCGGATTGCTCAACCTAAACATTTAGAATTTCAAAATGGTCTCATCAAGTGTAACCTTGTTTTATGTGAAAGAAAACCAAAGAAGTGAAGAGGAAGAATGAGTTCTTTTGTTTTCTTTTTTCCCCCAACATATTTTCATTTATTCTCAATGGCCACAGGAACTGTCTCAGAATCAATGCAGGTACTTCATGGTTCCAAAAGACATTTTAAAATATGCTATTTCAATAGAAGTTTAAAAGCCATACCTTGCCCTGGTTAGAAATGGTTTAAATTGGAAAGTCAGTCCTCACGTTGTGAACATTTGGCACTAGAATGGAGCCTGACTCGGGAGTGGTGTCAGATGGGTACATGCACTCCTGGGGACACGTGCTCTCGTATATCCAGGTCCCTGAGGTAGAAAGATCACAGTCACATCTTCTTATCAGTAAAGTAACTTCTACTTTTAAAGTGCAGAGAGTGCACAAATTTTGTGAACCCACCATCCTAGTAACCCCCAATAAGATATACATCACTAAAACTAGAGAACTCAATACATAGACCATTAAAATTCACTTGGTCAAAATTTTCACAGTCGTCCTGAGAGAACTATCCTGTCTGGTTAAGGTCAGCTATTAGTGGCTAAGCAACCTAGTGTCATGGATTACTAACTTTGCAAAAGTATAAATAAAGGACCATTAATTCCTTGTATACACAAGATAGGATAGACATACAACTACTCTTTCTTAGTTCATTGAGAACAAAGGTTTGTACTAATATTGCTTAGATAAAGATATCATGTCTGCATCTTGTCCTCTGAATACCTACTATGAAGAAAACAATATGCAATGTATTAATTATTGTAACTTTCCCACTAACGTGACTTGAAATTATTTCATTGCTATTTTATCTTTTTCTCTCATTACAATGAATAAAAAAGTGAAAATTAAACAAAAATTTCAAGTGATAATATTAGGAAATATGAGGAAGCATTTTTAACTGTGCTTTTAAATATGTAAGTTTCCCTTTATTTATTTATTTTTTTTGGACAGGTCAGTCAACCCTGAGGGTGGGGCTGGGGCAGCATGTGGTGCTGGGGATCAAACAGCAGTCCCCTACACCTGCCTAAGCTTGCCTATACAGGTGCTTTAGATCGCTGAGCTATCTCACCAGCCCCAATATGTAGTTTTCAATAATGTAGCGTATATAAATAGACAGAATACTATTAAGTGACAGGGCTGGGGAGATAGCTTAGTGCAGTAAGTGCTTGCCTGGTAAGCGCAAGGTCCTGAGTTCAAGCACTGGTACTGAAAAAATAACAACAACAACACAGTATAAAGTAACATATCCCTAAATTCATGAATCACTTCATAATATCTAATTTCACCAGCTTCTCATTAAGCTAAAGATTGCATATTCATTTATGTCAGTAATATATATCTACATAGATACATAGATAGATAGATAGATTTGTATCAGTTTCATCTAGGTGTGTATATACTTTATATCTGGACACCATGAGTAATGGTAAAGCATAGAAAACAGTACTGACATATACACAGAGATGAATACATAGACCTATGTAGATACATTCATTTGGTAAAAATGTATCTCACTTTGTAATTTTTACATAAATTGCTGATTGATTATATTGAATGGATGTGTGAAATGGCTCTGGTAGCAATGCCTCTTCAATGTTCCTTAACTCATTAAAATTCTATTGTACAGTATCTTTTAATCATGGCAGAAATACACATTTGACCAACTAAGTGAAAAGTTTTGCCACGTGTATAATGTGATAAACACCTTGCCTTAATAATAGCATTCAGTTGGTAAAATAGGTAGGTATACAAGACATTTAATAACCTAGTTCTAATCACTATAATCCAGAAGATATTAGCTAAAATACAATAATACACTTCACTGAAGAGACTTCATCTCAATTATTAAGAATATTATAACTCTTGAACGTCAAGGAAATTCGTAGCATAAAACTTTGAAAAGTTGTCTTCAAGCTATATGCTAAGATAGCTGTTCACAAATTTTATGTGAAAGATTTTTTTTTTTTTTAAATAGCATGAATCTGGGCTGGAGAGATAGCTCAGCGGGTTAAGTGCCTGCATGGCAAGCTCAACACCCTGAGTTCGACCCCCGGTACTAACAAAACGACCTACCTAACAGAGTAACTGAAGAAAAACTGAATAAATAAATAAAATATAGTGAATCCTAAAACTGATCAAATTAAAGTGTTACTTCTTCGGTCCTCAGTCCCAGTCTGGTAGGATTACTGATTCACAGAGGGCTGGCAGTTACCTAGCAATCCTAGTTCTAAAGCGATCAGAAGAGGACTGAAGGTGATGAGCAGCAGGGTTGGAAAGTCCCTGGGCAGTCCAGGTTCTTCCAGAAACATTAGCATCCATTGAAAGGCAATTATACTGTCTGCTGCAGAAACGATCGGCTTTCCTTTTCCATTCTTCAAAAGAAGAAAACAGGACTCTAGTCAAGGATGGAAGAATTCATGAAAACCATTCAATTTCTTAAGCGGGTAGCAGGCAAAGGTCTGTTCCATATTATGAGGTTCCAAAATGATCTTGCAGATCGGAGCCGTCGGAATCCGATCACCACTGGCAAGAGCCAGAGTTGTATTACCGTATCTTTCTCCAGAGCAGCTGCCGCTGCCGCTGCCACCGCAACTCTTGAGGGCGTGCCTGAGTCCGCACTGGTCTCATCCTCTGGCTTCTGCCCGCTCGGGGTGCAGGGTCAGAAGGATGTTTTCTGGTGTATCTTCTTATGAGAGATGACAAAAAACAACAACAACAATATATATATGCATATATATATATATATATATATATATATAGTGAATGCTTAAATTTTAAACTTACTACAGTAAAAGACATATCACCATGAATTACCCTCAAAATTTCCCCCCTCGCTGTGAACACTTGTCCCATCATTTTGGTCTCTCTCTGAAACAATTTGGAGGTCCTCTTTCAAGAGTGTCTTTCAAGGGCCGGCCAGATAGCCCAGCAGACTAAAGTACCTGCTTAGGCCGATGCAGGGGCCTGCAGTTCAATCTCAGGCCTGACATGTCAGTCCCACCCCCCAGGGCACTCTGAGACAGGGATTAAGACTGGGCATGGTGGCACAAGCCTGTAATCCCAGCATTTGGGAGGTTGAAAACAGGATCACTAGAGTCCTATCTGTGTAGTGAGTCCCTGTAGACCCTGTACTAAATACATTTAACAAAAAAGGAGACAGTGCCTTTCATTGTACTGTCATGATAGTCTCAGCATGCCGATGTAATTACAAACAACCTTCCATGGTCATTTTGATTTTGGAGAACAGTTGGCCATTTCACAATGAACATGGCAGATGGGGACAACTGTGAAGCTTTTATGAGTCTAGCTTTGGTTGCATGACATATACCAGCAGCATTCACTGTATTTTTTAATCATATCTCAAAAAACACACATTGGGTTGGGGAGATAACTCAGCTGCATAAGCGCCTGCTTGGTAAGTGCAAGGTCCCGAGTTAAATCCCCAGTACCGAAGAAGAAGGAGGAGGAGAACAAGGAGAAGAGGAAGAAGGAGGAGGAGGAGAAGGAGGAGGAGAAGAAGAAGAGGAAGAGGAGGAGGAGGAAGAGGAGGAAGAAGAAGAGGAAGAGGAGGAGGAGGAAGAGGAGGAGGAGGAGGGGGAAAGGAAAAAAGGCATGAAGGAGGAGGAGGAGGAGGAGGAGGAGGAGGAGGAGGAGGAGAAAAGGAAAAAAGGTATGTATGTACAAAAAATAACTTCCAGAACTGCTTCAGAAAGAGGCCAAAATGATGAAATGAGTGTGCTCACAGTGAGAGGGCAGACACTTAGGGGGACTCAGAGCAATATGTCTTCTACTTGTAATAATTTTTCATATTTAAATAGTCATCGTATATTTTTATCACACTTCATAAGGACACTAATTTTATTGGTATTAGGCTCCAACTCCTTGACCACATTTATTTTTATACTTCCTTAGGGGCCCCCCTCCAAATACAGCCACGCTGGGGATTGTGAATTTAGTGCCTGAATTTGGGGAGGATGCAGGGCATCAAGGGACAGAAAGGTACCAGACACATGACTCTAGTCTGGCTATAGGACCCTTCCAAAAGCTGGCTTCTTCCGTCCCCTAAGAGGTCTGTCACCAAACCACAGTCCAATGGCATTGTACCCGGGTAATTCCTGCGTCCTAAAGGACTTTGGCTGAAAGAACTTTCTGCAAGATGCCTCCAGAAGGTGGAAGAATTGGGAACCTTAAAGAACAAAACCACTCCCTATATTGTAACTCAGAGATTCCACTTCTTTGAATTTGTTCTAAGGCCATGTTGGGGTCCTAACATTGCAAATGAAAGGATCTGCCCTTCCTGGAGCCCTGCCTTGGCTAGATAGCGTCAGTGTAGCCTCTAAGAAAATTACAGGGAGCACCGACGCTTCTGTTGTTGAAAACTTTGAAGACTGGGCAGCATGGGGAAAAATCTAGGACACACCCAAGATGCAGCAGTGAGTGGCATTTTGGGAAGTGGCATTAAAGTAGTCACTTTACTACTTTGTCTTCCAGTTTTCTGCATTCAACAGCTATGAGTGGTAGACATTAAGAAACTTAAACACCATTGTTTAAAAAGCCAAGATATCCAGGGACGATAAGAGAGGGTTTTTTTGTTTTCTTAAGTATTCAGTACAGGGTCTCACTACGTAGATCAGACTCATAGTGATTCTCCTGTTTTCAGCCTCCCAAGCGCTGGGATTACAGGTATGTGCCACAATGCCCAGTCTCAATTGCCATCTCAGTGTGCCTCGGGGGCAGGGCTGGCACACCATGCCAAGATTGAACCCCAGCCATTGTGCTCTGCCTAAGTGGGCACTTTAGTCTGCAGAGCTATCTGGCTGGCTCTGAGTGTTTGTTTGTTTTTTGTTTTGCGGAGCCAGGGATTGAACTCAGGCCTTTGTGTTTGCCAGGGAAGCGCTTATTCTACTGAGCTATCTCCCCAGCCCCTCTGAGAGTTTTTGATAAGGCTCTGCATTGGCTAAAACCTGTTGGGGAAGACTCAGCCCTGAAGGGCACTCTTCAAAAGGATAACTTAGAAAAAAAAAAAATAGGTAAAAGTCCACCTCAATGAGTCCATGGAAGGCCTTATCGTCAAGTATGAGCAGATACATATTTATATTATCATAAAATACACGTATCTAAATAATAAAAACAGGATATGTCAACAGTGGCATTCGTTGTGCCTTTTTTCTTTATATACTTTTACATTGTAAAGATGATTTGACATTTTTATAATTTGAAATCTTGCAAATATCCTACAACAGCTATGTTGAACAGCATGAGTCGGGGAATGAAATGATGAATCCCAGACATAGCTGAAGGGCTTGGGCACAGGCAGGCGCATGGCTGGCCTCTTTGGCAGGGGCCCCATGCACAAGGACGACCAGGCCCAGTGCAGGCCACTGTGAATTGGTGAGACTGATCGTCTTTCCCACCTGGTTCTCTCCTGGCGTGCATGGCTTTGGCAGATGGAGCGGCAGCACACGTGCCACCAAGTGTAACCGAGGGTGAGGAATTGATGTCAGGGTTGAGAGAAGCATGTGATTCTTCAGGGAGACAGCACCAAAGAAGAGAGCTGGTAGGCCGTGCTAACCCCAGAGCTGACCAGCTGTGGAGGACTACCTGGGTTACTCTCCTTGAAAGAAGGGCAACTCTCCCTATTTTAGCTAAACCTGGCCCTATTTCCACGCATTGATTTGCACAGAGCTGGCTGGGACTTTTCCTTAGCCTTCAGTTGGCTTTAAGCAATGCAAATCAGTTCAGCAGAGGCTCCAGGGCAACATTACCCTGCCCCCATACCTCCCTAAAATCATGTGAGCTGGGGGCTGGATGAGGAGCCCTGCTCCATGCTGTCATCTGGGATCAAGCCTCGGGAATAAGAGCCTATGACTGCCTGGGTCATAAAAGATTACACATTAGAACTGAAGTACTGATCCCAAAATACTAGATACTTCCTCACTTGTGTTATGCAGTTTACTTTTTTTTTTTTTTTTGCTGTACCAGGAATCGAACTTAGGACCTTTCACTTGCCAGGCTGGTGCTCAAGCCACTGAGCTCCTATCCCTCTCTCTCTGTACACTGCAGAGGCGACTGCAAGCCCCTACCTAGCCCAGCTCACTGCACCCCCTACTTCCCACCATTCTTACTGTCACTCATCCTTGAACCACACCCTCCTTCACAAATTAATAAAACCTGGGTTTGGCCCTGGTTATGGGCCTTTGCTCCAGTTAAACATTATCCTAGCCGGACTTGGGACCCCTGGGCTCCTCTCAGCTACAAACAGCCATTAGTGTCTTTATTCTCCCCCTGGGTTGTACTGGAAGTGGTAGATTGGAATTAACCCACTAGAACTCCAATAACCTTTCCACGAGGTTACAAATATAAACTTCTCTGACTGTGATGCACACTGGGGAGGGCTCAGTAGAACCATCCATGGCTCACTGTGTCCTGCAGCCTGTCTGTGACCACCCTCAGCATCTGGCCACAGAGATCATAAGCTCACTGTTCACTCAGGGATGTGTGGTCCCTGGCAGAGATTTTCAAAAGTTGTTTTCTTCTGCTTGGCCACTTGATGCTTCACACATACAGCTGATGAAGGAGATTCTCTGAAATGCCCAACCCAGACTCAGGATCTCTGGCTCACACTCCGAGGCCGCCCTTTTCACAAGGACATCAAAGACCAAGTGTTACAAAATGGCTCAAATCATGAAACCTCTCTAATGGTATCTTTCAGCATGGGAACAGCAACATGCCACACCGTCACACAGCATCTAAAACATCGCAAAGCCTTTCACCTGTGCATTTTGATTTCTCTCAACCTCCCTCAGGGCTGGCAAGATATCTCAGTGGTCTAAAGCACCCGCTTAGGCAAGCTTAGGCAGCCGAAGGGGACTGCGTTGTGATACCTGGCACCACATGCCACGCCAGCCCGGCCCTCAGGGTGGGCTAAGCCTGCAAAAAAACAAAACAAAACAAAAACAGTCTCAATAAAAGAGGCAGAATGGGAGGCACTGGTCCATATCACAAAAGAGGAGACCAACAAAGAGATTCAATATTTTTTCCCAAAGTCCTTGGATATGTCAGAGGAAAATATAGCATGTGGTTCTTATTTTTTTAAGTCAACTTTGGAGGAGTGTAATTTGCATTAAAATTAGCCATTTCTAAGGGTATAATTCCATAGGTTTGGGCAAATGTATACAGTTGTGTAACCACCAGTTCCACCATGAGGATATGACATCCCCATCAACCCTCGAATTTTCCTTGTGTCCTGTCTCCTTTCACCTCGAGCCCTGCCACCATTGACCTGGAAGCTATTCCTGTGGTTTTGCCTTTCCTTGTATTTAATAAGTAAAATCACAGGCTGCAGGTTTAATGTGTGGTTTCTTGGTTTAATGGAGCTAAGATCTGCTCATGTAGTTTCACCAAGGAATAGTTCAATGGCTTTTAATTGCGGAGAAAAGTCCCAAGGCAAGAGTATCCTGCTGTGTGTTCTGTTCCATCAGTTTTCTGTCAGGACCTATGACTATAGCACAATTTGCCTATTTGCCAACTGCTATATTTTACTCAGGGATCTACTGATATGTCTACCTCCCTCCAAGCCCCCTATGGGCAGAAATGCTGACCCACAACTATTTCCCCTGGAAAAGCTGAGCTGGGACAAAAACCCATCCTTAACTGATTTCTCCTTAAGATATTTTCCCACTTGTGAGCATTACCTTTGACATTTTCAGGATCAGCCACAATTCTGGCCCTATACCAGATACCTTATGTAGAATAATTTGCACGCCTGCCATAGACTGGGTGCCAACAAAGTCATCCAGCTGTATCATTGCTATCATTCAATGATAAGAATTGCTGTTCAAGGTAAAGGACTTTGTATAAGGTTGCCAAACTGCTATTCCCAGAAATCCCAGTGAGAACGCAAGGTGCGCCTGGCTTTCTTCCTCTCCTGCTTTGTTGAGTGACCTACCCCACTGCGCATCTGCGTGGCCACTAGTGGCCAGTGGCACTACCTACGTGTCTGTAAGCCGTCTTCAGGGGTAAGTGACTTGCCCCATCACCAGGAGAGTGGATGCCACTGCCGTCTTCCCCTTTCTGCCCTCACTAATCAGAAGATAGACTTCCATGAAAAAATTCGACACAACCAGCCTGCTACTAATCTACCAGTCCTTAGATTAGTAGCTGAGAAGTTACCTCAGAATGTCCAATGACCCAACATCAGACCCCAGTTAACACGGCAGACCGTGCAGCCAGCCCTGAATACAGCTGTGGGTGGCTTGCATCAAAGCGTCCGCTGTGCCCCAAACAGTGGTGTGGCTTCCAAAGGGAAACGGGATGACAAGTCCTGTCTATTCTCTAAGGCCAAGCCCCTTGCTCTCTGGATCAAGTTATGTGTGTGACTGCACTGTCGTCTTGATTCCATTTAAAAGGCCTCCAAACTAAACAACTTTTCTAGATAAAAACAAACAAACAAACAAACAAACATCCCCACCCACTCTTTGTCCAGTGCCATCTCTCAGAAACCTCTCATCTGTCTACAGCCAGCTTGTGTCACAGCCCCACTCGGTGACCAACACCATCTCCTTCAGAATGGTTAGATCACAGATCCTCACAGGCCCAGGAAGCCCTTTCTGGGTAACGATGACACGGCCCCTTTGCAAAGGCAGCCTGCTTCCTCGTGCCTGACTTCCGGAATGTGGAGCCCAACATAGATGTATCTTCTCTTCTCTGAGGATGCCCAAGATTTTGAGCTTCTCTCCAGATGCCATGTCCAGCTGGGCCTCCTGGCAGGGACATTCTTGGGGTAGCTGTTTAGAGCTGACATTCTGGCAAACTAGCAACAGGTGGGAGTCCTGACTGGGGTCTGTGTGTCCTGGGACAGTTTCTGTGTCTTACTCTTAGTCTGTAAAATAGGGAGAACAGCTGTGCCCACCTTGTGGGATTGCTGGGAGAATTCACTGTGTCAGAATGGTGCTGGGCCCACAGGGAGTACTAGGCACAGGTAGGATGCTGTTCTGCTTCCTTTATGACTCACGCTGTCTCAGTCTCTACCATGAAAAGGGTTCTCTAAAGCCCAGTGGTCAGGAGACTGTGAGCCTTTGCTGTTTGTAAATAAAGTTTTATTGGACACAGCCATGCTCCTCTTTCCTGCCACTGTCAGTGCCACTCAAGAGAGTTACACAAACAGTCACCTTAGTGAACAGACAGCCTCTCAGCTTGATGTCTATTCTCTTAAGCCCTTCATAGAAAAAGTTTTCTGGCTCTTGTTCTACTGGCTTTGGTGACTTTGGGTATGAGAATCACTCAGATGAATCATGAGGCCTTTTCTGTAAGAAGTTAGGAGACAGCAGTTGAGGGCAGGCTTTGTGAGAAGAGCCTGAGAAGAAGAGCAAGGAGAGGGACAAGGACATCTTCAAGAGACAGAAGGAGAGGACTCGCAAGCCTCCAGGGTCAGCCCGAGGGAGACCTCCACTTTTATGGGATGGGGGCACTGGCCACTTTCCAGGGTCAAAACTTCCTCCTCTAGCTTCCCCCCACTTTCCCAGCAAAAGAGCTTGTAAAACATCCTCCCCACACCCCAACATGTCACGCCTTCCAGCCGCTGCAGAGATCAACTGTATTTTGCTGTTTTTACCCAATATGAGAACTTACTGCCCACTGTGTGTGGGTGGGTGGGGGAGCTATGCTGGAAGCAAAGGTGGACCTTGGGCTGCAGGACACGGTTTACTTTGTAACTGCAAAACCATAAACTTTCCAGCCAAGGCCTGAGCCTCTCTCCTAGGGTAACTGAGGTGCCTGGGGTTGCAAGCATGGGTAACTCATTAACACTGCCGTCAAGACCATAAAGCTGCTGGAGACCTGGACTGCCATCCCTGGGTCCATGGAGCGGGGAGGGTGCAGAGCTGGGGTCCTGCTCCTGTTCCCCAGAAGGCCGCCCAGGAGCCCTTTTCTGCATTTCTGGAAACTGTGGTTTGCATAGATTGCCTTGAACCCTTCCGTGGGCCTGTGATATAGGGACTGCCACTCCTTTTACCTATGAGCCCGTGGTGGAGGTGAGGGTCAGTCCATCCATATGGTGTGTGGATCAAATGGGTCTGGGAAGGAAGGGACTGATAAAAAGCACGTCTGCTGGGAAGTGGGCAAAGTTAGCGGGAGCCCCACAGCCCCACTCTTACCTGCTTGAAGTCTGAACACCTGAGATTTAATAAAGCACAGAGCACAGCAAGAGCATCACTGTTTTTCTTTGGAAAAACAAACCAACCTTTACTTCTTGGTGGCTAAAATCAGCTTAGAGTCACTCTCCTCTTTACGGCCTCAGATTTTTATTTATTTATT
>NW_004524581.1:20159739-20249024 GCF_000260255.1 Octodon degus | reverse complement strand
ACCAGACTTTGCATGTGGTATCTGGTTCTTTTCCACAAATGCTTTTCTCTGTTTTCACAGTTTTTCTTTTCTTTCTTTCTTTTTTTTTTTTTTTTTTTTTCTGAACCTGGGATTGAACTCAGGCCCTTGCGCCTGCCAGGGAAGCGCTTATTCCAACTGAGCCATCTCCCCGGCCCTAAACAGAGGATGGGGTTTCTTTTTTTCTTTTTCTTTTTTTCCTGAACTGGGGATTGAACTCAGGCCCTTGCACTTGCCAGGGAAGCACTTATTCCACTGAGCCATCTCCCAGGCCCCTCACATTTTTTCTTTATTGCAATGAATTTTATAACAATTCTGATTATTCTGACAGGGAAAGTCCTTCATATTTATTCTTCCTTTTCAAGTTTTTCTTACTTAATTTTCGAGTCAACAACTTTTTTTTTTTTTTCTTTTATTGGCGGAACTGGGGATTGAACTCAGGTCCTTACGCTTGCCAGGCAAGTGTTTGTTCCACTGAGCCATCCTCCCAGCCTCTTACTTAATTTTGAAAGTTCATCCCTTTCATATATATCTTGAAACCTGTCAGCTTGGCAAGTTTCATAAAATCCATTAGGATGTTTACTGAATTTTCTTTAAAATTATAGGCTCACATCAGAATAATTCACAACAATTTCTTACAATTGCACACACACACACACACACACAAATGGAGAGAATATGGGAAGTTGCATCTTTCTGCCCTTCAATAACTGATTGATAACATCAGTTTCTACAAAACTGATCTATGTTTTACTAGATTTAAGTGCATTTTCTCATTTTATTCATTATTTTTATTTTTGCATGCGGTTATGTGGTATCAGCTGAGCACTTACAATTGATGAATACACTTGTTATTGTATGCTCCAAATATAATAACCTTAATGCTGCTTTCAAAGATTCCCCCAGTCTGTGACACGGGAGTGTACAAGGTAGACCTGTACCTGCCCTGCAAGGTTCAGTGACGTCATCTCTAACTACCTGTTTAACCACTACACACATATAAAGGGTCAAAGTTTCTAATATAACAGTCAGGGCAAGGTCCAATAGGTATTTATGACAAGAAGTCTATGCTAAAATCAGTTCCTCTGCAAGGATGATTTGGACTAGATCCACTTGCATTCTTTTCTTCACCTTGCGTTTCTCTCAGCTGGCAGCTGTATCGGTGAGTAGAACTCTGCTCCTCATATTTAGAAATACCAACACTCGTATACCTGATCCATTTTCTGTGTGTTTATTTCCTTATAGATTAAGCATCCTTCCAGTGGGAAAGGTAAGAATCAATTCAAATGGGTACGGTTTCTGAACTCTGTCTCTTTCATTCAGCATAAGTAGTGACCATTTTTCTCCCACTTTTAACAGTGCAGGATGCGGATTTTGGTGAACAGGAGGATATCTCAAAGATCAATTTAGGTGGGTTCAATTCTTTTTTTTTTTTTTTTTTGTGGTGAAACCAGGGATTGAACTCAGGCCTTTGCGCTTGCCAGGGAAGCGCTTATTCTACTGAGCCATTTCCCTGGCCCGGTGGGTTCAATTCTGCATTATTAATATTTTAGAATAATTTATAGCCCAGGGATAGGATTGGTAAAGTATGTAAACCTTCATAGCACTACATTGTGCATCTTTTGGGAAGCAGTATTTATTAGTGCTCTATTCAGATTTAAAGTTTCTTTTTTTTAAAGAGCAGAATATATATATATGTGTGTGTGTGTGTGTGTGTGTGTGTAATACATACATATATATACACACATGTATATGTATTTCAGTGAAAGGTCTACAGGGTGTTCAGGGTCTCACTATTAGATCAGACTCATAGTGATCTGCATGTTTACAGCCTCCCAAGAGCTGGGATTACAGGCACATGCCACCATGCCAGGTCTCAATTGTTGTCTCAGCATGCCTTGGGGGCAAGGCTGGCACGGCAGGCCTGGAGATTGAACCCCCAACCCTTGTCCCTAAGAGCAGAATATGTTTATTGGGGAAAGAAAGCTCCTGTCCTAGCGAGAAACAGAAGAGGGACCTGTGCAGGTTGCCCCTAGATGTCAAGTTTCTGATCAAAGGCATTGTGGCTAGAGGAAGACAGATCAGATTTTCTTGAAGAGTTGCTGCATCTTGCTGGATTTACAAAAACAGACAGCTAATAAATTCTCCACTTATGAAAATTTCACTTTCCCAGTTCCTATTTGAAAAAAAAAAGAGAGAGAAATGAAAATGTGCGTGTATTCTATTTCCTAAGAGATATGATAAAGAATAAGCCTGTAGCTACATGTAGTGGGGAAAAGATCTTATCTCCCTACCAGCCCACCAAGTGTACTTAGGGCTGTTTGGTTGTGGGACTTCAAGCATGACTGTACTTCTGCTGGGTCACCTTGCTCATGAATATAGTTCTTGAAGAAAGTAGGGTCTCACACACTATTGAGATGGTCTCTGGTCTGGTCTGTCCTCTAAGTCCTCCTTCTGCAATAAGCAGCCTTTATATTTTAGTGTCTTTGTTTAGGATGGATGGAAGCAGAGGCGACCAAGATCATCAACACCTCAGCTGGGAAGCCTCTCCCACCCTTCTCCAGGGACATCTTAACTTGTCCAGTCTTGTGCCTTCTTTTAGGAAGGGATGGGGCACTTGAATGGGTAGAGTGACTTTCTGAAGGTCACAGGCTCTTGTCTTCAAGCCACCTCCAGCAGCCTGACTCCTGTGTTTCTATGCTGTGCCCCATGCTCAGAGACGGCAGCTAGTTGATGTTTAATCGGAATTGCTGGGAGACGAAGACCTGGGCAGAGTGGAAGGAATTAGCAAAGCCAAGGGGTGGGTGGGTGCAGGGGCCCCAAGCTTCAGGCCCGGCACCAAAAGCTCCCGCGTGAGAGTCAGGCAGTCCAGATGTCTATCATTCTGCAATCCACTGCAGAGTAAAGCAGGGCTGAGCTCAGACTCAGAGCCTTCTTCCTCTCCTCCTTATCTGGGCTAGAAATCAGCTCCACCTCAGCCATTTCTTACTCTGCAGCCCCAGCACCACCTCTGACCTGTGAGATGGGGACACAGTCTGTCTGAGGAGCCATCTCTTGCAGGCCACTTGATCCCAGGCACCAGAGCCATTGGTTTAGCTGTGTGGCGCACTCCTGTCCCCACAGGCGGGGGACGCAATCATGCAGAGAAAGTTGGCACCTTTTTGCGCCTTCTCTCTGGGCCTCAAAATGCTGATGAAGTGTCCTTATCCTCCATCCCAGACCTGCTGTCTGCTGTTATCTTCATTTCAGCCATTGTGTCTCCCTCTTCCTAGATTTTAGGCTCAGAATCTCAGAGTAGCCCTGAGTCCCAGTCTGTCCCTCACCTTCCTTGCCATCTGTCAGTAGGTGTCAGACACATGGTTACATCACTACTCCACCTGGCCAGGGTCACATTGCATCTGCCCTGTCTGTCCAGGGACCTCACCTCTGCCCCCCATTCTGGTCACCCCAAAGATGGCTGCACACTCTGGGGACAGGGCTGTCCTTCCAACAGCATTTGGTTCCTGTCACTTTCAATTTCTGGTGACTTTTCTTCCAACTTACAGCCCAGAGTGACAGCTGGACTCTCCCAGTGCAGTCCTCAGTCTCTATTGCCTGTGCCCTTAACACTGTGGGTGCCCCCCACCCTGGGCCATAGAATCAGCGTCTCCACTTGGGCAGACCAAGGGGATTCACTGGCTCTGGATGCCAGTTCCGGAGAAGCCAACCCAGCTGCCTCTCGGGCCTCCATTTCCTATGCTGTCCTCTCTTCCCAGAGTGTCCTAGCCACTCTGACTGCACATTCACAAGTGACTACTCCTGTGTGGTCACCACCAGTGCTCTGACACCATCCCAACACATGTTAGAAAGGAGTGCTCTGTGGGATCAGAAGCCCCAGGCACCAGCTCAGTGGATGGACCTGTTCTAGGCCCAAACAACCTTCCATCTGCTCCAGCCTCTGCCTCCTACTCCCTCTACCTGATTTCTGCCTTAGGCCACCTTCTGTAGGGGGACTGCCCTGATGGCCCAGGGGATAACAGCAGCCCTCCCCACCTCAACACTTTCTCCCTTTGTCCTATTTCATAGTTTTTTCATTATGCTTTTTTGTCATTTGTCTTACTCTCCATTTGTCTGTTTATGTGTCTCTTCCCATTAAGAATGCCATCTCCGTAGGGCTTTTGTTCTGGTCCTTGTTGTATCCTCCTACTGTTGGGATAGTCAAGATGGAGCCTCTGATGCTCTGGGTAGACCAGATGCATCTGACTTTCACTGGACACATACTTCTGTGTGACATGTGCTCACAGGACCCCCTCTGTGTCCAGCCAGCCCTCGGGTTAAGGATAGTGAATTAGTGTCCTCATCTGGAAAAGTCCCTTCCCATCCTAAGAAAACACCAGCTTCTGCATCCCACCAGTCTGGCTAGGTGGCAGGTGGACCCACACCTCCAATGTGGGTCCTTCTGATGAGCCAACTGTGTTATCACTGTCCATGGCGTTCTTGGTCTCCTTATCACCTGAACAAGTCAAACAAGCCAGGAAAACTGTGTGTCAAGAGAAGAGAGGCAGGAATAGTTCAGTCAAGACCTAGCACCTCCTGGTGTCCCTTGGGCACCTGGACCCCAATTTTAAAGGGCCATTGTTTTGCCTATGGGGCCCTTTCTGCCTTGCGAAGCTGACTGTTCCCTGGGTGGTTCCCAGCTCTAAGTTGGGGTGTTACAGAAGAGGTCCCTCTGATGCTATCTGCACTTCACAGAGGATCCTATCAATCTTGTGAAGGTTGAGTTGAGTGATGTTCTTTGGAGCCGTGAAATGTTGACCACATAGACTTCCTGGTTAAGATTTCCTTTTTCAGAAAATGTGAGGCCGCATTGGGGGAAGCCTGTCTTTGGCATTTCCTCTGCTGAGTATCAGAAGCAGGAGCTTGGAGATGCAGACTTGCAAGCTCTGGCCTGTTCCCCTGGTCTCCTTGTTACAGAGCATAGACTTGACTCTGGAGCTTAGTGTTTCCATGAGAGAGAGAGCAGGCCCAGCCATGCGCCCAGGTCAGAGGCAGGATAGTGTTAAAGCAGAACTCCTGACCAAACTGCAGCTTTTTGTTCAGTTCTCTGTTTGGACTCAGCCATTCTGTTCTCTGCCCCTGGACTCAGCTAAATCATTCTGTTCTCTGCCCAGCCATTCTGTTCTCTGCCCCTGGACTCAGCTAAATCATATGATTTGTTATCAAGTTGAAACTTCTGTGAATGTGCTAAAAACCACTTAGCTCCATACAGCTGTGCTCACCACAAATGCCCATCGTGCCATGGCCTTTAGCCATGCTTATCATAGTTTTTCATAACTCCCTCTTACCACCCTATGAAAAAGAAAAATCATTCTGTAATCAATGCCTCAGACTTTGGAGAATATTCCTTGGGGACCACCAGAGTTAAATAAAAATCTCCTTTCTTCTCCTGAGCTCCTGGCTACTGTTGACTCAATTTTCCCACAACAGAGTGACAGCACAGAGGCTTTGCCGGGAGGCACAGGAGAAGGAACTTTTCTTGTCACCACAGAATCCCACCAGCTCATCACTTCCTGTCTCTCTAGCTCATCACTTCCTGTCTCTCTTGCTCATCACTTCCTGTCTCCTCATCTTATTACTTCCTATCTTAGACTCCTATTTCCTCCTTTAAAATAGGAGGTTTAGCATCCATGATCATCCAGGTCCCTTGTAGCTTTCTCCTCAGATTCTTAGAGAGGTGTTCTTGTTTCAAAATTGAAAAAAAAAACCAACATTGTAATCTTTGGAGTTTACTAACCATTCTTATTAGCTCTGTGGAAAATACCGGAAGGCAATACCTATCATCTAAGTAAATACTAAGATAAAAATAACATGGTAATCTCTGGTGATTACTAACCATTCCTGTGTGGTTAACTAATGGGAGTCTTTGCATTGTTTCAAAGAGATTTATCACATCGCGATTAAAATGGAAGATTTATTATAATGAAAATTAATTGTATTGTAAAAGATAGCTCTGAGTAATGTTCATTCAACTCTTCTTCCTTTAATTCCCATGTAGCTGCAGGATTGGATCTCTTTCAAGGGGACATCCTTCTGCCAGTGAGTACCTGCCCCAAATAATGTCCCTCACAACTGGCTGCACCAATGGGGGACCAGCTGGGTTGGGCAGCATGCAGAAGAAAGAATTCTAACCTAAAACCTGTGTCTACAAGGACCATCACTGTAGCTGACAGCAACAAACACAAAGGAAAAACAAGTAAACAGCAAAAAGAATCTACAATTATTAAATGATGTATCTATTCTGTTTTCCCAACAAGCAAAGAATAAGAGAGAAGTAGGTAGGACAATGTGTTTGTGGTGACTCACAACCCCTTAGTTTGGTCCCCTAATTTTGTTCTTCATAATTTCTCTGAAATTTCCAAATTATCTATGGAATTTCTATCGCTTTTATAAAGAGCAGGCAAATGCCATAGAATTGTGTGAATTGCTTGATATGTTCTCTGTGGTGGGAGAGGTTGGTGAAGGGGAAGATCAAAATGACCTTGAGGATGAGGCTTCCGGTCCTCTGCTTTTGTTTTTACAGAAGTCAAGAAATGGCCTGAGGGACCCAACCAGCAGGTGGACATTCCCCATCCCGTACATCCTGGCGGATAATCTGGGTAATGGCCCCATTCCTGCAGGACCCACTGGTTTGATTTCTGTCTCCCTCTGCCTGCTCTTCAGTCTCAGTTTGGATTTCAACCTCCAGTGTATATGAAATGATATCTCAGAGTAGAAACATTGTGATTGGTGATTCCTTATATCACAGAAAAACAGACATGACATTAGGAGTTGTGGTAAAAAAAAAAAAAATACAGTAAATGTTTAAGAAATAATTACAGTAAAAGACACATTGCCATGACCCTCCTCCCAAATACTTTCACCCATGATTGAAACACATTTATCTCATTGTTCCTGCCATTTCTGAAGCAGTTCGGGAACTGCCCCCTCCTGAGTGTCTTTATGAAGGGTAAGAAAATGAAACATGGTGGGTGCTGCTGCGAGTGCCACCCAGTGGAAAGGCAGGCTGGTAAAAACATGCTGCTGTGTCCTCATCCACCTCATTCACCAGATCTGGTGCAGCTTGTGGCTCTTTCCCAAAGTCAAAGTGACCATGAAAGTGGGCTGGGGAGGTAGCTCAGTGGCATAAGTGTCTTCCCGGCAAGTGCAAGGTCCTGAGTTCGATTCCCTGATACCCCCCCCCAAAAGAAAGTGACTGTGAAAGATCAACTTTTAGAATCAAATTAGGATGCCACCGAGGCAGCTATGACAGTCCAAGTAAAGACACGGTGGAAGACCTCCAGAGCTTCCACAGAAAGTGGCGGAAGGAGGGGATGAATATGTTCAAAGTGGGGGTGGTGTATTTTTGAGGAGAATTAGTGGGAGTGTCTTCTAGTGTAATAAAGTTTAAACATTTAAACATGCACCATAATTTTAGATCACATCCCATACATGAAAACCAGGGCTGCTTAATCTGCCTGAGATGGAGTGTGAAAGGATCACTGAAAGACTGTAGCGTGAATTAAAATTTTAATAAAATTAGAAGAAACATAACAAACAAAGGTACAAGACACTGGTTAGCATCAGAAAGTGAAAAAAAATCTACCTTAAGGGTTTGCTTAGTAAATCAGACTATAGGGCTAGGTTTCCACTTCTGGTGTATTAATTCCTCCCTTTTGTGGGAAGGGAAACAGATCAAACTTCTCTGAAACAAGAAAGTGTGTATTTCACTTGTTTGTATTCCCCTCTTTTATTCAGTTATCTGATTTTTTTCTATTGGGCTAACTTTTATTTTAAAGAGAATAAAAATAAAAACATTAAAAATGATACAGAATTTCTAAACAAGGCGATAGGAAATCAACAATGGTTGTCATGCGGCATATGGTTTTCATCAAAACAGTTGTTCAGGTTATCCTATATAAACATGCAAAATTGGTCAAAAAATAGTTTTAAAATGTAAGCATTGACTGTTCCTTTCAATAGTCCAATAGAAATCAGTGGTACAATTATTTTAGCAATATATCTGCACCCATGTGTATAGCAGCACAATTTGTCATAGCTAAAGCTTGGGAACAACTCAAATGCCCATCAGCTGAGGAATGGATAGAAAAGATGTACTTGTATATAGTGGAGCATTACTCACCTATAATGAAAGCGAAACTCGAGGCTTCTGTAGGTAAATGGATGCAACTAGAGACCATAACTGTAAGTGAAAATAAATCAAACTTGCATGCGTAAACATCATATTGTCACCCTAGTGTAAGAACCTAAAAGAGTAAACAAAATTGAAGTAGAATAGATACTGTGAAAGGGGAAGAAACTGCCCAAAAGGAAAGAGCAACCAAATTTTAATTGCAATGTTTATTTGCACTTACTACGATTAAGGGTTTATGACTTAAACAACTTGATTTGTGTTATGTACTTTATATATATTATATACATTTATTTATATTTTATATTTATATTTTAGTTATATATTTTATATTTGTTCCACCACACCCTCTGCAAATCCCTACCACTCATCCTTTTCCTCCCTTAGTTTAGTCCATTATAACATTTTCATTCTTGTGTTGGATTTTGGCTCAATCTCTTGTGTAATTCTTTAAGGTTTTACCTTGGGGTTATGATATGTGTCTTCAGTACACAATAATCTCCTTAGACTTAATAGGTTTCATTTGCATAAAATGTAAGCCTTTCTTGATGGCATAATTCCATTTGTAGCCTACCCCTTGTGATATCACCAAGTTATACTCTTGTCAATGTGCTGTCTAAATCTCACAATCTGGTCACTTTTTTTTTTTTTTTTGCCTTAGTTGTTTTTTTAGAATAATTGACCAAATGATCATCTTCATGTTTGCATTTGTGCTCCTGAGTCCTGGGCTCCTCCTTCCTCCCACTGGCTGAGCTCCCAGCTGATGTCCCTGCCTCTGTGGGAAACACTTCCTGCAGCATTTCTTGCAGAGTGGATCTGTTGAAGTCGCCCTGTACCCTGCCATGCTCTTCCTGTGGTTAACTGAGCTGTGTCCACGATTCATTTGTTGGCTATTCTGCTCCCTGTTTAAATTTTGAAAATCAATTATTATTTCAATTGTACATAATTACGGGGTACAGTGTGACAGCACATGTAATCATCAACCTAATTAGTTACAAGCTTCAATTTTTTTCAATTCCCACCTAACATTTGCACATGATTATGAGGTGCAGCATGCTATTTCACCATATGCTATTTCCCCAGATCCAGTAGGGGTCACTAACCTTGCAGTCTCCTTATCATCATGCTGTGTTGGATCAAGCTCCTCGCTCCAGCTTACCATAGAATGCATAGCGCATTGTTGTGGACCAAAGTCACCCACCATGTGGCACAACTCTGAAATCCATCGCTTCTACCTCACTGTGTCTTGGTACCTGCGGGCCAACCTCTCTCTGTCCCCACCCCACTTCCAGCCTCTAGAAATTTCTATTCTATATTTAGGTCAGCATTTTTCTAGCACCCTTATGTGACAGCGAACAGATGGTATTTGCCTTTTTGTGCCTGTTGTATCGCTCTTAACGCAATCTTACAGTTCCACCGATCTTCCTATAAATGATATGCTATCATTTCTTTTTATAGCTCAATAATATTCCACTGGAGATAGACACAGTAGATATACACCACATTTTATTTATCCATTTATCTCTTAATAGGCATCTAAGCTGATTTCAGCAGTAAAGATGGGTGTGCAGGAAACTCCTTGATTGCTGACCACTGCCCTTTGGATATGGAGCCAAAAGTGGTGTATGTAGCTGGCTTAGAGGATAGAACTATTTTTAGAGATTTGAGAAATTTCTGTGCTGTTCTTTGTAATAGGTACCTTTAACAGTGCAAGAGCACTCTTTTTTGCTACATTCTTGCCAGAATTTGTTTTGTCTTTTCTGTAGTAGCCTTTATTTATTTATTTATTTATTTATTTATTTATTTATTGGGTGTCAGGAATCGAACTCAGAATCTTGGGCTTGCTGTGCTGCTGAGTTCCGGCCCTTATTGTAGCTACTTTAACTGGGGTGAGCTGATATGTGATTGTTATCATTTGCACTTTTTGATGGCTAATGATGTCGAGTATTTCTTCAGAAGCTTGTTGGTCATTTGTATCTGCTCTTTCAAGAGGTGTTCATTCACATAATTTGCTCATTTTTAAATTGGATATATTTTTTTATTGAGTTTGATGAGTTGCTCATAGATTTTGAATATTAATGCTTTTTCAGGGCCAGCCAAAAAGCCCAGCAGATTAAAGCACCTGCAAGCAGGCCCAGGGACTGGGGGTTCGATCCCCTGGAGTGCACTGAGATGGCTATTGAGACTGGGCATGGTGGCACGTGCCTGTAATCCCAGCACTTGGGAGGCTGTAAACAGAAGAATCACTATGACTCCAATCTAGTAGTGAGGCCCTGAACTCCTGTAGACCCTTCCCTAAAAAAAAAAAAAAAAAAAAAAAAAAAAAGCTTTTTCAGGTGAGTAGGTTCAAAAACACTCTCCAGTGCTAGACATTGTTGTTGGGCCCTGTGGATTGTTTCCTTTGCATGCAGAGGCATTTTAGTTTGACAGAATTGTGCTTGTCTGCTTGGTTTTCGTTGCGCTTGTTTCTGTGTTCTTACCATAAAATTATCATTACTTGTACTGCTGTGTTGAAGGCTTTCCCCCCATTTTCTTCTGAAAGTTTCAGGGTGTTACACTTTACATTAAATTGACTTCAGTATAGGGGGAGAGGCATGAGCTAAGCTTCTGTCTTTTGCTTGTGAATATCAAGCTTTTCCAACACCACTTATTAAAGAGCCTGTGCATATCCCAAAGTATGAATTTGGTGCAATCGGATGGAACAGAGTGGCTACAAGTGACCCCTGTTCACTTGGCATCAACTGATGATCGCCGACCGCGCCCGCAGCCATTTCTGTAATGACCTTGATGTGCTGTCACCTCGATGTGGAATCTTCACTGTGGTAGATTATTGATGAAAGTATGAAGAAAACGTGTCACAATTTCCTGGGAAACTGCCAGGAATTACAAGTTCCTCAAAGGGAATGCCTAAAATCAGATGTATGAGGAAGATGATTTCATTTCATATCACTCCCTTTAAATTATAAAGGAGATTTCAGTCTTCTTGGAAGTGATGGGAGGAAAAGTTGCATATGAAGTAGAAAATAATCTCACTTCTTCTGTGGGACCCTCATTTCACCTGTCCTTGTCATATCGTGTTGGCCCAATGTGTGTGCATCTTAGGTGGAAGGATGGCCACCAGATCTTTGGCCGTAGTCATGCAAGCTACTGTGTGCACCTCTTGTCCTGGCTCTTGGGTCCGTTCACTCTGCATGCTGGAGAGGAGCGATTCCGAAGGCCGTAGGTGTGCAGCACTAGTTGTCTAGAGGACCACTTCTCTGGTCATCTCTCCTGTACCACACATGCTGCTTCCACTTTAGGAACTCCCACACCTCCCTCAGCCTTCAGCTAGTGCGAATAGCCTTGTAGTAGGGAATAGGGAATCCTACTTTCACTCCAAGGTACTTCGTGCATACAAAAGCCAGAATGACTCACAAACCATTTGTGTTCTACTCTGCCAAGGGATCCTCCTAAGGCAGCATGCTTTACTTGCATGAGGGGGGAATGGAAAACAGCCACTGTTTCAGTCAGCCACATATATGTGTGTGGGCTTACTCTATATTCATACCTGTATGACACATTTAAAATATGCATGCTTTGTTTATGCCCATGATGAATTATGTAGTTTTCGTTTCCAAATGATCTATTTACAACTAAACTTTTTTTTTTTTTTGCACAACCAGGGATTGAACTCAGGCCCTTTCACTTGCAAGGGAGGTGCTTATTCCACTGAGCATCTCCCCAGCCCCCCAACTACACTTCTGTCATAGCCCCTTTGTGGATTTCACACTATGGCATGGTTTTCTCTGAGTATAAGTAATTCTTACGCATGTCCTCTTGGATTTCTGCAGCGCTCAATGCCAAAGGAGCCATCCTTGCTGCCTTCGAAATGTTCCGCCTCAAGTCCTGTGTGGACTTCAAGCCCTATGAGGGAGAGAGCTCGTACATCATATTTCAGGCATTTTCTGGGTTAGTACAAAACATTAGAGTGTGCCTGGTAAGCACGGGGTCTTGAGTTCAATAGCTAGTACCAGCAAATAAAATAAAATTAGACTGGGAAAATCATAGCTCATACAAAAGTGGCATGTCTATTTAACAGAATAAAAGAAGAATTTTGAAGGAAACTACAAGCAAATCTTTCGTTATGAATTTTTAAATAATATAATATTTTTAATGCGCTAAGCAGAGAATACCACACACTGTTTGGAAAAATCTGGGACCCAGAGGCATCGATCTCTCTTAGCTTCTTGGGTAGGCTGTGTTTTAACATACAACCCTGTGGCTGGGGAGATAGCTCAGTGGTCTAAGCACCTCCTTGACAAGCACAAGGACCTGGGTTCAATTCCCAGTGTGACATGCCATGCAGGCCCTGTGCCAAGCCAGCCACCAAAACCAGGCGTGGTGGTGTACACCTATAATCTCAGTGCTGGGGAGGCTAAGATAGGAGGATCACTACAAGTCTGAGTTGAGTAGCAAGATTGTGTATCAAATCAATCAATCAATCAATAAGAGGCCAGTGAGATACTCAGTGGTCTAAAGCGCCTGCTTAGGCAAGCTTAGGCAGCTGCAGGGGACTGCAGTTCCATTCCTGGTACCACATGTCACACCAGTTCCACCCTCAGGGACAGCTGAGCTTTTATTTTTTTTTTCAAAATCAAGTTTATTGGACTATAAATGACACCTTTTTAATGGTGCTATTCTAAATTAATTACTCTCTTGGCTGCATCTGTATGAAAAATTCTAGATATAAATTTGCTCTCCAGAGCTATTTATCTCTAGGAGTTAATGGATGGCATATTCAGAAGGAAGAACTTGTGCTCTGTATGCCGACCAGCTTAAGCTCGGTGAGGCCAGAATCAAGGCCACTACCTGTGGGCAACAGGTGCCACTCTAAAAGTCTCCCTTGTGCTACAGCCCCATCTTGGTCCCAGGGTTTGGGTTGCATAGGTTGTCTAGTTCCGACCCTAGAGTTTTTGTTGATAGTGGAGGGATAACAGAGATGAGAAGGGAAGCCAGCCTGTAATCCAGCCGCTCGTGCAAAAGTTACATGAGAGAATAACAAATATGAACCGAAAATACTGATGATGCAAGGTAAATATCTAGCTCATCTCAAGAGATCTTTTCTAAGCTGGTTCTTTTATTTTAACAATTTTCAAAAGATGCACACCTACTGTGTACCGAGGAGTGCGCTACTCTAGAGGCACAAGAAGATTCAGGCTAGTGCCAGAGCCCGCAAGGCTTGCAGTTGGCCGCCAGGGTGGAGGAGGAAGAAATGCAGAGTTTAATGGTGGGGGCACGAGTTGTCATCAGACAGGAGGCGCACGTGCGGCGGCTCCATGTCACAGGGTGACTACAGCCAACAGCGGCGCACTGAACATTTCCAGATGGCCAAAAGAGAGCACTTAGGTGATTTCACTACCAAGAAATGTGATTTAAAAAAAAAAAAAAATCAAACCTAGTTTTATTCTGGTCTGTGTGACCTGCATTGCAGCTCAGAATTCTCTAGAAAATGATTTCACTTTCGTGGTCTTCTAAGGTGCTGGTCTATGGTTGGCGATCAACACGTGGGACAGAACCTCTCCATTGGCTCAGGGTGCGACTACAAAGCCATCATTGAGCATGAGATCCTGCATGCGTTGGGGTTTTACCACGAGCAGTCGAGGACCGACCGGGATGACTATGTGACCATCTTGTGGGATGAAATTATCCCAGGTGCGTGGGAAGCCGGTGCCGCAGAGTGGGGATGGCTGTCATCTGGGTGGCCTGCTGAGAGTGCCTTGGGGGCTACTCTGCTGGATCAAAAGGGACCCCAAAAAGGGGTCCTTCCCTGGCTCTGGAAGGCTGGAGGGAGCACGCTGATGACACCATAGCCTGCCTGGCAGGCACACACTGCAGCACTGTCTGTGCTTCTCTAAACCATCCTGTGATGACCTCTGCGCCAGGGGCCAGGTAGCAATCTTTGGCTCTTGGGGCAACCTGTGCAAGTGTTTGTGCCTGCTCACCCAGAGCTGAGATTTCAGATGAGAGCCGAGGTATCTATCTCCTGGTGGGGATGGTACCAGACCTAGTGTGCCAGGGTGCAGAGGGGAAAAGGGCCCAGAGTCACGGCATGGGTCAAAGGACAGAGCCCTGGGGCTGAGGCACAAAGTGCCACTGACTCGGTCTTATCTTCCTGCTGGCATTGCTGAAAATCTCATGAGCAATCAGAAAATGATGGCTCATCCTTTCATGATGGCTTCAGAGTCTTAGATCCCTTTCCCAAGGGCCAGTCCACTTGCTAGGGTGATCTGCAGACTTGCGGAGGTCTGCCTGGGCCTGGGTTGCTCAACACGTGTTTGCTTAGCATCTGAGTTTTCCATCAGATACGATTCCATGTACGGAAATTGCATGCCATCACCGGAGACCTGCTCTCGCATGGGACCCCAAACCCAAGAAGAGCATAAACAAGGACAGCGTTATTTCTCAGGGTCATTTGGGACTTTTATTGCTCCTCACTCGGAGTGATCTAGTCATGTTGTTTCACCTAAGAGGACACCATACGAGCATGTGGCCTCTCTTTCCCAGCCCATTCCCTTGTCCTGAGTCATAACTGTGGTTTTTCCTTTCCACTATGGAAGCACTCAGTTTTTGAGGTCTTACAGCCATGCCCTTCAGTGTGTATGTCACTTGTGGCTGTTTTGGGCAGCAACAGCAGTGCTCAGTAGCAGTGACAGAGAAAATACAGGTAGTAAAGCCCAGAACCTCTCCTATCTGACCCATGATAGGAAGTTTGCAGATGCCCTTGGGGTGCAGGATTGCTCCCCATCGGGGCTCTGGCAATGAGTCCTGCGGAGGCAGGCTGAGCCCTGTTCCCTTCTGGGTCACTGTCTTCTCAACAGGGATCTTGGGACGTCATGGGCAAAGCAAAAGGCACTGTGTAAGACTTAAAAGTTACTCAAGCCATTTATTTGTAAGCCAATCTGATAAGAATCCTTGAATAAAAAATATGAAGCAATCTCTTCTACGCCAATGACTATAGGGGGAAGTTAAGACCTGCAGGGAGTGGCAAGTGCCAGCTTCAGCAGCTCCCCAGGGCCACCAGACTGGGGGAGCCCAGTCCTTACCAATGGACACTCATCACAGCTCCGTCACCTCATGTGACATCCTAGCAGCAGGTGATTTCTGGGAGCAGTCACTTTCCCTCTGTCCTGTGTGTGTCACTTATGCCTCTCAGAGGTGTCCTACTTTGAACAGGCTTCAGTCTTTAAGTCCCCAAGAGTGGGAGAAGCAGGCATGGTCTCTTCCTGACAGCAGACACACACACCCACACCCACACCCACACCCACACACACACACACACTTTGCATTGCGTCCTTAAATCTATTCCTATATTTAATAATTTATAATTATCAATATATACTTTATATACTACAATAGGTATTTTATGGTCATTTCATTCCAATAATTTTATACATATTATAATGTTAGGCTATTGATTAATAATTACTATCTATTCATTTATACGTATAGTAAATATAAATTATGTTCACATGGTTAAATCAAAGGCGTAGTCTATCCCTTTTGTGTCTCTGAGCATCTGGCTGGAGAGAAATGGTTGGAGGTGCTCACTGACTGGCCCCACTGTGGATCTTATCCCCAACAGGTTACGAGCACAACTTCAACATCTACGACGACACGCTCATCACAGACCTCAACACGCCCTACGACTACGAGTCCGTGATGCACTATGCGCCCCTCTCATTCAACCAAAATGCCAATGTCCCCACCATCACGACCAAGATCCCCGAGTTCAACTCCATCATCGGGCAGCGCCTGGACTTCAGCGCCATCGACCTGGAGAGGCTGAACCGGATGTACAACTGCAGTGAGCGTCAGGCTGGGGCGGGTGTGCCGGGCCCGCCGTAGCTTCGGGTTGATGCCCTTTCACTCTTGAACATTCTGGTAACGGGACCATGGGTCAAACCACGTAACTAAGGCATGCTACTTCCAGACCTGAAAAAATTATAGCATCTGCCCACCGGATGGCCAAGAAATCAGTTACAGACTTGCATTTCATAAAGTAAAAATATTAGGCCAGTGCCAGGAGCATTTATTGTCTAACTTCTTTAGGTTTTTAATTTTTTTTTCTTAGCTTTTAAAGAGAATAAGGGCCTACCAGATAGCTCAGAGGACTAAAGCGCCTGCTTAGGCAGGCTCAGGGATGGGGATCAATCCCCTGTGTGCCGTGCCGGTCCCACCGCAAGGGTGTACTGAGATGGAGATTGAGACTGAGCATGGTAGTGCGCACCTGTAATTCCAGCGCTTAGGAGGCTGAAAGCAAGAGGATCACTATGAGTCTGATCTGTGTAGTGATACCCTGTAGGCACTCTATTAAATGCATAAAAAATGAATAAAAAGAATTTTAAAAATAGAAGCAATACAGAATTTGACTAAACAAGATGATAAGATTCAACAATGACTATTTATTCATTTGATATAGGGTCTCACTACACAGTTCAGACTCATAGTGATCCTCCTGTCTCAGCTTCCCCCACTCTGAGATCACAGGCATGTGCCACCGTGCCCGGTTCTGGGACTGGCATTGCATCCCGTACCAGAGATGGAACTTGTGTCTTCATGCTTGCCAGGCAGGTGCTTAGACCGCCGAGCTATCTCTCCAGTCCTCACCAATGACTATTACACTGCATATTGTAGTCTTCAAATTAGTAGTTCAGATTACCAGATATAAGCATACAAAGTGCATAATTATGTAAAAGTCCGGGTAGGCAAAGAGCTTGAAATTTTTTTAAGCCCTGGAAGATTCTTTACCCAGTTTATTCCTAGAATATCCTAAGCCCTTGGGTAGTTTATTTTCTAGGACAACCCCACTAATCTTGAGAGAGATAATCGTTATTTCTGTTCAAGAAAACATGCACTGGGGCCGGGGAGATGGCTCAGTAGAATAAGTGCTTACCTGGCAAGTGCAAGGCCTTGAGTTCAATCCCTGGTACCGCAAAAAAAGAAAAGAAAAGAAAGCATGCACTGTGTTCACTAAGTACAGTACTATAAGTACCTTGGTCCTGACCTAGAGGGGCCCCTGTTGGCTTCTCCATAGTGCAGATGCTTGGAGAGCTTTCTACCTTGGTTCTGTGAGACAGGTAGGCCTGTGTCTATGCTGATGAGTTCTGAGATCTACCTCGCTGCTGTTGATTTACATTTGAGAAAAAAATCCAGAAAATGAGAAGCTCATGCACCTGTTGCATTGGCCAGTGAGATTTTAGTGGCTGAACATACTCCCCCCTTGGCTGGGCTATGCTAAATCTTTTTAATTACCGGATCAAAATGTCCTTTGCAGCCACCACGCACACCCTTTTGGATCACTGTGCTTTTGAGAAGACAAACATATGCGGGATGATCCAGGGCACCAGAGACGATGCAGACTGGGTCCACAAGGACAGCTCACAAGCCGGACAAGAGGACCACACCATGGGCGGCCAGTGTACAGGTGAGTGGTGGTGAAGGGACTGGGTGACAGGGTTGCCTAGGTAATAGAGGTCAGCATGGGTCACCCCAGTAATCCACTCTGAAAATCTGAACCAGGACAAAGAGCACTTCCCTTATCTTAGTTATTACCTCAATAAACACATCAGAGCGCTGCACGTGCCAAAGTGAGGCGTATGTTGGCCTCAAGGAAAGTCATGTGGACATGTGGTTGGTGAGACGTGGCTAAGTTCCCCAGAGCAGTACCCTCCACTAGAAATACAATGCTAACCCACATGTCATGCGAAACTTTCTAATAGTTCGATTTGGCCCTACACACCACACCGGCCCCACCCTGGGAGCTCGGAGCTGACCATAGAAATGGGGCATGGTAGTGCACACTAGTAACCCCAGCCCTGGGGAGGCAGAAAACAGGAGGATCACTATGACTCCAAACTGCATAGTGAGATCTTGTACCAAATACATTTTTTTTCCAAATACATTTTTTAAAAAAAGGAAGATAATTTTATGTAGGTGAAATTGGCTTCAACCAAGTATTTTATTTAACCCCATGTATACAAAGTATCAGCATTTTGTCGCATAATCAATATCAACATCATCATGAGATTCTCCTTTTGGCATCCCTTATCATGGTGTCTCTCGCCCTTACACCCACCTCAGTTGGGAGGGGTCAGACCTGGCCCTCGGTGGCCACAGGTACTTGGAGGCCACTGTATCCAACAGCACAACTTCAGGAGGTTCCAGGATGTGGTCTGTGTGGACAGCCAGATTGAAACCTGGCTTCACCACTTAGTAGTTGGGGTTACAGGAAGTTGTGGCTGCCTATGTGTTTCTTTAAACAAAAACATCTTTGCATGGGTAAGACATCCTGAACCCCAGGTATTGATCCACACTTCACAGGGGTAGATGAAGGCCACTCACCAAGTCCCCACCAGCTCATTCCCTGTTGGTTTATCTTCCCTTTTTCTTCTCTTCCCATCATGTCCTCTTTTATCCTTTCTTTTTCTTTTTGTTTTTCTGTGATACTGGGCATGGAACCCAGGGGTTCTTGTAAGCTGGGCAAACATTCTACCCCTATGGCTGTACTCCCAGCCCCTTCATTTATGTTTGTTTCTATTTTAGCATCCTTTGAGTATATGTCTCCTGTGAAAACCATCACTCGCCTTTTCGGAAGTGGGTGGGGTCAGAACTGTAAGAGCTTTTGCAGGACTGGGTTACAGTGCAGTTGCTCAGTCCGTGTCCAAGAGTGGGCTTGGTTTCTTTCCCACAGGAGACCTGGGTTTGTCAAGGATGCCAGGCCCCCAGTGAGGGACCCAGAGGTTATGAGACACGGGCATTGTGCCTCTGGCCTTGGCAAGGGCAACAGTTTCTGCCCCTGATTTGAACAATTGAGCTGATGAGGAAACAGACACCACATTCCTGAGACTTGGGCTGGGATCTGAGTTTCTTCAACTCATGGGCTAATGCTTCACACCCTTGAGAACCCAGGCAAATGGAAAGCAGCACTGAGCTCGCAGCCTTAGCCTTAGCCTTGGCTGTGTCCCCCGAGGCAGAACATGCATTGCCATTGACCTTCTGATGTTTCTCAGAAGAACTTTAGCTGGCACTTCCTGGATGGATTGTCACCTTGTGCCCAGGGGAAAAGTGGAAAGAGAGAGTGGTGTGCCAAGCCAGGCACGGATACCAGCTCCTGTCCCCCACAGGTGCCGGCTACTCCATGCACCTCGACACGGGCACAGGAGCCTTGGAAGAGGCAGCCCTTCTGGAGTCTCGGATTCTCTACCCACAGAGGAAGCAGCAGTGCCTACAGTTCTTTTACAGAATGACAGGGAGCCCCTCTGACCGACTGGTCATTTGGGTCAGAAGAGATGATGGCACTGGCAACGTCCGCAAGCTGGTCAAGATACAGACCTTCCAAGGTACGCAGGGGCATCACACGGGGCTGCTCCGGCTTAGAACCAGGGCCAGCTCCTCCTTCCCTCCACCCTCTTCTCCTCTCTTCACCTCTCCTTCTCCCACTCTGCTTCTGCTTTTCCCCTCCTCCAGATCTGGTGATGTCTGACAGGTTTGAACCCCTCTAGGCATGTCTGAGCCCCTCAGCAATCAGAAGCAGCACTGTAAGTAAACAATCTGTGCTCATAAATCCAGTATTCGCTCATGTTTTGCACAATGCCAGGGCCAGGAGAGAGAGCTTGGAAGGGTGAACGAGGGGAAGGGAAAGGAGAGGGAAGCAGAACTGAAGCTCCTGGAGACATGGCAGCTAAATCCATGGCTGCCAAGTGCCTTCTCAGCTGGTTGAGAATACGGAATGGTGTCGCTGCTTAATCTGCTGACGTAACTCATGTCTGCTTGTCTAGGTGGAAGGAACCTGTCCACTTGTCTGTCTCTACTTCATGACTATGCTCTCTCATTCCTGGGTGCTGCTTTGTGTGTTTCTATAAGGTGCTTTGCATGAAGCTTTGAGCTACTCAGACAGCAGGGGGTGTGAGGAGCAGCTAACTGTAAACTTGGGGTTAAAAAACATTTTTCTTCCGCTGTACTAGGAATTGAACCCTTGGCCTTGCACCTGTCAGGCAAACCCCCTCTACCCCTGAGCTACACCCTTCACGTTCAGAAGGCCCTGTGGAGTGGTCATTATTTGACTTCTGACTCATAAAATGTCTATTTCAGATAGTTCAGCCAGATACATGGGCATTTAAGTGTTAGCAGGGCGGGTAGCTGAGGTCTCAGAAGGAATCCCAGAACCTGGGAAGTTGAACGGCAGTGGCAAACACATTCATGACTGGGATTTGAGCAAAGATGGATTTTTTTTTTTTTTTAGAGCTCTTTTCCCTTTCTAGACAGGGTACTCCCTAAAGGTTGCCTAGGCAGTCTCATGGTGCCTGCCGACAGGGTTGCTGTGAGGTTGTGCCCCATGGCTGGGTACAGAGAGACATTTGGAGCAAGGATTCCTTAAGTGTCAGCCGCCGTTATCAGCAGCCTTTCTCTGTCCTCAGGAGACTCTGACCATAACTGGAAAATTGCCCACGTGACACTCAGAGAGGAAAAGAAGTTCCGCTACCTTTTCCAGGGCACAAAAGGTGACCCGCAGAACTCAGCCGGGGGCATTTCCCTGGATGACATCACCCTGACGGAGACGCCCTGCCCGGCAGGAGTGTGGACAGTGCGGAACATCTCTGGAGTCCTCCAGAACACAGAGAAAGGGGACAAGCTCCTGAGCCCGCGGTTCTACAACTCCGAGGGTTATGGTTTTGGGGTGACCTTGTACCCCCATGACAGAGCAACCTCCACTGTCTCCGGCTACCTGGGCATAGCTTTCCACCTGTGCAGTGGGGAGAACGATGCTATCTTAGAGTGGCCCGTGCAGAACCGGCAGGCGTCCATGACCATACTTGACCAGGAGACTGATGTCAAGAATAGGATGTCCTTGAACAGGATGCTCACGACCTCCCTGTCACACACATCTGCAGGTCAGTAGTTCGGAGGGGCTCACTGATGTGTTTGGCATCTGTGCAAGAAGTGTGTTATTCCCACCACATTTTTTTACACTGTGTATAAGATGGGATTAAAAGATACTATGAACACCTACATTTCAAACATGACTAGAGGCTGGCAAGATAGCTCAATGGACTAAGGCGCCTGCTCAGGCAAACTTAGGCAAGTGCAGGGACCACAGTTCGATCCCCGGCACCCAATGTTGTGCCCGCCCCACCCCCAGGCTGTGCTGAGCCCACCACAGCGTCTGGGCATTGTGGCCCATGCCTGTAATCCCAGCACTGGGTGGGGAGGCTGAAACAGGAGGATCACCATGAGACTGAGCTGTGTCGTGAGACCCTGCAACAGCCAAATAGATTGAAAAACAAACAGGAAAGCAAGACTACAATAGAGGACACAGCGCCAGGAATCCCCCTCCCTGTGCTCCCTCTTCGCTTAGAACACACTCATCTCGTCACCCTCACCACTTTCTGAGGCAGCTCTGATACCCTCTTTTCTGCATGTCTTCAGTTTCGATGTCGTGGCTGCCTCCGTGTCCCAAACTGATTCACAACAGTTACCTTTCACGGTCATTTTGACTTTGGCGCAAGAGCCACGAGTCACCGAGACTGACTGAATAACATGCAGGAGGATGTGCTGCAGTGGTTTATTCAAGCCTGCCTTTCTGTTGGGTGTCGCTTGATGCTCACTGCACTTTTAACCAGACCTCACAAACATTAAAGAAAGAGGTCGCCAAGAACTGCTTCAGAAAGAGCCCAGAGGGATGGGATAGGTGTACCTGAAGCGAGGGGGGATTGCTTTGGGGGCATTCATGACAACGACTTTGCTTTTATTGTAACACATGTTTTAGACTTCAAGCATTCACTGCATATTCTGATCAGCCCCCTAGCAACAACTCCTCACACTGGAGTATTAGGTTGACATCTTCAATGCCATGCTTTCCTGCTTCCCTCTTCTCACTCCTCAGGTAGGTGTCACCGGCCTGTGAGGGGCTGGGCTCTGTGCCGGGTACAAGGAGTACAAGGAGTCAGGTGGCCCTGCCTCCCCAGCTCAGGCTGGCCTGATGGGTGCTGCTCGTCACCTTCAGATCCTCAGGCCCCACTGGGCTTTGTGAACTGATTCCTAAACTATTTCCCAATGTCTGTGTGTGCGTGACATAAACCCACCTCCATTACAAATGGGCAAACTGCTTTGTCCAAAGGAGAGGCAGGTCTTAAGAAGATCAGGCTGTGGCCCCTCCCCTTGAAAGAAGCTACCAGTCACAGGCGCGTGTGCACAGAGCCATTGTCTGCCCCTCGCCTCCCAATTCTAAATTTTAATTCTCCTGAAGAGAGCGAATGACTCAAAATTTCCCAACATAGATATTTTTTTCTGATTATCAAAGCCACTTGCAAGGTGCATGTTATCACTCAAGGTACCAGGTGATGTGATGCTGCGCTGTTGTCATTCTGCAGCTATCAATGGCTCTGTCATCTGGGACAGGCCGTCCACTGTGGGCTCCTACGACAAGGACTGCGATTGCTTTCGGAGCATCGACTTGGGCTGGAGCAGAGCCATCTCACACCAGATGCTGAGGAGGAGGAGCTTCCTTAAAAACAATGACCTCATTGTGTTTGTGGACTTCGAAGGTACTTTTGCTGATCTTCCTTGGTTAATAAATAATCCTAGGCTTCAGCTGCCTTACTGATTTTCAAAACAACCTGTGGAAGGTAGGGATCTTTCATGAAAAAATGAGGTTTAAAAAGAAGTAGGAAAAGAAAGGGGGAAAAAAAGCCACATCTTACTCAATTGGTCAGGCATGCCCTTCTTCATTTTATTATATTTTTGAATATTAATTGACACACAAAAATTATTCATGTTCCAGAGCACCATGGGGCATTTTTTGCATGTATTCTTTGCATTTCATTCAAGCACCTCCACAGCATCTATCATTCTTCTAGGGTGAAAACAATATTTTCCATTATCCTTGGAATGAAGCACAGTTTCATTTGTTAAGGCATCAGTTCTTCTGGATAATTTCTCAAGCATAACAGTCTGCAGAGTTTAGATTAGTTTCAGTCTAATGTCACACTGTTTTGCAAGTTCAATACATAAATGTGATGGGACTACTTTAAAATAAAGAAGCTGGCACCACAAGGATCAGCTGGATTTAGGACCACTTTTCCAAAAATCAGTAGTATTCCTACGGGACAGCAGTGGCCCAGAAACCTTGCCTGGAAGTCACCATAGCCAATTATTTGTCCCAATTGTCCTCACCACTTCTCTTTTCTGCAGACCTCACCCACCTGAGCAAAACAGAGGTGCCGGTGAGCTCTACTGCCCACAGGCTGGTCCCCGCAGGCCTTGTGCTCCAAGGACAGGAGCAGCAGGCCCTGGAAGAAGGTTCTAGAAAGGCTGACCTGGATGAAGCCCCACCAGGCAGGCTGGGCCGACAGAAGCGGTCCGTGGAGAACACAGGCCCACTGGAGGACCACAATTGGCTGCAGCATTTCAGAGACCCATGTGACCCGAACCCATGCCAGAATGAGGGCATCTGTGTGAACGTGAAGGGCACAGCAAGCTGCAGGTAGGTACGGGCCTGGGCCAGGCTGGCATGATGCTGGTCATGGTAAGCCAAGACCTCCATCACATGACCTGAGGAGATGGCTTTCTCAACTAGACACAAGCGCACTCTGAAGTGGGCTGACACTGCCCTAGCAGACCAGTCCCACCTCCCCTGTGTCCCCTGATGTTTACCCCTTCCTCTCTTCTGGGGAACAGCATAGCACCCTTGGTGTTTCTGGAATTTCTAATCCTGTTGTAGCCCTTCTATGTGTTGGCCACTTCGACTGGGCCTGAACATCCAGGGAAGTTTGAGAGACACCACGCAGGATACCAACATTATAGGGACATTTGGCTTAATATTGTCTGAAGTCAGTGCAGTAAATCAAGCTCTACCTGGAAAATGTCCTCAGATCTTGCAGAAGGTCCATGTCAGGAGACAATGTCTGCTGAAATCCTCCCTTACTCTTCCTCCTGCAACCTTGGTGGCCAAGAGGCCTGGTCTAAAGATACCCCTCTCAGGGTTCAGTTTCATGGTGAAGCACTAGCCATGTGACTGGAAGCAAACTGTCATCATTCCTGTGGCTCTCCTGGAAGGATGACAGCCTGCCCATGAGCTCTGCTGCAAAGGGTTGTCATGGGATTAAATGAGTCGAATCTCATGGATGTGTGGCACGGGCCAGGCCCAGCCTGCTCACTAATGCTCTCTGCCATCCTTGCCACATGAAGCTTGCTGGCAGGCAGCACTTGTGGCCAAATAGCTGCACAGGCCCCGTGTCCCTTCCCCAGGTGCGTCTCTGGACAAACCTTCTTCTATACGGGTGAGCGCTGTCAGGCCATGCAGGTGAATGGCAGCATCCTTGGCCTGGTGATTGGAGGCACGGTCGGTGTGATCTTCCTCACCTTCGCCATCACCTCCGTAATGCTCCAAAGGCCCAGGCCGTGACCCACCCTGGACGTGACCACGCTGCAGAGTCGCCTCCTCCGCTCCGACCTTCCCTCCTCCTGGGCGGCGATCTGAGCAGCTTCCAGTTTGTTTTGAATTGGCCTCTAGAGACCGTGCCTCGGCTTCCTGTGTGATTCTCTTCAGGCCGCTGCCTCCACGTGGGCCTGTGGCCAGGTGCGATGTCCCGAGCCAAGGCGCATCTCCCAGGATTAGCTTTGCGATAGTTGCGAGCTCCAGCAGGCAGGCACCTGTCGTGCTCACTACCTTGCCATCCCGTGCCTAGAGTGTGCCCAGGGGCACACAGTGGGCCCTCAGGAGATGGCGAATGGGTGAACCAATAAATGAATGAATAACCAAAGCAAAGAAGCTCTCCTGTCTCTGTCTTAGATCAGGAGTGCAAAAGGAAATCCACTTGTGTGTGAATTAATCAGATACTAATTTTCATCAGACACACTGGTGTTAGGACCCTTTTAACATTTTTTAAAGGATTTCAAGTGAATGAGTCCTCTAAGAAACTGAGATTCAGTCTTTTTCTCTTTCACTGATTCTAAGGAAAAGATTTAAAACACACACACACACACACACACACACACACACACACACTGGGGCACTGGGGTAGTGGTTCTTACCCATAATCTTAGCACTTAGGAGGCTAAGGCAAGAAGATCACAAGTTCCAGCCCAGCCTGGGCAAATTAGCAATGTAGCGAGATCCTTCTCAAAGTAAAAGATTTTAATAAAAAGACTGGCAGTGTATCTTAGTGTTGGATCATCTTGTTCATGCATGAGCTGTTATCCACACACACACACCAAGAGTCATTATTAATTAGTCCAAATAATCATAGTCAAAGGTCTGAGAAATATCTGTGGCAAAACTTTAAATATTATCATCTCTAATCACACCAGAGGGTTTGTTATTAGCGCAAAGAATGCGGGAAATAACCTCAGCATTGATGGATTAGATTTATCAAAATGCCTATGAGGAGACCACTGCAGCCAACCTCAGGAGCTGCCTTGGAGCGGACCCTTAGCCTAGGACTAAGTTTGGGCCTGAGTTTCCCACTTGTTAGCTGATCGCATTGGCCCATGCAACCAGACCAGAACCTCCTATGCAGGGACGACGGAATTTTACGACTCTGCACCTTCAGATGGGAACGCTGGTGGCCAGGGTCCACCAGGTGGCGACCAAGCCTCAGGAGAGGCAGGTGTGTGGCTGGAGGTCAGAGCTGGCTGCCTCCTGGACCCAGTTGGAGGTCCTGTGGGATGCTTTGCAGGGACAGCTGTAAGAGGATGCCTGGAACCTGGGAAAATGCCCACAGTCCAGAGAAAAACAGCAAATACATGTAGGATTGTAATCCAAATCCGAGGCCTCTTCCCATGGCTCCTCGAGTGGGGCTGGGTGGCAGGATGCAGGACAGAGGACAGCACCAATCACCCCTGGGGCCAGAGAGCACAGTGCCGAGGGTACTCTTGTATGCTGCCGCTGGCTGCTGTCGGGCACAGGCTAACAATTCTGCATTCAGACACTGGTGTCAGGATATTCTTGCAAGAGCTTGCAGGTGAGCTGTGTGTGGTGCAGCAAACAAAGCCAGCACGTGCTTCTTCAGTTTCCTGCCTTCATACCATTCCTGGCATACAGACCCAGTGCTGCGATTTGAAAGGTGGAGGCATGCGCATGCCTATGTGTGTGTGCATGCGTGTGTGCACATCTACATAGGTGCATCTGTAAATCTGCGTGCATACATGTGTGCCCATATACATGCATTCCTGAGTTTGCACATATGTGCATATTACATGTGTGCATGCATGTACACGTGAGCCTCTGTGAGGTTGCATGCACTTGTGCATGTGTGCCAAAGGAAGGGGAATATGCCTGTGCTAAATGGCTGGGCAGAAGACCCAGCTGCTTCCTGGGAGAACCCCCAAAGCTCTCGCTGTGTGCATATTCCTGGCCCAGGACAAGCACAGCTCCTGGGGGTTCTCTGCTGATGCAGACCACGGTGCAGCACTTCTGGTCCTCTTGCACTTTTGTCAGGACAGCTACCGCCACCTGCCAGGTGCTGTGCATCCCTGGACATAGAGATGGCCCATGAGCAGGATGCGGTAACCCTGTCTCAGTGACCCTCGCTGGGACAGAGGAACCAGGTCGGTCTATGTCGGACTTTCCCTGGAATCCAGTTCTAATGCGGGTGGCCCCAGCCTCACCTCATTCCTCTTTCTTCTGCACTGAGGTCATCATGGGGCTGATCATTCCCCAAAGAGGTCACCCGCATCTACCCCATGGATCACACCCTCCAGGGACTTGACATCTGGGCCATTGCACTGGGACAGCTCTGGGACAACTCTCAGGGAACATGAAGTAGATGTCTATGGCATTTGTGAGTCTGTAGAAATAGAGCACTTTGTGATTCATTGGGATGTCTGTCTGTCCTTGTTCTGCAGCTTCCTGTCCTCCACACAGAAGAGAACAGGAGTAGAGTGTAAAACTTAGCAAAGGAAGAGGTTGGAAGGAGTCGAGATGTTAAGATACAGGCCTCCTGAACCTAGGCTCGGAGGAGGTGGTTGGATCTCAGCCTCTCTCACCCTGAGTCCTGTCTCCAGGGCCCGTGCCTGTTCTCCCACTCCAAGAGCCCATAGAGATCACCTGTCGGGTGGCTCTGTGCATTTATTTATTTATTTATTTATTTATTTATTTATTTATTTATTTATCTAGTGTGTGTGTAGGGTCTCACTACGCAGCTCGGACTCATAGTGATCCTCTGTTTTCTGCCTCCCTAGTGTTGGTATTACAGGCGTTAGGCACCACGCCTGGACTCCACAGCTAGCTCAGTGCACCGGGGGCGGGGCCAGCACAGTCTGTAGTGCCAGGCCTCGAATCCTGGCCCCTGCGCTGGCCTAAGCTGAGCTATCTCGCTGGCCCTTCTGTGCTTTTATTGTTACCATCCTCTCGGGGGCAGCACACTCGGGTCTGGAATGTAGGGCTGCGGCATTCACAGCAGGCACTTAACTCTGGGCATGGTCTCCGTGGCTATTTGTAATTTTTAATGAAATGCAGCCATCCAAACAGTACGCACAAACACAGAGCACAGTCCGGTACTCAGGGAAAGTTCTGCCATTTGCTCATCAGAGTAAAGTGCCATCGGGAGCAGACTCGGCCACTGTACCCTTCCTCCCTGGAAGCTTTCCCCGTGGCTGTAATAGACACAAGTGAGACGTCACGGAATGCTCAGCGCGTAATTGCCTGGGTGCATGAAGATGGAGGGAAATGGCCCACGGCAGGCTGCACGACACACCCAGGGCTGCCACATACCCGGTAATGTAACAGCCACGGCACAGGATGACCCGCTAGGAGATGCGGCCACCGAGCTGTGCCACGAGAGACAGGTGGGGGGGGGGTCTGTTTCCAGCGCAGTATGTCAACTGTGTCAATGACTGGGCATAAAAATACGTAACTTTTGATTTCCAAACATAGGACAGAATAAAACACGAGGCTTTTCGGATGCACTCGACGATGTTAGTCGCAGAGGGGTACTTGGGGACCTGACCCAGAAGCACCGACACACCCTGGGCATGCTCGGTCCCTTTGCTCTGGCCTCCGCGAGCAGGGCCCCGGATGTGTGACTGGCCCCAGGGAACTGCGTCTCCTGGGGCACTGATGGTAAATGTTATCCACTCGAGGATGTGGTTTCCTCTATTTCTCTCTCTCTCTCTCTCTCTCTCTCTCTCTCTCTCTCTCTCTCTCTCTCTCTCTCTCTCTTTCCCCCTTTCTTAGCTAGGAAAATATCAGGAACACACCAAACTCATTCCCCATGGCTTACTTTCAGTTTCGATTTGGGAAGCTTTTTTTTTTTTTTTTCTACTCTCAGTGTTGCAGTTTCTGAGGGATTATATTACACCATCAGCATGGAGGTCATAAGACGTGGTCCTTAGTGTGGTTTTTCTTTATTCTTTTTCTTTTTCATTCCTTCCCTTTTCCCTTCTGTTTCTTCCTTCCCTCCTTTACTTCCTCCCTCCCTGCCTCTCTCTCTTCCTTCCTTTCCTCTCCCTTCCTTCCCTACCGCCCACCCTTCCACCCTCCATTCCTTTCTTCACTGAGGCACTAGCTTTTTACTTACTGTTTTGATCAGAGCTTATCTTTGTGGCCAACGACAAGAAATGAACATGTCTCTTTAGAACTCTTTCTTACAGTATGGACAGAAGCTGGGCCTTGGGAGACGCACAGTTCACTTAAATACTATACACACTGGGCGTCACAGGAGGGGGCGGGGGGAGCAGAAACAGACACAGCAATTCTTTTCCCTCTGTCTTTACAGAAGAAAGCGTCTTGGTGAGAAAGTCTTTTCAGCGTCTGCTCCCAGGTGCCTGTGGAAAGCGTCCCCAGCTCCGCCCGGGGCTGTTCTCCACCATCTCCAGGAGGCCACGCGGCCACTGTTCTCAGTGCCTAGCGGAGCAGTGAATAAGCACTGGAGGAGTTTTCCACTGATGAACTGGTTGTTTCTGGAGTAGACACGTTGTACGTTCCTGAAAGACAGAGCACCCTCTAAGGCCCACAGAAGAGCCAGTGTGGACTACAGAGTGAATGCCCCTGGGGCCAAGGGAGCTGGGTCCAGGGCCCTGGGAGCTCGCCATGCCTGGGACCAAAGCCACACCTCTCTCCTCCCTACCCTGAAGCCAGAGAACAGCCAGCACAGGCGCCCTGCCCTTAGCGAGCGCGAGGCTGACAAGCACTTGTCCTCTTTCCACAGCCAGAAGGCCTCCAGCTGGCCAGCACCTGTCCCCATGCTACCGCATGCACTGCCTGGACCCTGGTTGGGAGATGCAGGGATGCTCTTGGCAGAGAGCTGGAGGCAAAGGCTTACAAAGGGAGGAAAGGGATGACACAGAAAATCACAGGGGAAGGAAAGGCAGACCAGACCAAAGCAGATGGGGACAGCGACAGACAGGGCAGTCGGGCTGTCAGGCTGGGTGCTGCAAGGTTGCTGGGCAGCGGTGGCAGGACAGTGCAGAGAGGGGAGTGTGTGAGGGAGTGGGGAGGGCGAGGGCCTACCCTACCATCACACTGCTGAGCTGCCACTGCTAACAAGGTCTCTGTCACTGCCTGGGGGGACTTTGGGAGCTGCTGCCAACATAAACCAAAATCACAGTGATTATGGACCTCCACAGGTCAACATGGGGTGCAGTGATTACCCCCAGAGCCCATCCAGAGGCAATGACTAGGCATCTCAGACTCTGGTACCCTGGGGACAAAGCTTGCACCCCAAATTTTATCAGACTGATTCACAAACGAGGAGTGCACGCCACGGGGCCCTTGATGTTGCCTGATTCTGAGCAGACAGAGTCATCCTGTAGTTCTCACTATTCTGCCTTCCACCCAGGCATGAAGCATTCCATGGACAGGGCTGGCAGCAGGCAGTGGCCCTAATATGCCCTGGAGATGCAATCCTGTTCCAACAGGTTGAATCAGTGACTTTCCAAGTGAGGAAGAAAGTCCACTGGTTGGACGCATAACTCAGAAAACACAAAGTCTCTGGAGGTCTTGCAGGGCTAAGTTTAGTAATCTCAACATTTGCCTCGCTGTGAAAAGCTTTTGTCTAGAGTAGGGAGATCTGAGATCCATTCTGTCTCAAAAAGTTATACAGAGTTTTAGAGATTACTTTCTGGTTGGTGGACAGTGGCATGGAATAGGGACTTCGATTTACCAGAGTGGCTGAGACTTACTGCCCAAAGTCATTAAATCTACCCACTTCCTGTCTCCAGTATGAGCTGTATTTATAATAGAGTAGCTAACTGGGTGATTTCTTGTATGGAAATTTAAAAACTTAATGTCAATGTATACAGAAGCAGACTCCACAAAACGGAGAGGAGGGAAGGAACCCCTCAGCAGAGTGTTGCAGCAGGATTTTCTAGGCACCTTTAAGTCACTACATACCTGTTTTACCAAAAAGGTTGTTAAATCTTCTCGATATTGGAGAACTCATGGAGAACACGGGTGTAGTTGAAGCCAGGGAAGTGGACTAGAATAGAGAAAAAAGATGGCGCTGTGGGAGGAGTCGTCTGCTGCCCTCTAGCGGTTGTTCTCCTGCCTGTCTAACTCTACCCCTGCAGCCACGTGGAGACGCGGGGATTTAACAGTAGAAAAATAGATTTCAAATATATGGTTCCTTCCTCCCCTCCACTCCCTTCCCCTCTCTTTAAAAAAAAAAAAAATCTTTTATTGGCACATGCAATTGGACCAGCACCTTCTGCATGCTGAGCACGTGTTCTACCACTGAGCTATGCCCCCAGCTCAAATACATATTTTATCGTTTGGTACATTTACCAGATGTGCGAAAGGTAAGTCAGTATTTTCAAGGACAGTAGTCTTTATGGTTTATATCTAGCTGTTCCCCACAGTCTCCTGTGCCCACTAGGCTGAGATTTTAGAAGATGATTGGGCTATAGGGTGTCACCGTTGACTTGCCATGAGGAGATAGAGATCTGATCCCAAGAGCGGTCCCTGGGGTCATGGTCGGAGGGGGCCTACAGTTTTTCCTTCCCCGCTATGTTTCCTGAGGATCAGGCTGCGTTCTCCCCAACCCTCTCTGCGGCACTGCCTGCTTTGGAGCCAGCTGACCACAGGTGGAAATGGGAGCCGAAGGACCCTCATCGTCCTTAAGCTGCAGGTGTTGGGTATTTTTGTTCAGTAACCAAGAAGCTGACTAAGACAATAGCTGTGCTTCCAAATGAACATTGGAACAGTCTATCCATCGCTCTTGCTCAAGTCGGCTTCTCTGATATCCCAGATGCCCCAGAAGACTGTCTTGCATCTAGAGTTTAATGATAGCCTCAAGCTTAGCTCCTCTGTCACTTAACTACCTACTTAAAGAATTAGGGGAGGTGTTTTAATGATTGCTCCATGGTTGTGTTCAGAACAACACGAGAAGTGGACACTATTCGATCTTCTATGGCAAAACTAGGCATGGAAGTAGAAGGGCTTGGGTTTAACCCTACTGGCAAGAGTCCCAAGGCTAAGAGCCCCCATGCATCCTCCCACTAGCACAAGTCTCTAGGCGGTGAGAAGACAGGTCCCCAGGGACAGTGGCTACCTTGGAGTGCTGGGAAGACCGTCTGGACTGCAAAAACTTGTTCAGCAATGCTTCCTGCACCTGCGTTGTTCAAAACAAGCCATGTGAATTCACCACACTGCGGGCACCATGGGGACTTCTGACTTTTCTGAACACAGAACCGTTAGCATGCTTACCTTCTGATCCCAGAGGCAGCCGAAAAGTAGAATGAATAATCCCTGGGGGAAGGGTTAAGACGAAACCAGTTTTAATCATATTTCACTGCCGTATTATTACCTCTAAACCATAGAGTTTGGAGCTCCTGACTCAGAAGCAAGATTTAGGGCTGGAGGGGTTATGTCAGAAGTATGCAGAAAGCAACGCCTCAACTTGCCCTCTGGACCTGCTGCCTCCTCACTGCTTCCAGAAGGCTGCACACTGGGGACAAATTGTTCCTACCCTGGACCCTTCCTGTTGTGTACACCTGTGTGACAGCTCTGCTAGCAGAGTGGCCTGCATTGTCACTAGTGGCTCCTACACGAGAGCACAGACATGTCTGCATTTTATACAGTCATCAAGCAGGCTGCCCGGCACTCATAGACACCCATTGTTTCATCCTTCAACAGTTGTTTCCATAGAAACCATGTGGTGTGAAGCAATCTTTACTTCAGATGGTGTTGGGGACCCTGCTGTGGGCAGAGGTATTCATTGTTCCCTGGAACACCGCTGAAGCCAGAGAACACCCAGCAGTAGCCAGTCACGGGTGTCCTCATCAAGACAGAGGTCACTGAGCCCTCCTAGAGATACTGGAGACAGCCTCTGGCTTAGTAGTGGTATTGTCCCTTTGGAGATAACAAGCTACACTAACATGGCCTTGGGTAATCCACAGCATGTAGTTGAAGGAAGTAACTCCCCTCCTGCTTGTACCACTAGGGCATTTGGAAGAGACAAGCACATTGCTGCTAAGTTATGAAGCAGGTGGCAAGGAGTCCCGGGTCCCTGGGAGCAGAGGACTATGCCCTGCCTTGTGCTCTCGAGTTTTGCGGGGCTGAGGCCTCTTCCCCACGGAATGCTCTCTGTTCTTACTCCCGAACGATGTTCGTTTCCATCATTCATCTGCCCACGGGACTGAAACTGCCCCAGGGCCCCGGCTGCAGAACTCACCTGGAAGGCGTTGAGCAAGGTGAATATGATATGGAACACGGCATTGCTCCCCTGGAACACTGTGGCCAGGCCGAACCCCCACGTGAGCCCCAGGAGCGGCGTGAGGACCCCGATGCTCTTGCTGATCTGAAACAGGCTATTCTTCTCCTGCTTGTTGGGCTTGTCCCCAATGGATGGCCTCAGGATCTTGGTGATGACCACGACGGTGATAGTCATGTTCACCACCACAATAATCAGTGCAGGGATGACAAAAGCTAGCAGGGCCTTGGTGTCCTCCCAGTTGAGCCAGCAGGCGTTCTTCCTCATGTAGACCTCCTGCGGCTGGGTGGCCGCTACCGTGATGACCGAGATGACCAGGGGACAGCCATAGCCAAGGCAGAAGGCTACGGCCTTTTGCATAGACTTGCTCGCGTCATGCAGGATGAAAACCAGACGGTAGAAGAGCATGAGGCCTAGCGTCAGCATCCAGAAGAACACACTGAGGTAGAAGAAGTGGATGAAGAAGGTGGCGGCCACGCAGGCCGTGTTGTTGAGTAGGTAGCGGTGCTCCTGGATGGCAGCCGCCACGATGAACCAGGCGTCTGCAAAGAGCAGGGAGGCAGCGATGTTCACGATACAGACGTGGCGCATGTACGATGTCCGGTTCTTGGTCACCGATTTCCACACCACCGCTTCCACAACGAGGCAGGCTGCTAAGCTCAGGATGGAGAAGCCTAGACCGATGTAGGAGATGATATCCAGTAGGATTTCCAGAAGAGAACCCCGGTCCGGGGAATCCGGGGACATGAGGATGGAGAAGGATGTCAGGTGGTCACAGGTGCAGGACACACTGTCCCTGTCCACACGGTTCACACGGCACCCTCGGCTGTCCCAGCCCCCGGTGTGGTTGCTGAGGCTGAAGTTCCAAAAGACACACATGATCTGCCCTTCTATTCTGTGGTTGTGTTTGAAACTCATGGAGATCTCGAAGGGTGCAGAGGTGTTGTGGCTGATGGTGGTGGTCATCACTAAACTATTTGCAAAAGGCTTTTTCTGAGCATCCGGGGTAAGGATGGCTTTGAGTGTGGGGAAAGCCACGCTGACGACCAAGGCCTCTGGGGGCAGGTTCCCCAGCTGATGCCTTTCAATGGTCACGTTGCCCCAGAGGTCGGCATCTGGGAAGTGAAAGTTCTGTTGGTAGGTGTGGGGGTTGCCAGGTTTGATGGCCATGCTCCCCATCTGCACGTTGGGGTGATGGAGGAACGTGAACGTGCCATCTCCTGGCCGCAGAGCTTTGGAAAACCGCTCCACTGAGTGCAGTAGCTGTGAGCTCTGGCTGGTCTGGTCCTGCTGCAGGGCCTCCCAGGTGCCCAGGACAGACTTGCCCAGGACGATGTTCACAGTGGCCAGCACATCCTATAGGTGACAAAGTCACAAATTCCTTTCAGCCCCAAAGAAGACAAAATAACCTCTTCCTGGAAGCTGGGGGGTGAGGTGCAAGCAGGAGGTGGAGTCCCAGACCTGACGGCTGCACAGCCCTGAGCACCTCGTGACTATGAGAACCCCCTTCCACCCTGGCTCAGGACCAGCAGGGTGAGCTACTGTTCTGTTCAGCTTTCTCTGAACCCCATTCTGTAGAGGTTTTTTGTGGGTGGCAAGAAGTCACCAGAAAGAAAGTTTAGAACACGGTCATGCCCTGAAGCCTGCTTTGTACCCATTCTAAAAGCCTTTCGTTCCTAGCTTTTCTGAAAAACTTACAGGAATTCATTCTATTTGAATAAAGAAACTAAAGCGGAGATTTACTGCAGAAATCTTCTTAAGGCCCCAAAATGAATTCTGGAAACACCCTGAGGCACCCTCAAAAAGCTGGTGGGCTCTAATAACCAGATACTCACTTTATGAGAAATGGAGAGGTTGAAGCTATGGGAAGGGATTGAACACAGTCATGAGGGGTGGTGAGCAGGGAGCCCCAAGTCCAGCCTTACCTTCATCATCTCTGGATTCACTTGCGTTGGAACGGTTGAGAGCAGGTCAAGGATGTTGATGACAGCACCCAGGCTCCCAGGAGACGACTGTATCTCTTGCTCCTCCCTGCCAGTGCTGAGAGAAAGATTCTTCAGGTACTTGGGGAGGTTCTGGTCCTGAGAGGGGCTCTTGATCAAAGCCTGGTGAAGCAAAAGCCCAAACAAAGAGAAAAATGCCTGAATTTTCTCAGCCCTTGAGTTCTGCTGACCCCTTCACACAATTATTTCTTCAAGTTCTAACTTGGGATGCTTTGCCTCTCTCGTTTTCAGCCATCAAGGTCTAACACAAATGCCAAGGGTTCGAGCAACGCCTAAGTAAGGAGAGTCTATTATTTATCAATCAGGGGCCAACATGATCTCTCAACTTTGTGAGCATCTATAATTATGCTTTGCACTCAACAGGCATTTTAATGTGTTGGCTGTGAGATAAGCAGATACAAAGAAGGTAATTTGCTAAGACACAAATCAGAGTTACCCATATTTCCTAGCTCTTCCTTTCTCTGGCAGAAACATAATCAGCCCTGGCTATCTTGAGATTTTACCATTCTTTATAACCCCTGTAGTTCTAACTCAGCTATATATTGATGGTGGTTCAGAATCCCCACTGAGCATTTCATCAAGTGCAGAAGTGCCATTTGTTTATTTTAATCAAAGAAAGGAATTTCCCCTGCTACACAGCAGCCAACTGGGTTGCAGCTAAGGTGAAGTAGCCTTTCGGAAATAGAGGTGGCCCGTAAGGATTGAGCAAATCCCAGCCCTGGAAAAGCATGGAGCCCAATTACTTGTCAATTGAATCATATTTTTTCTATTATTCCTCTTTCTAAAAATAATCATAGCTATTTCATATCAAAATCATTTGAAGGAGATGGACAGAGAGCAGCTCTGGACATGGGGGCTAAGAACTCAAGGTTAAGGTCCCGGCTGGTCTTGGCACAGAGCACCTGCTTTATCCAGTTTATTGGGTTTAAACCGCTCTAGGTTCACATCTCCTTTGGAAATAAGCACACAGAAGTAACTTTCTGAGTAACACCAAGCAGTCCTGGCCCATCTTCCTAGGTGTGAGAAATCCTCCCAGCCAGCTTTCTGGGCAGAGCTCACCTCTGCCAGCTGGAGCAGGTCGTTGATGGGGGCGGAGATGCAGCCCTTCCTCTCCACCTGCCACTGGGAGCCCACGCATCTGTAAGTGACAATCCCACCAGTGATCCTGTCGGTGCTCCTAGCGTCTGAGAACTGGCACAGCTTCTGGATGACCTTTCCAGGCTCTCCAACGCCGATGACAGGGTCGTTGCATGTGACGTTCTCTTCTGCATTGGAAAATACAAAGACAAGGGACCACTGAAAGGAGGAGGTAGGGCCAGGCTGGGGAGGACTGAGATTGAATTCCTGCTTCTCTTTAGTGTTGGTGACCCTGTAAGAGTCACTCAATTTTAAAGTTACTGCTCCTTGTTTTTTTTTTAATACATGGTCTACAGGGTCTCACTACACAGGTCATACTCCTAGTAATCCTCCTGTTTTCAGCTGCCCAAACGCTGGGATTACAGGCACGCGCCACCACACCCAGTCTCAATCGCTGTCTCAATGCGCCCCGGGGGTGGGGCTGGCGCTTTATGCCAGAAATCAAAAGGGAGGAAAGGGATGACACAGAAAATCACAGGGGAAGGAAAGGCAGACCAGACCAAAGCAGATGGGGACAGCGACAGACAGGGCAGTCGGGCTGTCAGGCTGGGTGCTGCAAGGTTGCTGGGCAGCGGTGGCAGGACAGTGCAGAGAGGGGAGTGTGTGAGGGAGTGGGGAGGGCGAGGGCCTACCCTACCATCACACTGCTGAGCTGCCACTGCTAACAAGGTCTCTGTCACTGCCTGGGGGGACTTTGGGAGCTGCTGCCAACATAAACCAAAATCACAGTGATTATGGACCTCCACAGGTCAACATGGGGTGCAGTGATTACTCCCAGAGCCCATCCAGAGGCAATGACTAGGCATCTCAGACTCTGGTACCCTGGGGACAAAGCTTGCACCCCAAATTTTATCAGACTGATTCACAAACGAGGAGTGCACGCCACGGGGCCCTTGATGTTGCCTGATTCTGAGCAGACAGAGTCATCCTGTAGTTCTCACTATTCTGCCTTCCACCCAGGCATGAAGCATTCCATGGACAGGGCTGGCAGCAGGCAGTGGCCCTAATATGCCCTGGAGATGCAATCCTGTCCCAGCAGGTTGAATCAGTGACTTTCCAAGTGAGGAAGAAAGTCCACTGGTTGGACACATAACTCAGAAAACACAAAGTCTCTGGAGGTCTTGCAGTGCCAAGTTTAGTAATCTCAACATTTGCCCGGGGGTGGGGCCGGCGCTTTATGCCAGAAATCAAACCCCGGTCCCTGCGCCTGCCTAAGAGGCTCCTTGCTTTCCAATGCCATCAAAGCCGCTTCCACGGTCGTTGCCTGATTCCCCACAGGCCTCCAATCTCTAGAGAATGCACGGATGAGTGAGGCACGACTTAAAATGCACTTACCGGGTACCAGACTCAGCTTCATGGAAGAGCTGCGGACCGAACTGTTAGCGGCGTTCGTGAAGTGGCAGAACACATCAATGTTTTTGGGACACTGGGACACTGGGCTGGGAGTGGAGCTGTATTTGTAGCACACTTGCTTTCCCTGCACTTCTCTGGCTGAAGATAGAGATGAGGAGAACAGGAAGTCACGACTCAAGGGTCCCAAGCACAGGCTGCATCAGGACAACCCAAAATGAATAAGCCTGTCCGAGGAACACGCTTCACATCCAGCAGTGCTAGGATCCCTTCGCCTACCCATCATGCCCTGTGCGCACTCGCTTCATCCCACGCTGCCTGCACCGCTCTGGTTCATAGTCACTTCTTCTGGGCCTTTCCTCATCACCAAGCCACACCTCCCATAGAGGACACCCCTGCTCCTCTCCATCCTTGCGTCTTCCAAGGCTCAGCCAGCTTCTGTGCAGTCTTCTCTAAACATTCCAGGCTTTCCTAGAGTCTTGCTTTCCTACACGGGCACGATGCTCCCAACCCAGACCGCTCATTTCCAATACTTATTGCTGTGTGCATGGGCGTCCGTGACATGGGTCTTTCCACGTACTGAAATACGGGCCTGTGTTCTTTTCTTTTCCGTTCCTTGATTTGTATGATGTCTTACCTTGAGCAAATCCTCAATTTTTTTTCTTTTTTTAATAATGGGTTTGGGAAGAAACCTGTGCTGTGACATTTGAGATTATGAGCTCACCTATGGCTGATTTTTCATCCAGGAATCCTGAGGGATGCTAATAAATGGACAGCTTTAAGCTGCGCGCTCTTTAGCTTGTTGCCCCTGACCCTCCTACAGAGTGATCATCCACAGCCTGAGGCTGTGGAGAGCAGGGCAGTCACAATTGCCACTGCCCAGCGAGCAGTGAGGCCACCCCTCCATTCAAGCCAAAGGATTCTGCCTCCTGGCCTCTTCTTTGGCTAGCGTGTTCTCTTGGAAGGTCCTGACACTGTGCCCTGGGGCAAGCTTCCTCAGGAATGTAGAAAAAGCTTTTTTTTAATGCCCCTCCCCCAAAGGTTCTGGGTCTCTGACGTTAACAACTGCCTATGGGGAAGCTTCGGCTCTTTTTTTTTTTTTTTTTTTTTTTTGGTATGTGGTGCTGAGGATCAGACCCAGGACCTTATGCATGCAAGGCAAGGCCTCTGCCACTGAACCATGTCCCCAGCTCACTGGCCCAGCATTATTCTGAAGTACCATTTCTATTTGTTTTTCCTCTATGGTACAAGTGCTTGGTTATTCCTCTTACTTTCTTACATGTTTCATGATACACTGAAGAGGATTCTTGTTTGCTTTTCCTTACATGGTCCTAGAGCTGGAACCCAGGGCACCGTGTGCACTGGGCAATTTGCCCCAAGCTCCAGCTCCAGTCCTGGTGTCTCTCCTGCAGCTTAGGAAGAGCCCATCAGACTGCTCAGCTGGCGACTCCCACGACGGAGCCTCAATACCGCCCTCCACAGCTCCCTCTACACAGGAAGGATCCAGCGTCCCAGCCTCAGTAGGTGTCACCTCACACCACAGAGCAAAATCACGAATGTTCATGGGGCTCTATTCTGTTACATCCTGACTCTGGCAGTGTCTCTACCCAAGGGGTCCATGACCCTCCTCTTACCAGCAGGAAAGAAGGAAGACTCCATTTCGAACATCACGGTGTAGTTCTCATCCTCCTCCACGCAGCACCTGAAGTGATGGGAGTCTGAGCACAGACCGCTGGCTTCCAAAGGATCGACCATGATGTTTGGTTCCAGAGGCAGTGGGTGGACAGTGACATCTTTGGTGGCCTCGTGGCATGTGTTCTTATATTGGAATATGCAGTGGTATGTTCCTGAGTGGGAGGAAGACAAATGAGGTGGAGAGAAACACTTACTGGAAAGGCTGAGCAGAGGCTAAGCTTTCCCTGCCCTGTGTGGAAAAGGGCTCATGAAACCTTCCCAGACAGAGGAGAACATGCCTGCCTGGTCTCCTGGTTCTCTTTACCTGATGGACTAAGCAGTCACTCTCTAAATAAACACTTAGGCTCAAAGAAAACCAAGAGGCTGACACGAGGTAGGCAGTAGACGAGGACTGCACATTGTCCTCCCAATTTCTATTCCAAGGCTCTTCCATGAACTCAGGAAATGAATGACCTTTTCTACATGTGGGGATGAGGAGGCTTTGAAGAGAGCTGGTGATGGAAAGCCTGGTTCTTAGGATCTAATCCCCGTTCTCTGTTTTGGGGTAAGTGGTATCTCTGCAGGACCTCATCTCCCATATCTGTAGGATGACACAGTGTCATTGTCCCCAGAGGCTGCTACATCTACTGTGAGTGACCAGCATAAGCATCCAAGTGGACCCAGGATGGCACCTGTCCCTTCAAGCTTCTCATGACCCAGTGTGGCTGTCCACTCACCGTTCCACTCCCTGGTCGACGTCTGCACTGTCAGCACTGACTCCGTTCCACCCGGATGCTCCCTCGTGGCATAAAACCTTTTGTGTATCTTAATCCCAGCAGAAGTGTTCCAATACACGTCTTCATAGTTACGCACATTGCTGGTGCATTTTATAGAAAAGCTTTGTCCCTCAGAAACAGAAATTGGGTCCGGGGTTATTGTTAGTTTGGCTGAAAGAATGCAAACGAGACAAATAAAACGAAGCTGACCACGAGTCCATGGTTTCGTCTTTCTAGTGACATCGACACGAGCAGAACTTAGGAGAGAGACAGCACACGGGGCGTGACAACTGCACTATGTCAGCGCGCGGTTGGTACCTGGCTGCTCCCGGGCTTTCTGGGTGGCTAGGCTGCTGCTGGTGGCACTCTGAACTGTACTCACTTCCGTCGTGTGCCTACTCTCTTCCGTCGTGTGCCTCATGAGTTCGTGAACTTCCCCTTTGTGGGTGGAATTATCTCCTGATGGTCAGCAGGGTGAAAGGTGCACATTAGGGGTGCTGACTTCATCCCAGCTCCCCTCCAACCTCCTGCGGATGCCTCTGGGAGGATCGGGCTCGGTTCTTGAAGCTGCTTTCCCTCTACTCTGGCAACCTACCTTTCCGCAGCCTGCGGCGCTCCTCCATCTCAGCATCTCTGGAATGCTGGGAGCCCTCTAGGGGGAGCCTTTTGCTCTCCTGTCTCCATGTCCCCTGCCCTTAGCGTTAGACCCACTATGCTGTCAGGGCCTAACGAGCCAGCGAGAATCCTGGAACTGCATTTCCGGTTGGGGAAGCATGAATTTTGGTGCCTGAGTTACTGTATTTGCATTCACTTGGGTCAACTAGGTTGTTAGGCACCTTAACATTAACTCTATATAATTACATAATGAAAATTATATACTTATAATTCACTCAAAATTATATACTTATATTATGAATATAATTCATTATGTAAGTAGCTGTATTTCCTTGCTTTCTGGAAAGTTCCTCAGATTTGTGAGAAATTGTCATCGAAAATGTCCACAAGGCTGTTACAAATATAGAAGTCACAGGACTGTCCCACTGTTTTGGGCTTGGCTCTACTTTGTTTTGTCTTTTTAAATCTGTTTCACAGATTAATGGGTTTCATTTGGGCAGAGTTGTACCCGTGCAGAGCACGCTTTGATCATTTTCCCTGTCTCCTCCTCCTCTTCCTCCTGGCCCCTCCTTCACCCCTGTTCCACAGTTGTGGGGTCGCTGTGTGTAATATAGCTTGCTGTCTTTCCCAGTCTCTTGGAGCTCATCTTCTACATGGGTGACTTTCAGGAAAGTCATCCACTTTACTCTTCTGAAGCAGGAGAGCTTCGTGCCCTGAGCCCACTGTACTGGGCTGCTTTTCCCATGTAAAATGCTGTTTTCAATAATAATCAAAAGAAATCAGGTCTTTCCTACACAGCCTTCAGTGGCTGGGGTTCATGCCTTGAGATCCAGCTCAAAGCCACTCCTGCATGGTATAACGTGGCCCTCACTGCCCATGGGGATCCGGAGACAGCTCCTTCAGACTGGGCTACTTCTGACAGGGGAACACAAAGGCAAGTGGAACCCTAGTCTGCCTCTCTGGCATCCCCGCTTCCAGACCAGAGTTTGTTCAGCAAAGCAGAAATGTGTCTCTAAGACCCACAGCAGATTTGTACATAGGAGCAGAGTTGCAGAGAGGAGCTTGGGTAAGGATGAGGTCATGCTGAGCTCCTCAGTGCCCTAGGTGAGTATGTCTGGAAGTCATGCCAGTCATGTGGCCCACGGAAACCAGATGTGGTTGTCTCATAAACGCCAAGTCAGAATTGCAGAAAACAAAAATAAGAGTAGTGGGGGCTGTTTTCAGCAGTCCTTTCACTAAGTTTTGAAAAAGAGGGTTGATGGTGTAGCCCAGTGGTATCTTTGTAAGACAGGTGGGCAAACATTTGCAGCTATGGGTGACATGACAATGCTCTGTGAGAGAAACAGTGTATGTGAGATTGAACTGATACTGCCTAGACTGAATTGATACTCACTAGACTGAATTGATACTAGACTGAGTTGATACTGCCTAGATCGAATTGAGGCATTAAAAGGCACTGCTTCTATTTTAAAAGCAGAACCAAATATTCAATTATCAAAGCTTTGCGCAGCATTATTTATGGAACTGATGAAGTGGGAGAGGAGGAAGCAGGGAAATGAGTAGAGGAGGAGGGAGTAAGGCTGTCTGGAGGGAAGAAGGAGCTGAGAGGGAAGGAGGTGAAAGCCCTGGGGTTTTCTCATGGTGACCAGAAAGGACAGATTGGAACCCATACTCCTCTTCTCCTCTTCTGCCTTACAGGAGGGTGCAGCCCATCCTCCCTGCAGCTGGGTTCCTCAGTCCTGCCCTTCCCAATTTACAAGCTTCCATCTGAATTTAAAGGGCAGAGAGGGAAACCTCTCCTGTCTCCTAGCATGTGGCTGGCTCCAACCACAGGCCACTGTCAGGAACACCTGGCTTTCTTGCCCGTGTATTCCCGGTGGCTCACGAGGAGTGTGGCATCTCCATGGCCAACTCTTTAAGGCCAGAGCTCTTACCCACAGGGATGAATGTCACTTCTATGGTCTTGCTGCCCCTGGCTCCGTAGCCACTGGAGAACTCGCACGTGTAGTTGACTGTTGCCGGGCAGTGGGTCCTGTTGGCCTGCAGGGTGTACCTGCTGCAGCTGGAGTCCAGGTCCTGGTCCTTATGTCCTGCAAGTACAGAAGCGACTCCCATACTGCCGCTGCTTTCTGGCTCTGACCTACACCGAGTATGGTTTGGCGAAAACGTTCATGCTTTCCCAGTCCCCAGCAGCTGAGCCCCTCCCTTCCCTGTCATTTCCAGAGATTTCACGCCCACTGCGTATCCTGCCCCTGGCCTAGGGCTCTGGGTTGGTCCATGAGCTTTTCCTGCTCCTGTCCCTCTGTGCTCTCCCCTCCCACCCTGCCTTCCACCAACCCTTCCTAAGACACTCTTCTAACACTGCCTTGAAAAACAGAAAGAAAAAATAATAATAATATGCCTCTTGATTCATGCCAAAGTATATCGGCCTCTTTAGCTCTGTGAAATGTTTGATGGATGTGGAGCTGGCTTTCCTTCCTAGCTTCTGATCAAATCATCCAGTTTCCACCCATTCCTCACAGATACAAGTATCCCTCACGCCCTAGTAGGCTGAACCCTCCATTTACCTGCAAAGCCCTCTCCTCTGAGTCCCGAGACCCCCCATCACCCTTCCTTTCCCGTGCCTTTTATGTCCTCTTTCTTCTTCCATCTGGCCACAGTTGCCCCCAAACCTTCCCTTCCCACAATGATCTGTCCCCAGTGCTGAGGCTCTCCGGCCACCTCTTGTTCTTCCACTACGTTTCTGCATCTTCCGCCACACCTCTGAATTCCTCAACTCCCACTTCTCATCAAATCTTTGTAATTGGCCTTCTTTTGTCACCACCCATGCATGTTTAAAATACAGAGTGGTGATGTTCAATTGGGGAAAGTGGTCCATGCCTGTAATACCTTGGTCATTTCCAGTTCCTCCTTCTCTTGGACTCCTTCATCCTGAACGCTTCCTTGTCTCATGTCTACCCACCAGCTTCCTATCATTGCTTCTTTATTTTATTCATTTATTTATACATTGGACTTCTTATGTCAGAGAAAACACATTTAACTCTCCAAGTCTGGCTCACCATGGGCTTTCCTCAGCCTCTACCAAAAGTGCCCTGCAAGGCCCACAGTGGCCTCCTCTCCCCACTTCTGGGGCCTCTTCTTGGCTCCCACACTGGGGACTTCCCGCCAGGCCTCTCCTGCTTCTCTCTGTCATCATCCTCCCTCTGGGCCTCCTTTCAGCTCCTTTCTTACTGCACCCTCCATACTCACTGGTGTTACCTGGGATATTGGGCTCCAGACATCGACCCTCTTTTTTCAAGTATCTCCACTCCTTCCTTCCCCAGCCATCTCCCCCACCGCCACTCTGCATCTGCACATCCCCAACTTTGCAAGACAGGTGGAAAAACATTTGAGGCATGGGGTGAATTATGCTTTATAGGAGAAATGATACCTTAAAGACTGAACTGACCCTCGCTGTGCTGAATGAGGCATTAAATAACACTGTTTCAACATTAAAATAATAACAAAGGATTAAGTTCTTAAGCTTTCTGTGACATGACTTCCTGGACAGGGTGAAATGGGAGAGGAAGGGGCCAGGGAGATGGCGCAGTGGAATAAGTGCTTCCTTGGCAAGCGTAAGGGCCTGAGGTCAATCCCTGGTTCCGCCAAAAAAAAAAAAAAAAAGAAAGAAAGAAAGAAAGAAAGAAAGAAATGGGAGAGGAGAGATAATACTTTAAGACAGAATTAAGACTAGCTGGACTGAATTGAGGCATGAAAAACCCTGTTTCCGAGAGAAATGTCCTTGCTGGAAACTTCAGAAGCAAATGCCCAAGCACTGACGACATCTCCGGTACCTCCAACTCAACACGTGGGATGTATTCATCCCCAGACAAAACCCGCACGTCTTCCTGCATTTCCTCTCCTTGCCAAGGCAGCTCCCCAGACTGGAAACCTTACCATCACCTGTAATGACTTCCCTTTCCTCGCTTTGTCCTTGGGCGAAGTGCTAAGGGATCTCTTGGACTGCATTTCTGAAGCACTGCTGTCCTAGCCCAAGGTCACTGCCCAAAACCCTCTGTCAGTTCTGACCATTGGAAACTATTACAGCTGAGCTTATATCTCCCGTAATTTGCCCTTCAGCTTACTGTTTACTCTCCCTGAACATTATTTTTCTAAAGTACAGTGCTGAGTGCTTGCTTTCCTTTTATGTTGAAAATCTCACCATGAGGTACAGAGGAAAGTAAAAATGTTCTTAGAATAGAGTATGACATTTATTCACAGTATGGTTATAATCCACCCTCTACTCTCGGTCTCATTCTACATCATTCTCTCAAAATCCACATTCCCTCTTGGGCCTTCCACACATTGGCAACACCACTTCTCCAAGCCTGGTCACCCCTAAAGTGGCTCCCTCTCCTCCTCCTGACTCTCACTCACCCTTAGAAAGCCAGCTTTTCTACCAACTGTCTAAGTCTTCATCAACAACAAGCCACGCAGGAGGGGATGCATGCAGAAAGACACAGAAATCTCAAGGATGTGTAGTAGGAAGTGTCCATGGGAGCAGGCTCAATACCAACATGTTGTAGGCAAATTAAAGGGGAGAATGTTTCAGCTGGGAGACAGAGTGATTTCAAATGAGGGGAAGCTTGATTGTGGACCTGAAAGACACCTATGGGTTTAGTGGAAAGTTCTGCTGTGTGGCTGTGGTGCTGTGTGCCTGTAAACTGGTGCTTCTTGTAGAAATTCTCTTTATACCAAACTGGTATTGTGGTCTCCTTCAGATACCAGAACCTGGGGCGTTTGGCCTCCCAAGAGGGCATCCAGAAATGATAAGGAGCAGTTTTTCCTCTCCCATCTCTAGTGCTAGTGTTGGAGGGTAGAGTCCAGCGTGGCTATTGAGCACCCTACAGTGCCCAGGACAGCTCACAGAGAAGGCAGGTCAGGCTCAAAACATCTGTGCCCAAACCTCTGTGAGATAACCACATACAAGTCTATTGAAGAATGGATTCTACAGTTAAGTGAAAATTGCAGTTGTGGAGGGAACCAAGCAGCAGCTTGCAGGCCCTCAGTGACCATATACATGTAGGCAGGCTAGATCTCATCACCAGAGAGGGGACCCAGCTCCATGGAGACAGTAAACTTGTCTTGGAGAAGAACTGGGCTGACATGGACATTCTGTGCTCCCATAGGGCTGCAGCATGAGCAGCACCAGACGCTGCATAGCAGTGCTGAGTGGGTCCCCTGGATGGTGCTATGCTTGCTATGGAGTGGACAAGTACAAGCCTGCAGCTCATGCACAGCCAGCATGCCAGACCTTCCTCCGCAAGTGCGGGGGGACTGTGGCAGCCACTGTCCAAGGCCTTTCCTTAGGGGTGAGCAGAACCAAGGTGCTGAATGGAAACAATCATAATGGAGAGGTGATGACAATACATGGCGAATGTTTTTAAAACTGTATCACAGTATAAGACGTACTGCTATTAGTCACCCTAAAAATAGGGTTTTTTATTTTTTTTTTATTTTTTTGGGGGGGTTTTTTAAAAAAATGTATTTAGTACAGAGTCTACTGGGTCTCACTATGTAGTTCAGACTCATAGTGATTCTCCTGTTTTCAGCCTCCCAAGCACTGGGATTGCAAGCACTTGCCACCATGCCCAGTCTTAGTCACCGTCTCAAGAGTGTCCCTGGGACAGGGTGGGCACGGTACACTGGAGATCGAACCCAAGCCACTATTCTCTGACTAAGTAGGCGCTTTAGTCTGCTGAGCTATCTGGCCTGCCCTTCAAAGTAGTTTTTAAAAGTCCCCTTCATGGGACCAGTGAGATAGCTCAGCAGACTAAAGAGCCTGCTTAGGCAAAATTGCCACTGGATCCCCAGCACCACATGCCATGCCAGCCCTTCCCCCAAGGTGGGCTGAACTGGCCAAAGTACAGGTGTAGTAGCACACACCTGTAATCCCAGCACTGGGGAGGCTGAAAGCAGGAGGATCACCACAAGTCTGAGCTGTGTAGTGAGACCCTGCAACAACCAAACACAAAAAAAGTCTTTGAGGGAACTTTGAGCACACTTATCTCATTCTTTTTTACCAGGGATTGAACTCAGACCCTTGCGCTTGCCGGGGAAGCACTTATTCTACTGAGCCATCTCCCTGACCCCACTTATCTCATTCTTGGCAATGTATTAAAATATTCCCTGTATATTTTAACTATGCCTTGTAATTGAATGCATTGAATCATCCACAATAACTTTCATGATAATGATGAGATCCTTAAAGAAGATCTCTCTACTTTTCCCCAGTGCAGTGAGAGATTTTTATGCGTTATTGTTCATAAAATCAGAAATTCTCAGTGGGCACGGTGGTGCCCTGCTGTAATCCAAGCACTCAGGAATCCAAGGAAGAAGCATCTTGGGTTCAAGTCCAGTCTTAGACATTGAGAGACTGTGTTTCCAAAACCCAGAAAACAAACAAAACAAAACTCCCAAAAACACAGCCAGAAAGGCTCCTCTTGCTCGTCACTTCCAGTCTTCTCTCACTTCAGAACAGCTTAGAAATGAGAGTCGGGCCAGGGAGATGGCTCAGTAGAATAAGCACTTCCCTGGCAAGCTCAAGAGCCTGAGTTCAATCCCCGGTTCCACCAAAAGAATAAAAAGATTGATGCAGCAATCAGAAGGAGTTATAAAAACTAAAGATAAAAATAAATGAGAGTCATTCACACAGTGAGCTTGGGACCCCTTGGGAAGAGGGACATGGTGTGCTACCACACTTCCTTCCTACAAAACTGGGTCCTGAAAGCAAGTATGATAGTTGGAGAAAGAGCTGCAGAGAGAGGTTGCCAAGGGGTGGAGGAAGAAGGGCCTCGAGCCAGTGCAAAGGCTGAATTCATCAGACAGCTGACAGCCAGGTCCTGGGGCAGTGGCCCTGTGGCAGGAAGCCCATTGTTCTGGTGCAGTGGACTCAGCCTGCTGTGAGCCCTGGGCTTTCAGAATGTCACAGAGCAGGTCTGGAGCACTGCAGCACAGATTTCCTGGTTCCTCTCAGGGGGGCCCCATCCAGGCATGGAAGGCTTCCCTGGCAGGACCACAGGGACCGTGCAAGCTCTCTCGACCACCTGGCAGTGCCTGCAGGATGCCTACACCTCTTCCTTAAAATCTCAGAAGTGACTCAATGTGTCAGGTGTGGTATTTTCAAGTTATTCTATGTCTTTTTCTTTTTTTTGTATAGGGTCTACAGGGTCTTACTACACAGATCCTCTTGTTTTCAGCCTCCTAAGCCCTGGTATTACAGGCACACGCCACCACTCCCAGTCTCAGTCGCCAGCTCAGTGAGCCCTGGGGGCGGGGCTGGCACAGCATGTGCTGCCAAAAATCAAACCATACTCCCTACGCCTGCCTAAGCAGGCCCTTTAGTCTGCTGAGCTATCTGGCCAGCCCTAAGTTATCCTATGTCTTTTCTATTCTTCTTGCAACTTTAAGACACCCTGCAGGTCAGCCTGCTTTGCAGAGTAGATGTGCTCAGAAAAATCTGCATGTCAATTGATCTTTTGATATATTTAAAGTCATGTAGTCCAAGAGAAGAGGCTTTGTAAAATAAAGGCACATGCATGGATGAAGTGCATAAGTAAAGCCACATTCTAGTTTGAAGATTTTTTTTTTCTTCAGAGATGAAGAGAACCGACTGATCTTACATGGTTTCCAGGTAGAAAATAAACTTCTTCCATCCAATATGCCAGGCCAGCCTGCACCAGTGCTGGCCACAGGATGGGTAACACCTTGTGAGACAAGATCTATGGTGAGTCCTAATTATTTTCTTTTTACATCATGACCACCTTGGATAAGTCACTGTACGTGGACTTCTGTTTCTTCACTTACATATTGAAGATAAAAGGCCGGCTTCAAACTAGTGGTCAAGTGCAAATGTCATTAAAAAGCAATCATAAACCACTACAGAAAACATTCGTGATTGCTGCTTCTCCTTAGTAGCACCATTGTACAGTAGTGTAAACTGGAGGTCAGATCCGAGAGAGAGAGAGAGAGAGAGAGAGAGAGAGAGAGAGAGAGAGAGAGAGAGAGAGAACACCCAGGTTTCTCTCAAGGTCTGACGATCAGAAGAAAGCAGTCGTCCGAGTCCCCCACCCCATTGTGCGTTTCCACTCCGCCCTTGCGCCACAGTGTGTGTGTGGGGGGGTGTGCACCTGGGATGCTCACGCTGTCTTCTTGCTTCCACTCTATCGTGCTCCAGTTCACCTTCCTCTCGCTGCAGCACCTCAGCGACACAGGACTGTTGTCACACTTCACTTCCGCTGTTTCATTTGCCAGAATTCGGAAGGGTGTCACGTTGATGCGTTTTTCATTCGCAAATTCAAAGATATCTACTACCAGCTTGCAAGCATAGAGACCTGCATAGGATACAAGGGATCATTTACAGGGACTACTCCCATATGCATCCCCTTCCAGGACGCCTGCCCGCCCGGCTCCGAGAACACGGCTGCTCTCTGTGGAGCTCCCTGTTTGCAGCCCTGAGACTTGGGCCAACCCTGAGCCGCTTCTCCAGGACCACCCAGGACACGTTTGTGCAATGCATGGAGTCCCGGAGCCCTGAAGGGAAACTGAGAGGAGCTCTAAGGGAAACTGCAGATTCATGGATTTTGCTAGTGAGAAACAAGAGGATTGGAAGAGGTAACATTGGAAAGCCCTGGAGAATAGAAGAGTGTGGATCACTTCGGGATCCTTCTTAGTCCTGTGGTAAAATTGGGCTTAACCAAGAGACCAGTAGGTCTGTAGTAGTCCTCCTTGGTAGGTGAAGAACAAGAAAGGTTGGCTTCTGGTTTACAATGGGCTCATTAAATTGCAAGATGTGTTGGGCCCATCTCAAGTTTCTGAATTAAGTTTTAGGCTTCTGGAGCTGCTTGGGGTGGGCAGGAAGGCAGAGAAAGGCACTGCAGTAGAGCAAAGGAAGATCCGATGGCAGAGAGAAGGCTGTGCTCACTCTTGGCTTGGGGACGGCCCAGGAATGCACCCAACTCCATACATGAGATATGCACCGCTTGTCATGTCATTTTGGTTCAATGAATCTACTTCAGATGTTTTAGATTCAATGGAAAAAATTCATAATAAAATAATGCTATGTACAAAATAAAAATCAATTCATCTTAAAGGCATGTAAAGGCAAAAGCCACGAGAGGAGATTTTTATGGTGAAGCTCCATGTCTAGACATCCCTTTCTGGAACGCTTAGGACTGTCCGAGTGGCACATCTGCCCCTGCCAGTGCCACTTTGGCCTCCTCACCTGCATCTTCCTGAGTGAAGTTGTGGATGGTGAGCCGGGACACGGAGTTCAGCTGCACAGTGGTGTACATGCAGTATCTGCTACTGTTCTGGAGCATGGAGAGGCTGGAGCGCTCTTTGCCATAGAACCATGACACGTTGGTGGACAGAGCTTCGTTTTCACACTCCACGACCACCTCGTCCCCTTCGAAGATGACTGCTGGGATGGTGGTTATCTTGGTTTCATCTGGAAATTCAAAGAAAGGGCATTAAGGCCTTGGAGCAAATAAACACAAAGGACGCTGCTCAGCGAGAGCCACCAAGGCCAGGATTCACAGTGCCCTGGGCATCCGCAGCATCTCCCACTCAGGGTCCTGGGGCCACCACCAGAGACCACAGGAAGTGCAGCCTGCCAGCTAGGAGGGGCATGGCTTCAGGTCTAGCTCTTTGTTCCATGTGTCCTGAGGTCACTTAGGTGTTCCTAATGGAAGGAACAGGGAAACCAAAGAGGTTTTCAATATTTCAAGCCATCCAGGAGGACAACTGCCCCACTGTTTTTGAGAAAGGGACACAGGCTAACAAATGAGAGACTGCTAGCTGCCGGCTGGAATCAGGTCAATGGCTTCTTATCAATAATTCTGAGCCTGGATTCCCTCAGAGCTTTGACCTGAGCCTTTGTTGAGTTAGAGATGAAAAAACAAATTAATTATCAGGAATAAATAAAGCATGCTGGGGAAGTAAGGATTTTTAAAGACCCAGTCTCCACGGACCCTTCAGAGTAGGTGCACTGGAGACTGATCGGTGTGGACGTGCATCCTGATTTGGTCCCATGGGTGACTGTGGGCCCTGGGAGACCTGCTCAGCTCACCCCATCTGGACAATAGCACCCCAACAGTGACCTTGGCAGGGGACTTGAGAAACCGTGGCTATTATTACTGCTCAGGTAGTAAAATTCCCCCAGAATCCCCGAATTGAGTCACTTCCTTGATAAAAACACACACACACACACACACACACACACACACACACACACACAATGTTTTTTGTATGTGTGTTTTGAGTGTCCTCTGGTTATGCAATATGTGTCTCCCTAGGGAGATTAGGGCATCCCGTTCTCCACAAGTCATGTGTACAGAGGAAGCTGGAGGATAGAGGGACTTAGCGAGGTCCCCATGAGGCTGGATGTCCAGCCAGACCCCCACACCTTATAAGTATAGCGATAAATCACATGCAGCACTGTGGAGTGAGCAGGTTGGTGTTCTAGGCCAAATAGCAGTGCTTAACTATATTTCTTAACACTTTTTCAAGGCCCCTGGTTGAAGTAAAAATTTAAAAAATCACATTCAACGCTGAGGCAACAGGTCTCCCATGCCTGTATAAGACCTGGCTCGGGCCTCGTGTGGCTCACGCTGAGCCTCTGCTGTGTCACCTGTGTGGCAGAGAAAGTGACGTCTGGACAGTGAAGGTGAGATTCGGTGCACACCCTGGCTCCACACAGAGAGCACTAGTGAGAAAGCTCGGTGCCTGGCCAGTGCTGGGGCCAGGAGGGCCAGGTCTTGAGGCTGTGCTGTGTGAGCCCATATTTTAGGCCTTTTATTCCATTTTCTGTTAGTCTCCTGGGTTGATCTGTATTGCTCCCTGTGTCTCCTGAAAGTACACTCTGCTAGATCACCCCGATAGAATGCTCCATCCCCCTGCAGAGATCTCTGATGCTTCCTGGGCTGGTTGTACTCTCTGAACAGTTTATGCTAGAGATGGCCCGACACTCAACGACATCAGCACAGGCTAGAAGCTGCCTACAAGGCCAAACTGACTCCCGACCTGGGGCTCCTACCTCTACCTGTGCCTCCAGTGTCCTCAGGACCTGCCCTACCCTGTGGGCTACAGAGAAGAACCGCCCTCAACCACACCACAGGCCACAGCGCCAAGGACAGAGCAGCTGCCAGTGGCCCTGCCCGTCATCTCTCACCCTCCTGGCTCCAAGTAGGAATGTGCCTGTAGGGACCAGAGACCCATGCTGTACCCCATTGACCAATGGGAGGAAAGCATTTAAAATGCTCTCATACATAGGCTCTAAGGCGGTGGCTCTGGAGCATTCCCATGCATGGGAGTCCCCTGGTGGCCTTGGCCCTTGCAGGTGTGAGGGCAGGGGAGGCCGAGACCCTCTGCTGTGGCCAAAGGTGATCCTGTTTGGTGTCATGGCCTACTGTGAGCATCTCCCATCCTTTACATCTTTGGATGTTCTTGACCCCTCAGCCCTGCATTCCAGGGTAGAGATGTGAGCCGGGCTGGCAGGCAGTGGCCCAAGAGGAAGAAAGGTTGATACCCAAGCCGCCCGTTGCTTTGTGACTTCCTAGGTTTAGCTGCAGCCACTACCAAGCTGCATGGAATCGACGCACGGAAAGCACAGTGGTGCCACTTACTGTTCACCCCTTGAAAGGAGCTTTCATCCACTTTGTAGGTCTGGTTGAGGTTGTCCAGCACCCGGCTGTTGGCCTTTTGGATCTCTGCAGGTTTGAGGGTTGTAGTCTTGAGTTCATAGCTCACAACCACACTGCCTTTGCTGGAGAGAAATCACGCCATTCAGCAAAGTAGTAACTGGCCTCTGGGAGTGCAGCTTCTTGAAGTTTATTTGCTCAAGAAAACAAAATAGTAGCAACCACCCAGGGAACTGTTAGGCTCAGCAATTGCCAACATAAACAAACCTATCTTCAAACTCAGTTGGAGGCAGGGCTCGCAGGCACAGGCAGGGAGTGGAAACGAAACTTGCTGCCAGGCGGCAACCAGTGGACAGAGTCCCACAGTCCAATCGTGGTGAGACAGCCCTGGGCCGGGATCTGCTGCCTGTGGCCATAGCCTGGTGGGCTCCGTGGTCAGTACCCAGACTAATGCTAAATGAAGGCAATGCCCTGCTGCTCCGTGACAGACCCCTGACTTCCAAGATGGGCAGCTACAGCTCTGAAAGCATACAGACCCCCTCAAGGGTGGGGACAAGCCCGGAACCCTGCTGACGTGACTGCTGGCAGCATCTTCCAGAATAAAGGCAACGTCCCACTGGATTATTTCATGTTTATGTCTTTAAACTCACTAGACTACAAACTCATATGTTGGTGTGTGATATTCTTGCATGTATCAAATGAACGCACCTCTCTGCTCTGCTGATTTCTAAACAGGGACATCTAGCCAGGAAGGGTGAGAGAGCCCTCTCAGAACTTCCTCTGTCTGTTTTTAATCCCTCCATCTGGTCTTAGTCTTCTCCCCCAGCCAGACTCTGCACATTAATGTTTTTCTTCCTTCACTGATATATTGGTTTTGCATCAAATAGAAAGAAGTAGATGACAGCATTCTTACGTGAACTCTTTCACAGTCACTGATTGGAAGCCTGATAAATTCCTGTATCCCTCCTGGAACTGGAAAAATAAAAAAAGGCAAGTGAGTGTCATGTATCAGAGGCTGGCCAGAGCTGCACAGATCTGAGCCACAGCTGGAAGCACGTGGTCCTCACCACCCTGCAGAGACCTTCTCATAAATATCCTGTCGTTCTGACATCTGCAGACCTCTGAAGCAGTCAGACTACCTATACCCATCTGGGCTCTTGGGGAAGCATCCGATGCTAGAGCAAGTATGCAGACGTGTCACCCTCAGGGAAGTGGCCAGGACAGGAGATGGGGTGGGAGTGGGGAGGGCAGGGACAGCCATCGGACCCTAGTGGAAGAGGAAAGAGGGGTTGGGAAAAGCAGTGAGGCCAAGCCTGTGAAGGTTCCAGTTTTCACAGTCTCCGGAGCTGGGGAGATGGCTCAGTGGAATAAGCGCTTCCCTGGCAAGTGCAAGTGCCTGAGTTCAATCCTCAGTTTTCCCAAAAAAAAGAGTCTACGGCCATACCACCCTGAACGCACCCTATCCCTTCTGATCTCGGAAGCTAAGCCCGTAGTACTTGGATGGGACACCCGTAGTACTTGGATGGGACACCGTCTCCACACCTGTGGGACAGGAGTCACAGATATCTCACCTCTGCCTTGCACATGTGGTACTGGATTCGGGTGCAACCCCAAGGATCCTGCTCAAAGACACCCTTCCCCAGGAGTTTGGGCACAGCCTGTGGTTCTACAGTGTCTGATCCTCCCTCGACAGCACTACAGCACCGGCTGAGTTCTTGTGGGTTTTGATAAACTGAGTTCCTTTCAATGCCAAGCCCAAAGGAGATGCTATTTGATTAAGTCACTGCTACAGGGCAATTACATTGCACAAAGCTCTGGGCCAGATACCCAAAGATTAATAGGTAGCTTTTTCTTTCTCTGTCCTTAAAGTTAAACCACCTAGTTGTGTGTGTGGTGGGGATGGCGTGTGGGTGGGTACATGTGTGTACATGCATGTGTATGTATGTGTGTGGAGGGCTCCCCTGCTAGGCAGAGTGACCATACTGCCAGATGGTCACAGCAGAAGTCACGAGCTCTCCCGAGGGACCCACTGCTCCACCATGGCACCCTGGAAAACGGCATCTCTGCGTGGTTCCCTGGGGCAGGCAGGAGGCTGCTCCAGGACTGAGGTGTTAGGAGAGTCACAGCCTCACCCCACCTGGGAGACTTGGTTCTGTGTCAGCTGGGAAGCTGTGTTCCGAATGAGTTAACCAAAGCTTCCTTAAGATCAAAGGAACTGATGGAGGCAGCGTCCTGAAGAACAGTGCCTGGCAGCCAAGGTGCACGGCTAAGATCTGAAAGCCCAGTGGGCTCCAGGGCAGGCACACCCCATGCCCTCTGTGTCAGGCTTGGGTCGCTCTGCCTGAAAGGTGTCAGGGTTTCCAACACATGAAGCATGGGGAAGAGTAGAGTCGCCGAGAGATCTCAGTAGATGTTAGCGGCCCGATGCTATCAGGTCATGTCTGAACCCCACCCCCACGACAGCTGTAGCTGGGGTGAAGGGGATTGTTGTCTGAGAGTGTCTGATTTAGCGCTTCGAAAGTCTCCAGCCCAGATAGATGTGAATGACTGCGACTCCACACAAAGATCATGACTGAGCCAAGCAAGCCATCCACTGGGAATCAAAGAGACAGAGTTGAGCCCAGCATTTGTGGGTGAAGAGGCTGCTGGGGCCTAAACCTACTGCTCTTTCCAGGTCAGTCTTGTAGGATCGGTAGAGGGCAGAGGACGTGTTCAGCAGGTCTTCTTGAAAACCCACGTTCAGCCTGACTTTCATTTTCAGGGTAAGAACTGAAATGACAATCTTGCATTAGTGTTTGAAGACAGTCAGAACAGAGAAATGTGCAACTGGGCTATGACTGAGCACCGGGTGAACGAACACCTAAGGAGCAGTTACCTTTTGGGCGCTGGCAGAACGGTCCCTGGGGAGGGAGTCCTTTCAGGCAGCTGCAGGGATTCCCTGAGGTAACACTGCCATGCTCCTGGCACACAGTATTGTGGATGCATGTTTCCCGAGGCCACTCGTAGCCTGATTCGCAGGAGCACCAGAGTTCGTTTCCGGAGGGGGTGCACACTGTCATGAACCAGAGGGAAGAGAAAGGTAGGCAGTGGCTCTGCCCTGCAGATAGGAAGGCCTACATGGGTGGGGAATCTGGCTACAATTTCACATGGCCCTACAGGAGGCCCCTGGAATGCACACATACGCATCACTATGCCACAGGTGTGACCTCGGGAAGATGGTGGCTCTGAGCATGGGGTGACTGATGAGTGACAGTGGTGGTTGGGGCACCCTCAGGATGGTCATGCCTAACAGCACATGGTCTTCATGTTTGTGATGATAAACAGACCTTGGACATGGAGTATGTTATGATTAGCGTCTAGGTATCCCCTGAAAGCCTCATGCAGTCATGGGGTGGCTTTTGGAGTTTGTGATTGATTATTGTGGGTGTGGCTATTACACCTGTCCTGGAGCAGGTAATTTGCATTATAATATAATCAGGGGAGAGAGGCTAGCTAGGGCCTGAGCTGCGGCCACTCCCTTTGCTCTTTGCTTTTTGATGCCCCTTGAACAATTGCTGTCTGCCTTGTGCTGCTCTGCCTTGGAGCCAGCTGAGTATGGACTGAAACCACCACTAACAGGAGTTACATGAACCTTTCCTTCCTTCATTTTTGGTGTCTGCTATTTGTCCCAGAAACTAGAGAAGAGTAACTTAGACCTAGTGTGTGGTTGTCAGCCTTTGGGTCCTGGACACTCACACCCTCTTAGTGTCCTGTCATCCTGGGCCAAGGTGGACCTAGACCTAGTGACCAGTGGGGTACAGCAGAAATAACAATGTGGAGCTTCTGAAGTTGGGTTATAAGGGATAGTGTAGCTCCCTTCCCTGCCCCCCATCCCTCCCTTCTTTTCCCTCCCTCCCTTCTTCCTTCTTTGTCCTTTCTGGGAATGCTGGCATCTCCAGCATGAAGACCTGTTGTAGAGGCCTGCCTCATAGGAAACTGAGGCCTCTGACTAGCAGCTGCCAAGGAACTGCAGCCTCAGGTAGCACCCTTGGATTTGGGAGCAGGTTCTCCAGCTCCATGGAGTCTTCAACTTGATCACAACCTCATGAAATACCCTAGAGGGAGGCACCCCAGCTTCCACAGGTTCCCGACCCTCAGACACTGCCAGGCATTCATTACGCGGAAACCTGAAAGTCCAATCCATGATCTGGGAGGCTCTAACACCTTGCTTCTGGTCCACTCACTGATCTACGATACCACAAGGAAGATAACTTACTGCTGTTCAATATCCTGGATGAGTCCTTGCTGTGATTACTGATGCCCAGAGAGAGGATCTAGTAGTTTGTCAGCAAGGACCTGGTCATATCTCAGAGCCAGTTTACCACAACACTCATAGAAACCACTAAGCAAACCTCCGGCTGCCATTTGTAATAAGTAGGCCCTGGCTGCAGACTCCACCCTGGAGGCTATGAAGCCACGCAGCCCTCAGTCCTTGTCCTTGCCTCTTGAGCAGAGCACTCCAATGGGAAGGCTCTAGACCACCTTCTCCAGACATGCCCTGCCACCTGTGCAAAAGCCATAGGACTCTCACTCACCTGTTGTGACCTCCATGCTCAGAATGTCAGTCGTTGGGGCAGTGCCTTCTGCTTGAATTGGAAAACTGAGCCTGCGCAGCTGAGCTTTGAGATGCTCCAGGAAGGACACATTCTCGAAGCCAATCTCGATGTCCACAGTGTGCTCATCCAGCACGGGATTGCTCAGGGCAGCTGAAATGGAAGCGTTGAGGCCATGAGAACTGGTGGGGGATGTGGGTGGGCCCAGAAGGTGAAAGAAATGGCAGATGTGGGTGGATGCCAGGCACAACAGCCCGTGAGAGCCCCTCCCGGATGCTTAGCACTACTTAAGTGACGGCGTACATTAGGTGGACAGCTGCATCACGCACAGTGGGAAGGGGCGGGGCGAAGCCTTCTGATAGCCCTCCTTGCTCTCAGGGGCGGATGTACAAGCACAGCGTGTACTCTCTGTTCTTCCGGGCCCCAGTGCACCATGGGAGTGCAACACGAGCTTTACAAATTGGAAAGTGAAACAAGAGGGCTTTCTAGCTCTTCCTTGTTTTTCCAGGTGGTCTCCAGGTTGGGGACTGCTGGCTTCTTCAAGGCTCTGTTCCTCTACACAGTCAACTCCAGTCAGGCCAGGCTCACCTTGAATATAAATCTTTCCTGCTTATTTCATCCTGTCTCAGCCTCTGATCCTGAGCACTCCAAGGACAGGACAAGGACTGTTCCCTTCCTTTCCCGTGGCCCTGCTCATCCCACTGGTATACAACAGTCCATGCAGGCAGCTCCTACGGAACCCGCCAGCCTGAGTCACACCACAGGTGCATCTCCCGGTCCCTGGGTGGGGGAACCCTGACCCCACTGTGACTGGAATAAACAATTAGAGCAGAGCTCCAGGCTCAGGCAGTAGTTAAGCAGTTCAAGAATACCGACTTTCCACCTAGATGCATTGAAGATATTTTTAGATGGGAAAACATAAAGACAATATTTATAAAACTATTACTTTAAAAGTTAAACCAAGCAGGAAACTATGATTACATAGGTTTTATCATAAAATCAAAAAACTCTATGGCTGCTTTTTTCCCCCAAACATTCTAAGATTTGTTCTGAATACTCCAAGCACCATGGGTGGAAAGTCTAGTAGAACATTTCTCAAGGGAAACTCCACTTATTGAGTGTTTATTGCAGAAATCTGGAATATTTGTTCACTTGTAGATCATGTTTGTATTAAGAGGTTGGTTTCAGCCCCTCACCTGTTGAGAATTATCTCAGCTTGGTATCCTTCAGCTAACTGTAAGGAACTCAGTGATAAAAAGAAAGGTCCATGTGGATTGCTCAGGAATGCCTTCATTTTACCCTTCACAGATGGATTAACAGGAAAAATGAGATGACTATGACAACCTCACACAGAATCACCCTGGACACATGGTGTTGCTCACTGGGACCATTTGAAACAGGGTATTGGTTGGGCAGGCCAAGTAGCTCAGTGGACTAAAGTACCTGCAAGCAGGAGTAGGGGCTGGGGTTCGATCCCCGGGCCTCCCATGCCGGCCCACTCCTAGGTATGCTGAGATGGCAATTGAGACTGGGTGTGGTGGTGTGTGCCTGTAATCCCAGCTCTTGGGAGACTGTAAACAAGTGGATTATTATGAGTCCGATCTACTAAGGAGACCCTGAACACCCTGTAGACCTTTCCTAAAATACACAAAAAATAAAGATAAAAAAATAAAGAAGGCATTGGTGATATTTACAAGGTTGGCCCAGAGCACACATTTTCCTGAAAAGTAAAGTGATGAATGTTTGTCCCTGCAGAGGGCCCCCCTAGCTCCAGGACCCTCAGTGACCAGGCCAATGAACTCTCCTCTCAGGAGTGTAAACAGGATTTCCTGGATAGCAGCTGCATTCAAGAGAGGAGAGTCAGGAACAATCCCAAATCACCCGCTTCTTTATCCGCCCGGCTGTATCCCAGGGTTGAAGCCCAACTGGATGCTAATGTCTGTCTGGGTCTCCTCTGTCCATCAGCCCGTCCCTCTCTGACATGTCCGTAGATTATGTGAGGTCCTGAAGAGTATGTGGCCATCCCCATGCCACCACTAGGCCATTTCCACAGAGCTGAAGCAAAGGCAAAGCCCTAGGAGGAAAGGACTTGGGATACCGGCAGGTTTTAGCCCAGGGGACTCCCACAGCTGTCCACTTGGCACTGGCTCTAGGCACCCCTCGGCCTCCGCCCCTCGGTGTTCTCCAATATCTTGTAAGAAAGTTTCAGTCATTCTCAGCCTGTGTGTTGGTGGACCATCTCAGCCAAGGAAGCACCCTCTCTGAAGAAACCCTAACACCACTGCAGTTTTGCAGGTCAGGCTCATCCTGAGATAAGTCGGCTCCCGCGCTCCCCACATTCAAGTGGGGACTGTGCACATTTTGGGAGCCATATACCATGTGTGGCTATGCTCAACCATGCACACACACACACACACACACACACACACACACACACACACGAATTGGGGTCAGGAAGATGACCAACTACTAGAGTTATTCAGGTCAAAGTCAACTGCACTGAGATGCCATGTATGTGTTGCTTCTACCTTTAATGATGATTTCGTTCCAAACTAAAGATTTGATCCAGTAACTAAAAAGGAAATTTCCTCTTGTGTCATGAAAATTTTAGATGGGGAAACCTATAGGACCCGTGGAGGGGAATCTACTGGGAAAACCAGAACTGCCTCCAACATCTCACCGCACAGGTGGATCATAGACGCCATCCCTGGGGTCCTGCACAATGTGACCTTCCTGTTGCTGTCCTTCCTCACTTTCCTGGAGAGCCCTGACCCGACTTCTGTTCCTGCTACCCGGGGTCCCCTGAGCTCCTCCTGGCCCCGGCTAGGTCTCTCCTCCCCATGGCCATTTCCTATGTCAATCCATCTTCTGCAAGTGATGGCTGATTCGCCAGCATTTCCCAGATGATTCTATAAGCCTGTGAGGACCGTGTATACCAAACTGAAAGGGTGCTTTTGTGGTGCTTTATCATGGTCAGAATTGCTTCTAATGAAAGCACACCTGGAAGATTTCGGGATGTCGAATCTTAGATGTGAAAGTGTTTTCTCTAAGGCACAGTGGCTTTCCACAGTGGGGTCTGGAAGTGGAGGAAAGACCCTCCCCTTTGGGGTCACCAACGGCTCCAAGGGAAGCTGGCAGCCCAAGCCCTGGAGGATCTCAGTGGGAAGGAGAGTTGGAACTCTCCCACAAGAAATCTGATATAAATACTGACGAATGTCTCCAGAATACCACATGGGCACATTGCTGGCCCTGTGCCTGCTGTGGGGTGGTCAGGGTTATGGAGGTGGGGCCAGGAGCCTACACTCGAACCCAGAGCCAGGTGGGCCTGGGGGCCGCAGTAGACAACTCTGCCCCAAACTGAGGCCAAGCCTGCTCTCTGTCGCCCTCTAGGCCTTTTCCCAGAACAGCACTGATGTTCAGGGAGCCTGAATAATGGATCGCGGTGTTTAAAAAGCTGTACAGGCACCAGTGGTTGGGCTTACAAAAGACAGCACTAGTGAGGCCTTCACATACCTGCACGCCGAGATCTTAGCAGCTCCACACTCGCAAAGTCCCGCTCACGTAGCACCTGCGAGGACATTTGAGAAGGCGTCAGTTAGAGAAGTCTTGGCCTTGGCTTCCTGCCCACGCACCCTTGAGTGTCCCAGGCAAGCTCAGGTTGCAGGTTTTAGGGGGCACCATGGCCCAGGGGACACACACAGGAACGCTGTGGAGTGACCTAGGAAGGATTTGCACAGCCTGCCTGAGGCTCCAGAGGTGGAAGAGATCTGGCCTGGTTCACAGGCTACTTGCTTGAGTCTTGTCAGGAAAGGTCAGTCGGGATGCCTAAGCGGGTGCTTTCCACCTGCATCCCAAAGCCTGCATCCCTCTGTGACCTCTGGGACTACTCTCATGGCCTCTGCTCACCAAGCTCCCACCCCCATCTCTGTTGTCCTAAGCCCAGGAGCCACAATGCATGCTCAGAAGTTGTTCTTTCCTCTTCAGGTCCTCCTGGTGCTGTTGTGCTGGTTTCTGTCAGGAACCAAGGAGCTCTGTGACCCAGCCTTTTGTGTTATGGTGCTTTCCAGCCAGGCAATGCTGGGGAACTGACTCACCCTCAGCGAGCCTCAATTTACTCATCCATAAGATGGGTATCAACTAATGCCAACTTCTTATGATGGTCACAGGAAGTTCCCACCAAGCAGTGCGTGGTAAGCTCTTGAGTTCTAGGATGCTGTGGTTAGAAGCCAAGGCTTCAGGGTTGAGTTGAAATCCCAGCTCCACCATAACATAGCTGTGACCTTGGGCATGTCACTTGACCTCTTTGGGCCTCCATACAAACCACAAACTGGGATGAAATAGAGTCCACTTCATAGAAGGTTATGAAAGATCAAGTGATCCCCAAGGAAAGCTTTGGTGATGCAGTCAGTGCCATTTGGGACTAGAACCACTGTTTTAGGAACCGAGCAACCTGTACTTTACACTAGCTCCCTCTGTGGCCATCCATTCACCTGTGGTTTTCTGGTCTAAGAGAGAATGTTGTCCAACAAGGACAAGTGAACTTCTGGGATTCCCAAGCTGGCCTGGAAGTAAGTGCCCTGAGTCTGGCACAAAGAGGCTCAAGGAGGAATAACCCAGTAATCCCACAGGGACAGCAGGGCACTTATCACCCTTCAGCTGTACTTTCACTGGTTTCCCAAACACAAAGCCACCTGGACAATGTGTCCGCAAAGATCCCAGACACTGCCGACGGCCCCTTGTTCTGTGCCTGCTGTAACTGCAGGACACAGAGACCGACGCCCTGCGACCTGCATTCCAGTCTGAGGCCAGAGCTGAAATCAGTTCTGGGTGAACATCTTGTCCTCTGCTTATCCTCCAGCACTTCAGTGCTCTCAGTGTCATCTCACAACCTCCCTGGAAGCCATGTCCATGTCCCCTTGATGCCCCCAACACCACCACTTCCCCACCAGAGGGCAGCAGGCTGTCACCCAGCACTGCCTCATGGCTGTCCACAGTCGCCCTTTTGCCTTGCTGGCTGTCTTTGCGCTAAGGCCCCTTTGTTGCAGCTTTTTTGAAAAAAAACACTTCCTGCTTGTGACATTCCCAGAAAATCAGAGATGTGTCAAAGGATTTACTCACCGAAGGACTCGCCATAGCCTGCAGGTCCCAGCTCTGTGCCCTGGAGAGGCACGTGACCAGGAGAACCAGGCACAGCGGGGACCTCCTTGGGGAATGCATGCTTCACCACAGAGCTGTTGATCTGAAATGGGAATCAGAGGACTGAGGGTAATTTATTTAGTAAGCAAAGGAAAAACAAATGGACCCTGTCCCGAACACCACAGCCCACAAGGACCTTTCCATTCAAGGCAGGGATGGAAGGCCACTTCGGTCCCTGCCCTGATGCTTGGATCTGTTGGGACACAGCAGATGGGAGAGGGGACTACAGAAAGGCAGAGCTGAGATGGCAAGTGGCAGGGAGTACTACATCCACAGAGAGGGTCTAGAAGGAATAAGAAGGGAAAAGTAAGCAGGGACAGTGAGGAACAGAAGCATGACTGTCGCTTGGAATCCAGAGCAGAGCGCAGTGTCAGAGGACTCAGGGCATGCCACTTGCTAGCTACATGCAGCACACTGTGAGGTTTTCCATTCTACCATGTCCTATGGGACTGTTTTCCCTTTTAATTCTGGTAGCAACCATGGAATTGACCTCATGACCTATAAGAATGAGCTATCAGCCACTAGCAGAAAAACCAGACTTTGTTATAAACCTGTAAGTTGTATTTGAGAGTATTGATTTGTATTACAGGATACAATGTTAAATACTAGTATTGTAATATAACCTATCTGGTGTACTGATCTTTAAAACTATCTCTTTATCATGTTGGCAATAAGAAAATAAGGTGTGGGGTAGCCAGATCAATTCTTTTTGGGTTTATAGAACTAAGTGTCATGTGAGTGATCCCAGCCTTCTGTACCCAGGGGCCAGGACAATGTGCTGTCTGCAGTGACTTCCTTCCTGTCTTTCTGTGTGCACAAGTGCTTGACAGACAGCAGTGCATGAAGGCACAGGAGACACAGCCCAGCCAGGGCAGCAGGCAGCCCACGGGATTTGGCAGGGTGGCTGCAGACAGCTGTGTATAGGAGAGCCGAGTTTCCACCATTCACTGCCTGGGGCCATCTTCTCCTCTTCCCTATGGGGCATTGGGTAACAGACCCAATTTGCAAGTCCGCAGTCAAATGCTTTTAGAAATTCTGTGACTCAGCAGTTGGGAGAAACACTTCTTGATGTTGATTCTAGGGATGGATATTGAGGGCCCAGCACACTTGCTATAGAGGGATCAGTGACACATGACCTGGCGCTCTACGGGAGAATTTCCCAGTCTGATGGAAAGAGCGCAGCCACGGTGGCAGGGTGCAGGCTGAGCTTACCAGGTGCAGCAGATGTCCCTGGGATGAACTTGGTGTTTGGGGGCAGAGTCATCTTCTCAGTGGGACTGACTTAGTTGGCTCCACACAGATGCCATATATAAGGGGTGACACTTGGTGACTCAGTAGTTGCTGAGTCTCCCTTAGTGTGCTACAATCAGAGAGAAGCACTGGTACCAGACACACCAGAACAGGCTCTGTCTTCCTCTCATTGGCCCAGGTTGGCAATGAAGCCTTTTTTTTTTTTTTTTTTTTTTTCAGAATTAGCAAAAATTTCAACGTCCCCAAATGGTCATGCCTGCCCATCTGTGTAGGCGAACGGCCAGTAATATTCTAGTCCCTCCTGGTCTTTGACTCTCCAGGGACAATTCTTGATATTCTTTCCTGCTGATTCATTTACTGACAAAAAAAAAAAAAAAAAAAAAAAAAATCACAAGTCTAAATATATGGATCTGTCCACAAGCCCCCCATGCCCAGGAGAGATTGGCGGCAGTCAGCACATAAGAAAGGATAGGTTCTCCCCCTGGACAGGAAGAACAAGGTCACCACTCTGGGGTTGTGACAGCCACAGTAATTGACACATGGGGAGGCATGGGCTTGGCCAATAGACTGAGGACACCGCCAAGGCTCACCAGCTTGGAGGTTGCTGTGACATCAGTGATCTCTGTGAACTTGGGGCTCGGGGTTTCTCCTGAGGCAGCCAGGGAACCTCACCCTGGCCTGTGGGAAAAACCACCCTTGTGCCCTGGTTCCATGTGGAGGAGTCGCCTTTCATGGTGACTCCCAGGCTCCTGTTCACTCCCAAGAACTAAGACCCTAAGCTGGGCAGAGGTGGGGGAAGAGGAATGTGAGCTGACGTCATGCCCAGTTTCTCTCTTCTTCCAGATCTAAACTTGGGACCCTCCTGTACCCGTCAGCCCCTATGAGCTGGCCGAGCCTTACAGAGGCTGGGAAGTATGACCGGGCTGAGCCTGACGCTGCAGCACTGACCAGCTTCCCGGCCTGCTCTGACTGGACTTTCCTGTCTGAAGCTGAACAGACGGCAACAAGGAGCAAGAGCCACTGAGCTCATAGATCAGGAATGTGCTGCTGGGGGTTCTTGGCAGCCCTGCCTGGAGGTGATCAGGGGTATGGGTCCTTCACAGGGGGACATGTTCTCCATGGTCACTGTGGACCAGACCAGTTTGCCCAGGCCTCAGAATCACACTGCTGAACACAGGGTGCTTTCCTTGCACCCCTCGGCACCCAGCTGCCCTTTGCCCCTACCTTATAGACTCTGTTCTACAGGTGACTGAACTGCCCAGCCCACATGGAAGTGTCCACCTTGCCCCCATCACTCCTTGCCCTGCTTTTTTTTTTTTTTTTTTACAGAACCAGGGATTAAACTCAGGCCCTTGAGCTTGCCAGGCAAATGCTTATTCTACTGAGCCATCTCCCTGGCCCCATTGTCTTGCTTTTTGGATGAGAACACATGGGCCTAGTGTTTGCAAGTAGCTGGTCAGAACTCAAGACACCCAAGAAGGGTGCTTGAAACCCCATCCGATTATACCACCCTATAGTCAGGCAAGCCACATTACAGCCTGGACTGTGGCAGTGGCCGTGACCATCAGAGGTTCCCTTGGCACTGTTCTGGGGGAACTGTATCATTTATGCTTGAGACGACCCTAAGTCACTGCCAATCAGCCCACTTTCCAGACAGGGGAAGGAAACCCTACAAGAGCTTCCTATGAAGGCCACATGGCATGCAAATGGAAAATTATAAACCACACCATCCATTCCGCCGCAGGAAAGGTGCCTCTGAGGAGGGTCATCTTCCTGACTAGACGTCAGTAAGAAGTGGAAATTTCCCTGCCTATGGACATCTGCCCGGAGAAGGGGGAATGTGAGCTCTGACCTCTCTGTCACTAATTGGCCATGTGGCGTGGAGTGAGTCACGTCACCTCTCTGGGCCTGAGTATTCTTGTCAGCAAAGCCAGGGTTTAGACAGAGTCCAAGGACTTCAGAATTAAGTACAACCATGGGCCTGTGGGATCCATTATTGCACCAGGCACCAGTCACCAGCCACAGCAGCCGGGAGGTCACTGCACTTCTGAGCTCACCATGCCCACCCGGGGCACACAGCACAGTCCAGGCTGGCCCGCCCCTCCCCAGGTATCATAGTCCTTCTCGTCTGTACCCACCCACACACAGGACCGGCTGTCCTTAGCCCTCTTCCTGCGCGTCCCACCTCCCTCGGCGCTTGTTGTTCCCCGGACAACCACAGCTGCTGCCCTGGTGCCCGCAGCCTGTGCAGCCTGGGCTTCATTTCAGAAATGCATGTGTTTACCAGCATCCTTCACATTCCCACTACAGAAGTTGGCTGATTTTTCAGAACCTAAAATTGTGTAAGAGATTTCTCAGTCTCTCATCAAAAGTTAAAAATCAAAACAAAAAAAAGAAGCCTGCCTTCCCTTCAGCTCCCTAAGCTCCTCCCTTTGTCCCAACAGCTCTGCAAATACTCCCAGCTTTCCAGGTCCCCAAAGTACACACTGATGTAGCCCTTGAGGTCCCTGCTTCTCCTAAACACCCTGCCCCCACCCCTGGCCTCGAGAGGTGCTAGATTCTGTGCTATGAACGGGCTTCCAGGTGAACACTTTCATCCCCACGCCCATGTCTTTATCCCTGTTACATCCATTTACTGTGCAAGATTCACAGACCTCACAAGCGCCAGGTGCTTCCTGAGACGCTGGGTGGGGTCGGGAGACAGCAGCCAGGACCAGGCCCCTTTTCCACGGAGCCCAAGGTGCCATGGAGAAGACCATATCATGAAAGGATCTGTCACCCAATCAATCCACTATTTAAGCCTGGCAGGAAAGTGCTACCCAGGAAAAAAGATGTAGCACCAGTATTTCTTAAGCACCTACTATGTGCATCAGCCACTGAAGCGTGAGCACCATCACAGTCAAGAGGATGTAGCACAAGACCTAATTAGCTGCATGGCAGAGAACGATTGGGCTGCTTGCTGGAGTCAGGATTAGACTCAGGGGTCTGATTCCAGAGCTCCAGCCTTTCAGACACTGCCCCAAACTAACACATGGGTGTGGTCCCGAGGTGGAGCCCTTGCCTGACAAACACATAGCCCTGGGTCTGAGTCCAGCACTGCAATCAATCAATCAATCAATCAAACAAACTAAAAACTGAATGAAAAGCGCATGCCAGAAGATGCAGCTGGTCTTGGGGGTTTTCAGAGTCACGCAGGAGAGGTGTTTAGTTGAGCAGAGCCTGGGGTGTAAATGCTCTTGGCTAAAAACTAAAAGGGAAGTTGGAAGCAGGGCAAAGAGGGCTCCCAGAGAAAGGCCCAGAGGCTGAGAGAAAGCCTGGCGGCCGGGTGAGCTGCAGCAGGCAGAGCAGGAGAGGTGGGAAGGAAGCAGAGAGGGGTCTGCAGTGAAGTGGGCAGGGCTGGGGGACACCGGCCTGGGACTGCAGGTCTGCAGTGGGCCACAATGGAAAGGAGAGGCCACAACAACCAGTCCCATGGGATCCCAGCAGTAACTGGTCCAGACAGGGGAGGTGACTGAGACAAGAGGTCTGGGCTGGGACAAGAGAGGCCAAGATGGATAGAGGAGTCAGGCAGCTGGGTGGCTGGAGAGTCCAGAAGGAGGATGGGGTTGGCTGTGTCCCAAGGCGCAGAGAGAACTCACTGATGTGGGCATTGGGGTGGGGCGGAGAGGTAAACATCACCAGGGAGGGACCGCAGAGCCGAAGGGAGACGAGGGCTTAGCCAGGAGAGTGCACAAAACCGAAGACATCACCTAGACATGGTGGCACATGCCTACGATCCCAGCATTCCAGGAAGCCGAGGAAGGAGGATCATAAGTTCCAACTCAGTCTGGGCGACTTAGTTGCCCAGATGCAGGGAGACCCTGTTTCCAAATAAAAAATAGCAGAGACCCTGGACTCAATCTCCAGCACTGAGGAAGGAAGAAAAGGAGGGAGGGTGGCAGGCAGGCAGGCAGGCTGCACAGCGGCCGACCGATGGTCCTTCCACAGGTGGGCGACTTGGCTTTCTCATCATTCTCACAGACGGTGCAGCAGCCACCGTGGACCCGGGCGTGCTAGAACACTGTGAAGGAGGCCACGCCTTCCAAGGCGCCTTGGTCGGCGTCTGGCCAACAGCGCAAGCTTTGTACCAGCTTTGGGCCTGGCTCCTCACATCCCAAGCCTCATGGTCAAAGGCACAAGCCGCCCTTTCTTAAAACATGCACTATTAGAATGACGGCAGGTGGGAGGCAGAGCAGAGCTGTGCTCCTAGACCCGAGTCGGGCTCCTCAGAATGGCAGACCTGGCTCGTGGTGCACATCTCAGGAGGAAATCACTCCCGTTATGCCTGCAATCCTGAGGCTGCAGGGAGAGAAGGATGCCGCAGATAACCTTCCACTGAGTCATAGAAGTGCAGACAGGACTGGCTTAGCTACTTGCTTGTAGCTGGGACAAAATAACCGACACCCAGGAATTAGAGAAGGAAATGACTGTCTTAGCTCACAGTTTGCACAGGCTTCAGTCCACAGTCAGCTGGTCCCAGGGCACAGCGGCATGGAGGGGGTGTGGCAGAAGAGAAACCACTCATGGCATGGAGGTAGGAAACAGGCTGGTGTCCAGGGCAGAGGAGAGATATATAGCCACCCTCCCAGGCCACACCCACAATGACCCGCCCCTTCTCACCAGGCTTCACCGCCCAGCATCTCAGCCAGCTATGAAAATGTTACCGATCTACTGTCACGTAACTACTCTCCAGTATATCAGACACCCAGGATCCAGTACCTCACACCCACGATCTGTACCTCACACCCACGACTGTACCACACACCCACAACCTGTACCTCACACCCATGACCTGGTACCACACACCCACAATCCAGTATCACAAACCCATGACCCAGCGTCACACTCCCCACTCATCCAGTCACTCCCCAAAGACCCACACATGAGCACAGGGGACTTTGGGGGGAACATCCAGCTATAAACCATGCTAGTGACCTCACACGTGACTGGCACAGCTTGCCTGCCACAGGTCTTTGCCACTCATAGGTGATAAGACTCATCTCTACTGACTTTATTTAAGACGCAGATCATCCCAAGCACACGATGAAGCATGAGCTAAATATTTATTTAACACAAACACAATACAAACTAGAGAACTGGACTGAAGTTTTCTGTTTTCTATTTGATTTTCCTTTGCTTTGAATAAGGATCCGTGGCCACATTGTGTCCAGGGCCCAGTCCTATCAGATTACTGACCAGCGTTTGTTTGTACACAATGGAATCGCATTTTCCAAAGCACACTGCCCATGTGAGCCGTGCTGATAACCTTTCTCCTTCTCTCTCTGGTGTAAATCACTGGGGATCTGAACCTCTAAGCCAGAGATCAGCATCTTCACGGGAAACACCGAGTTCCTGGCTCTGCTCTTATCTCGTCTATCTTGGGGTCTGATTTATCATGCTGAGGGTTTCCCTGAAGCCAGGGCAAGCAAAGTCTGGCCTGCATTCCAGCTGTGTAGTGACAGATGGAGGAGGGCATTCCTGGGCTTGGCTGCAGGCCTGGACAGAGTCGGGGCAGAGAGTGGGTGGAGCTTTCTAAGGCTGTGGAACAGCCACTGACATCAGAGCAGCTTCCGGCTGTGGCTCTGGACAAGGGCTGGTGTCTCCTTGGAGAGTTCACTGCTGGGCCATGGGGAGCCCTGGGGAGACTGCTGGGAGTGGGGATGCTGGGGCACTGAACAGAGGTGGGGAGTGTCCTGGGGACATGCGGCCAAACTCATTTTCCATGTGGTGTAAAATATTCCAACACCTGCACCCTTGGAAGGGACGGCTTCAGCTTCTGCGCCCATCCCTCAGCGCTCTTTGTCCCCAAGACCTGGGCCGTCCCCGCTGTGGCCAGGACTGTGCTTCTCTTACAGTTTGATTTTTCCCTTAAAGGATTGTGTTAGACTTTTAACAATCAAGCCATGCTACTCGAGTTGATGAAATAAATGGATTTCTTCAAAAATACAGCGCCCTCAGAGGCCTTGCTCTCCCAGGTTCTCCCTGATCCCAGTCACTGTGAAAGCGCTTTCTGCAGGCTGGGGCACAGAGCTCCTTCCCTCCCTCCCAGAGCTGGTTCTCTCCCCTACACCCCACCTCCCCTCCCCCAGGGCACCTCTTTCTCTTCTGGGTTTCCCCTTTTTCTTTCCACTGGGGTCCTGCCTCTCTGGGCCTCTACCTGCTGCCCTTGCACCCCCACATCCTGCCCCCTGCCAGACTCCACTCCTGGGTCCTCGGTTTCTCTCTCGGATCCCTCGTTCTGCCCCTCTTCCTCTTGGCGTGTCCCTTTCCATAGCTTTAATTACTGACTTCGGTCCGATTCCCACACCTTTATTTCTACCCAGCCCTTGTTGAGCAGCACGTGCACGTCTCCAACTGTACCATCTCCCCAGGGTCTAAATGCAGCTTGTGTAGGACTGAAACGTCTTCTCCCCCATGCTGTCTCCAGCTCATCTCCCCTCTGACCCCTGGGCTCACAGCCCTGCCCTGTTCCTGGACACAAGTCCTGTTCCCAACCCCTGGCTGGCACCCCTGAGGCCTTGTCCCCTTCCTGGCCACCACACAGAGCAGCTGTGATCCTCACACCCAGAAAGCCACTGTCAGGTGGTGGCAGTGGGGTTGCAGGGGAACTGGCCTGACTCCCTGATTCCCTTCCTCAATCAACGCCCCTCACCAAGTGCTGCTGAGCATGCCCGGAAAACCACTCTCCTAGGTGGCCACAGCATCTGATTCACACACTTTAAACTCTGCCATCCTGGAGACGCACCAGGCCAGTTCCACTGCAGCCCCACTGCCACCACCCAGGGCACAGCTAGTGCTGCCACACGCTTCTCTGGTGGCACTGCGTGTGGAGCAGCCAGCCACTCGCAAGCTTTTGGTTGTGTCTTCTTTTGCAAAATGCATCACAACTTATTTTCAGCAGAAAGAGAAAAAAAAATACAGAATTTGAAAACAAGATGACAGGAAATTAGCAATGGTTATTCTATTACATACTGTTATCTTCAAAATAATTGCCCAGATGACCAGAGACAGGCATGCAAAATTGATCAAACATGAAATGAACTAATAGAAATTAGTAATACAATTACCTTAGCTATCTTGTGTGTGTGTGCTTTTTAATTTTCCCCTCCTTCTTTTTTCCTTTCCCTCATCCTAGTTGTTCCTTTCTTTTGAGCAGCTTCCTTCCTTTTTTAACAATAGCTACTGTACCTTTTTTAAAAAAGTAAATATGCCGCAAATATTAACTATAATAAATACAGTGATCCCTCGCTTATCTCAGAGTTTGCACTTCAGACTCCCTGTGATAAGTGAAAATCAGCAAAGTAGTGATGTCATATTTATTTTAATATAAATATATGTGTGTGTGTCATACACTTATACACATATATATGTATTTTAAGGCTTTATAAACCCCACACTCTTATAAACTTTTCCCACACTTTTAAAAACACTTCTAATATTCTTAGCCATTTTCTAAACTTGTAAACCTATGTAATTTTACAAAAATATGCATACTCTGCAGTACAGTATATATTCATCTGCTAAAGAAAGACATATCATAAATAGTGCATTTTATTTCAGTTCAATGTCTCTTAATATGTTCGAATTAACATTTTAATATATTTTTATGCATTTTAAAAATTTTTAGGCAAAAGTTCAAACCACAAATACTATACATATGGTACATACAGAACTGTACACTATTACAAAATCCTGTGATATAGCAAAAACAATATCTGTGATAAATAATTTGATTAATAGTTTTGAAAACCCATGAAACAGTGAATCTGGGAACACCAAACCTCGAAATAACAAGGGACGATTGCACTGATATGCTGCCGGTCACCTGTCAGCTTCCTTTCCAACCACTGGGACAGATATGCTCCTTTCCTTCTGCCTGGGCTTCCTCTACCGTCTCTGGCCTTGTTCATCCCCTCCTAACAGCGACTGGTGCATTTCATAAAGCACCTTCTACCACCAGGCTGAGCACGGCAGTGAGGACTCTGAGACCGGAGCCCTTGAAGCCGCACTGCCTGTCACACAGCAAGTAGCCACCAGAGTCTACACGCCTGACCGCCACAGCACAGGGCCCCTCTCGTCCCTCCCAGAGACCCACCTTTCTCTGAAATACTCTGTGCTTCTCAACCCATCCTCTCAGGCCCTGCTGCCTGGCTGTGCGGTTTGCAGCTCAGCTCAGTAACCAAGCATGTGGACCCTTCCGATGCCACAGCTTCTTGCCTTGGGCCGATAATTTCATCTTTGTGAATTAGACCTTGCAGCGTTTGCGCCCGAAGTACAGAGCAGGCATTTGGTACATAGCATCTGTTCGTGGCGCCTGCACCTTGACTCCTACAAGGTCTTAGGTCATTCAGGAGGGGGTTCCCTGCCTCTGGGATGTCACACAGTCTGTGGGACACTGGGGACCCAGTGGGCTAGTGTCTCAAAGGTATCACTTTTACGATCATCTTTTGGCAAACAAGCAAATTCCAGCTCTCTTAGCCATCATGAGCAGAGTCAGGTAATGAGAACAAGCATGTGAGTGGCAGACAGCTCAGGACTCGTGGTGCCTCTGGGCCGATGCTTATGTTTGACTTAGGAGTCTCCTTGGGCCACCTGCCCTGTGCAGAACTGTGCAAGTTCTGGGGAAACTGAGGTCAGCACAGCCGTGTTGTATTCTCCGCAGGAAAAAAAAAACTTTGGGAAATTCTTCCACTGCCTTTTGGCAATGCCACTAGGGACACCTTCCAGGATGGGAAAGTAGCCTGGATCTGCTGTCCACGCAGGAAGCAGAAAGCGGCAGGTCATGCAGAGGATGGTGCGTTCTCCTTCCTTTCCTTAGTCTGAGGATTGGAAGCCAACGTAGGCCGAGTAAGATGTACGTTTCCCAGGGAATCCCATCCTGTTTACCTAGGCCATTTTGTCAGCTTCTGTAAAGTCTGTGAGTGGAGGGAGCTAACAGGACCACAGGGAGAGCTGCGGGGCCGCTCCACTCACCCCGAAAAGGCAGCGCCTTCATGGGAGCTGGGGTTACCTCTCCCTCCCCACATGGGCAGTGTCTGTTCCTCAGATAACCAGAGCAGCTAGGGTGGCAGCAGGGGCGCTCGCAGCCTGGCACTTCTGACCCCACCCACCTTAGAAGCCTGAACAGGCATCCCTTCTCGGTCTGGCCCTCTGTCTCTGTCTCCTGCAGCACGGCTCCCTGGTCGATGTGATCACTACCTGCCTGGTCCCTTGCTCAGAGATTTTGATTCAACTGTTCTTGATTTGAGTACTCCAGGGCCACTAGGCATGCACAAAACACCCACGCCAGGCAAGAGCTCAGTGCACCTTGGGGCCCCCGAAGGCGCCCACCACCCCAAGAAGCTGACAATCCGAACTTCACATCAGTTCTGTGGTCTGTATCCCTTTCATTCTCACATTCTGGACCAAGAGTGAGGTCAGTAAACAGTGATCTGAATGTCACATCTGAGTGCCCAGAAAGCCTCCACGTGAAGGCAGGCAAAGAAGTCCAGCTCTGCCCCCTCGCTGTGCATCCCAGACGGGGGAAGGAGAAGACTGCTCCACCTATGGCAAGTGAGTCTTTCCAGGACTAGAGAACTGCACATAAACACAAAAGATTGAAGTGACTTTGCAGGAGGTGGGGCCAACCTTACCAACCGGAGCACGGGGGAGCCCTGGGTGCTACTTCTGAGTGCTCTGAAATTCCTGAGCACCACGGGGCAGGGCATGTGGCATTGCTATGTCATCACTGCCCAGGAAAGGCAGTGAGTGCCAGGCCCAGGGTCCCAGTGGAGCCATCTGTCATGGGGCCTTTGCACAAGGTGGTAGGGGAAATGATTAATCCACTTGGCCACTTAGCCGTGGACCTGGATGGAAGACAAAGGCAGGCAGAGCGTAGCAAGGTGCTTGTCCTAAATCTCATGCCCCAGAGGGACCAAGGAGCTGGCTTGTGTGGAAGAGGGAAGGCTTGGAGAGGGAAGAAAGCATACAGCAGCAGCTAGAGATGTTCTAGCAGCTGCTTTGTGCCTTCTCTCCAAAGCCTGTCTCCATGCCCCACAGAACTCCCATGGGAGTTAATCACTTGTTTCCCACCAATGTGTGGCACTGACAATAGGCCCCTTTCTACAGAACACTCCATCCAATGGAAAATGAACAAACAAGGACTCTCCCTCCCCTTTACTCTCTCTTTCCAGGGCCAACCACTGTATCAACTGATTGATCCATGCGTCAGTCTGCCCATCTGCTCATTTCCTTTTCTAAATTTCTGTGTAAAAAATGTGTAATTGTTTATTTTTATTTATTTTATTTTTATTTCTTTTTTTCACATTCTATAGGGATTTAAAGTTTAGCATATCAACAATTGTTGGAAAATACCTATTCCATGTTATGTCTAAGGCAGTTGATATTCAGACTGACAGTGATATTAAGCTCAACTGCCTATGTTATAGGGTAATAAAATCAGTAAGCTTCTCTTCTGGAGGGTTAACAACCTAAGTTTGCAGACCAAAAAGTTAAAGAAAAAGAAGGGCTACAAGGACAGCCAATATTTTGGCCCTAACCCTTCAAGGTCTTTTTCTGTGTTTTTGTTTTCTCCCCTTTCATTGCTAGCAGGAGGCTACCTTGGGGGACCGCCCAAAGAAAAGCCCAGACAACTGGAGTTTCACCCTTAGGATGTTGTTAGTATTACGAGCTGTCAAAGCCAAAACCAACATGAAAATAATAGTAACAATAGGTAAACTTGCTTCAGGCTTCCCTACGGGGATCATTCCAATCCTCCTCCAGAGAAGCAGTGTTGTTAGAGTGATGTCACAGGAGTTGTGTTGTGGCCTGAGCCCAGCTTGTCCCAACACTAAGGGCAGAAACTTAGTCCTTAAACAAGAATAGCAAGAAAGCAACAGGATCGTCTTAGGGGAGGGAATGAGTATGTTTGGAACTGTACGGCATGAAAGTGGTGAAGACATAACCTGGAGCAGTAAGAATATATTCATGTGGACCTGCTGTAATTCAAAAAGAAGACTCTCACTAAAAAGAGAGAGCTACAGTGGACGGGATATGCCCCAGGTTTCCACAAAGTCTAGAAAAACATGGTTTCCCCAAGCTACATGCCTGCAGTATCTTCTTTCTAGAACATTCAAACAGCCTGCCAGGCCCTTAAGCCCCGACACTCCACTGCCAGGCTTCCCTGCTGGCCACACTCCTGCCCTCGGCCACTGTGGGAGAGCCCCCGACTTTGGCCCTGAGACCAGCCACAGCCACCTCCTGGAAAGGTCACCAGGGCTCTGATGCCTGAAGTGTTTTCCACTCAGGGATGGGAGAATAATCTTTAAAAAGTCAACAAGTCTGTCCTGCAAAGGAAATCCTGAAGGATCGCGGTGGGCTGTCTGATCTTGGTCCGTCTACACCTTGTCTTCTCCTCTGGCCTGACCATGCCCACAACACCAAGCCCTAGAGTGGCACACGTAGTTTCCAGAACACATGTACAGCCAGACGCAGGAAGAACAGACAGAGAGGAAGGTGTCCTGAGAAGGTCACCAGGTGACGCGGGTTCCCAGAAGTGTGGCCCCAAAGGCGGGCAGATCACAGAAACAGAGAGGCCCTTACCTTTCCAGCACTGCTGCTGTCCCAGGCTGGCTTGTGCTATGACCAATGCCTTCGTTCTCCTACGGGGCCATTTGCCCAGCAGTTTGTGGGGATCTCACATCTGGGGAAGGGAAAACCACCGAGGGCTCACGGCCCTCTCTCAGACAGAAGTTACCCCTTGGCTGCTCGGCCTCCCTGGGCCCAGTTTTTCTCCTCTGAGCTTCACAGCTCTGTCCCCAGAGCCTCGCTGCTGTTCTAAAGGCAAGAAATGATTCCCGGTGCAATTCCGGGTGGTTGTGTGTGCAACTTCCCGCCCGCCCACGGGAAGTCCTTCATATCCCCTTATCTAGAAAGCTCTCCATCAAGTGCACAGACCCGTTTGGCTGATGCCTTTCTTCCCGACTTGCTTTTTTTCCAAAGAAAAACAGCAGAAAAGCGAAACCAGCACAGACTAAAACTGGGCTAGAGCCACACAATGTAGTAGGAAGCAGAGCTTAAGCCTAGGAGAGGTGATCATCAGCTTCCACTGCATAAGTTCGAGTTCCTGAGAGTGCCTCGTCCTTGCAGGGCCAGGACGTCAAGGAATAAAAGAACCTGCAGAGGATGAGGCTGACCCTGGGCTTCCCTCGCTGTTCGAGTTCCTCAGGTTTTCCAGGAAAACTGAACTTCTGTAGATAGAGCTACGCTTTCAGTCATCTCCACGATGCCGATACTTCAAGCTAAGCAGATGGGTGGAAGGGTCCAGTTGGCAAGCTGCGGTGGGCTTCTGAATTTACAAGTGAATTACATTCAGAGTTTCTGAGTTAGAAGTGGCCCCATCCACTCTCACTTTCCAAGCAAGGAAACTGAGACTTAAGGAGAAATAGTGGGCCAGCCATCCTCTCACTGAACTTGCTCTTTGCTGTGAGATCCTAGAGCTCTGCCCACATCAGGTTGACCATGGAGCCTGGCCCAGAGCTTTGGAAGCTGCATGGGAATTTAGGGTCCCAGGGAATCTGATGCAGGCAGCCCCAAGACCACACTGAGAGAAGCCCTCACAGTGTCAGAGCAAGGACTCCAGGTCAGACTGCAAGGTTTGAGCAGCAGGGCCACTGCGCATGTCTCTCAGCCTCACTGAGAGTCAGCTCTCCCTGAGAGAAGGTGGGATCAGAGTCAGGCGGGGCCCGTGGTCTCTCCTGCAATTGGAGAGGAAGAGAGCAAGAGCTGAGTGCTGCTGTGTGGAGCCCTGGGCTCTACTGACCCTGGGTTCCTCTCTCCTCCTGCCCCACACTGCCTCAGTTTCTCCTCCATCTTCGTTTCTTGTTCTTCCATTGCCCTGCAGCTCAGCACCAACAACACACAGGCACAAAGTGAAGAGCAGTCACCCCTCAAGGACTGGCACCAGGAGCTCCAGCCCACACCCAAAAAATCAAATCCCTTCTATAAAGCGGCACAAGAGTTGTACATAATCCACCCACACCCAGCCCATACTTCAGATCGCCTAGATTGTTTATGATAATTATGATGTAAATGTTATGCAAATAGCTGTTATACTGTACTGTCTAGGAAGGGCTGGTGGGGAAGTCTATATATGTTTAGTGCAGACACAATTATTTCCTCCAAATATTTTCAATCCAAGGTTGGTTGAATTCATGGAGAAAAAAACCCTAGGATACTCAAGGGCAAACAGTACAGTATTTGAGTAAAAAGAACATGAATCTCCAAAATCCACACTTTCCCTGTTAGGTCCAGACTCTCATGCATGTTCCCAGCTCAAACTGGTTTACTTTTTCTGCAGGAAGGACCTCTATCACTTTGAGTTCTGGACCAGCGCTTCTTTTGCTGCACCCTGCTAGCATCTCAAGGTGGAGTGCCGTTGGTCTGTGTCACGGAATGCGTGTTAGCACAGTGGCTGTCCGCCCTGAGTCCCCGAGGAGCCATTCCTCTCGTCCGCAGCCCCAGCTCGATGCTATAAACACCGTGTACTTGGGGGGCACACTTCACAATGAAAACAAAAGGCAAACAAAACATGAAGCCACCATGTGGTCCGGGCTATGACCCAGAAGGAACCGCCGGTGGGGAGACCAGGCCTGGCCACAGCCACTGCTGGGACCGACCGTCTCCGAGGTCCTCTCCAGGGCTCCAAGGCTGGAGTTGGGGGCAGGCTGAGCTCTAGCTTCTTCCAACCAACTGCCTGTGGAGCCAGAGCAGCAACACAGGGGTGCCAGTGTCACCCTGACTTCAGGCAGAAGGACCTCCCACCCACCCCCTACCTCTGCACCCAGATGCCAAATGCTGCACAGGACAAAATGCAATCCTCATGGCTCTGTCTGTCATTCTCCCTCATTCTCCCAGGGAAACCTTACTCATACTTCCATTGTACATATTACACGCAAGTCCCTTCGGCACAGGCGTTAAATGTAATCATTCTAACACATCCACCCCATCCTTCATGATAGCTCACATGATTCACACTCTCCTCCCTGGGCCATGTGTCTCTTTGGTGCCCTCCTGCCAGAGCTGTGTCCTGCAGCCACCTGCACCCGAATGACCAGTGTAATCCCTTGCTGGAAATTTCACACCTGCTGCTAGCACAGACTGGCAAGAAATAGAAATTCAACTAAAGAAATCAAAAATTCAACTGCCCCATCCATGCGGTTCCTCCCTTTTTATTTATTTAGTTTTAGGAGTGCACATTTAAAGAACATAATATTTATGCTCCTCAGATAGAGATCCTACTTCCACAGAATGCAGGCCAAGGGACAGGCGGATGGCAGCAACATCCATTCTGAAGTCACGGACATGAGGATTTATATCAACATGAGAGGGGGCCACCTGAGCAAGAAGTGTCCACTGGGAAGAATTCCAAGATGAAGCAGAGCACACTGTGATGTTCAGAGGAGTCTTCACATCACCGTGTGCCCAGTCCCCTCTCCAGCTGGGGCTGCTCCAGCCAGTGGCCCCCTCCCGGCCACCAGCTCGCTGGGGCAGAGGCTCGGGAGTGATTCATAGAGAGAGTGTTTAAAGAGGAGCGTGCAGGCACAATCTCAGCAGCCCTGTCACAGCCCCGAGCATTATGTGCAGAAACCTACACAGTGAGTCAGCAGCGAGGACCCTCCACACCCGCGTCCCTGCAGGGCAAGCCCTGCTTTTCTTTTCCATCTCCACCTGGATGCTGGTAACCCTCTCAGCCCAGCATAGCCCAGGGTCAGATTCTTTTCAGAATTTCTATATGGAGGCTGGGAAACTTCTTCTCTGGCCTGGACCTGTTCTTAGGCAAGAAAGGAACTGACAAGTAATTGGGCAGCTTTAGAGTACACAAGTGGCTTTATTCTCATCTGCGGCATGTGTGTTTCGGCAGAGGCTCTCTCTGCAGACGGGACTGGCCAACAGGCTCAAGTCTGACCTATCCTGGGTTGTATCTTTCGCAGTGTCACCACGCTGAGCACCCACGGGAGTTGTCGGATGCCCTTCTCGGCGTTCTCACCTCTCTGGTGCTCATAGTGCTTTCCGTGGATGGCTCTGAAGCTCTCACCCTTTGTGCCCTCTCCCTATAGTTGCTAACTCCTTTGTGCTCCTGTGGTGGCCCCACACTGTACCAGAAACCCCGAGCTCTCTCTAAGTACAGCCTGGTTTTGGGCTTGCTTGTCCTCCCTGTGTTCCTGGAAACGGTGATATGAGGACTCTCAGCAGCCTCCCCCTGACCCTCCTGGATCTTTCCCGGGGAAGGCCGATGCTAACCTTCGAAGCCCACCCTCTACTCCCTAGCAGAAAGAAGCCTGAGCTGCGACCCATGCCTGGCAGTGACATGTGTGGCCTCAGAACTGCTCACTGACCACATCTGTAGTGGACTCCTTCCTCCCCAGCCCTTGACACAGAGCACAGCTGTGTGGGAGGACCCCAGCCTGAGATGGAATCACCACAGAAAGAAGCCACTCTTCTTCGCTGCCGTCCATGCCCCCAGGTGACATTCCTTGGGCTGACTCTCTGCCTGCATCTGGGAGCAGGTGCTTATCGGGGCAGGTACTGTGCCTGCAGGGCACCGTGAGGCTGACCAGCACCGCCCGGGCCAATACTGCTTGGGCTTCACAGAGGAATTTCTGCCCGGGCTACATCTTCTGTGGAGGCTGCTTGGGGGGCCTCTGCATCTCCTGTGATCCCAAAACACAGCCTTTCATCACAGAGATGATTTCTTTTGCAAGATGACAATGTGACGAGGTGACTGAAACACTACATCACCAAAACTGCCAGAAAAACCCAAGAGTCCCTCGTACCAGGAGGGACATCAGAGCCAAGGACATTAGGGCAGTGGTGGGAGGTGGGCACTTGGGCCTCACCTTGTGCTTTGGATGCTGAAGGAGCTTGGCCAGGGTCCTACACTCATCTGTATTAGGGCTGAGATCCAAGTTTAGACCTCTGTTGTTCCACCCATCCTGGTAATGTCACATCCTGAGGTCCCCTACCCTCACACAGCTTCCCCTCTCTGATTTCCTGGAGAAGTGGTTCTACAGTATTTACCCCAGAATAAGACCTAGCTGGGAAATAATCATCCTAGAAAACCAGAAATCAAAAATGTCAGAACCAGGGGCTGGGGAGTGCAATGACCTGGGTTCAATCCCCAGTATCACAAGCCCTGCCAGCTGGGAACACCAGGCACAATGTCCTGGCCACTGAAACTGGGCATGGGGGTAAACGCCTATAATCCAAGTGCCAGGGAGGTTGAGACAGAAGAATCACCACAAGTCTGAGCTGCTAATGAGACTCTGCACCAAACAAACAAACAAACAAACAATTTTTAAAAATGTCAGATCCAGTAAATCTCACCTTACCTTACCTGCCTTATAGAGTGGCCACCGAGCAAGCGAATAGTGACATGTGCTGTTTGCTTTCACTAAGCACCATCTCCACCAACTACCTGACATCCCCTTGGGCCTGGATGTCTGGTTTGTACACACGAAAGTGAATTTTCCTGGATCCTGGCCTGTGCTCTCTGAGGTTTTCAGAGTGGGCGAGACACGAAGAGGAAAGCTGTTCATGGTGCTGCTGCTGCTGCTGCTGCTGCTGCTGCTGCTGCTGCTCTTGGAAATACCACCATGCTCTACAGACATCACCCAGCCGGGCATAGCTCCAGTAGCCGTCCTCAATGAAGCAACAGCTCTAGGTTCTGCGTCAAGTCCAGCCCGAATGACACTGCCTTCTGGGAGCTCCTCAGGACCCCTATACTATTCTTAGACCACAAACATACTACTCAAGCACAGCTACAGACCAACAGTTATGTAACTATTCCGGGCCATGCACCTCTGTCTTACCTCATTACCAGAAGGAAAACCACATACATCCTTAGCCTCTTCCTAAATTCCTCACATCACTCAATCTTTCATTTATGTTAAGACCAGTAAGATCTGGAGCTTGCGTTCCCTACAGCGGTATATGCTGTGCGTCTTCATCTGGGATGATTCATCTGAACTGCTGAGCACTTGCTAAAAATAAGCAGAGTTATGAATAAGCTATGGTTCTTGAATCACATCCTATTGTAAATTAGAAATGTCCCCAGATGGTCTCAAGTGCTCCAGTCGCCCTACACACCAGGCTTCTGTCCTGGGGTTATTTATGTGTGTTCACAGGAGCAAAATGTAAGCATAACACTAGATTAAGGTCATACACTTCTCTGAGAATCATGTGGTGATTTAGAGAGAAAAAACACATTCTCTCAATTTACACACACACATGCACACACACGCACCCTCACATTTCTCTCCAAGGTGCCCTTGAGGAAGAAGACAGTAGCTTGCACATACAACTCTGGACCATGAAATAGTGTTCATATGAGACACCTGGACTAGATCCTTTCCTAACCCTCTCCGCTCATCACATTCCTATCACTGCGCACAACACTGGGTACCCACAACACAAAGGAGGAGAGCTTCACCTTGTTCGTGGTTCCAGCCCATAGCTGTCTGGCTCCAGAGCAATGACCTAATGGGGGAAGGGTGTGGCAGGGCAAAGCTGCTTGGTTCCTGGTGTTCAGGAAGCTGAGCACAAGAAACTAGCCAGAATACAAGGGACCAGGAACCTACATAATGCCCGAGAACACATCTCCCATCCCACCCAGACACATCCAGCAGTGCACTGTGCCAGTCCCTGGGGAGGATCCCAAATCTAATCAATTCGAAACTCTACCCTAATGACCACATCCCACCCCTTTTCAACTTGTAACCCAAACACATCTCCTTAAAAAATACTTACTCTCCAAATAAAGACAATTGGCAAGATGAGATTCCACTTCATATACTACACTACACTTGCATACAACTGGAAACACAAGCATTCCTTTCTCAATGTCTCAATAATTCCAGATTTGAGGTGCCAAAGTATAAACCCTTCATTCTAGAATAGTCCTTAGGACACCCCCAGTCAAGAAGACCCATTTAGGAAGTTGGCACCCCGGGATCCATTTCAGTGTGTTCAGACATCAGAGGCTGCATTAGCCATTGTCCAAGGGGGCCCTGCAGCTGCTATTGCTAAGAGCAGACGTTGGTTTCACCCTCCTGGTACTAGTTTATGGGAGGAGTTTATTGATAGTGTGTATATTATACCCTGCCAGATAAACGGCACCAATGATCTCACTTCTGGTACTAATTTTCTGTATTAGTAGTCTAATCTCCATTGTAATGATGTAGTACTTGATGTCCACAACTTAAAAGAGGAGGGTTTCACTTTGCTTATGGTTCTCATCCGTAATTGCCTGGCTTCAAGGCAGTCACCATGGCAGAAGGGTGTGAGAGAGAGGAAGGGTCGAGGGACCAGCCATAGAGCCAAAGCCAGCCTCCGTAACCACCCAGACACACTGCAGGTGTGCACCACTAACCTCCAAGCCAATCCAGCTGAAATGCCACCCTAACCACCACAGCACTTCTCTTTCCTCTGAAAACGTTACTGGTAGTAAAAAAATCTTTGTTTTTCTCACCTAAATCTTTAGATTTAGAGCCATTAAACAAAAAGCAAAAACATTTTACTTTAAAACTTATTAAAGGCTAGGGACATAGCCCAGTGGCATAAGTGCCTATTTGGCAAGTGCAAGGTCCTGAGTTCGATCCCTAGTACTGGAAGAAAAAAAAAAGTTATTAAAGTCCAGTAAAATATTTAAGTGTGAACAAATAGTTGCAGTTGCCAAATTAAAAGCCTACACTTTGAAGGGATGGCCAAATAGCTCAGTAGATTAAAGTGCCTGCAAGCAGGAGCAAGGGCTAGGGGTTCAATCCCTGGGCCTGCCCTATCGGCCCCGCCCCCAGCCGCACTGAGAGGGCAGTTGAGACTGGGTGTGATGCCTGCACAAGCCTGTGCCTGTAATCACAGCTCTTGGGAGGCTGTAAACAGGCAGATCACTACGAGTCCAATCTAGTAGTGAGACCCTGAACACCCTGTAGACCCTTCCCTAAAAATACAAAAAATTAAAATTAAAATTAAAATTAAAAATCCCTACACCTTGAAGTTTGTGCTTTCGAAGTTTCAAATGCTGAACTCAAATCATCTATAAAGTGGCACTAATTGAAACATTAGAGCTACTCTCCCATTTCTTTGTCTTCGTGACCCCATGTGCTAGCATTGCTTATTTTTAATCTACTTTTGAAAATACAGAGATGTGGCACCCCTCCACCAGATGGTATTGACATGGGCCCAACTCAGAAGGCTCTGGCTGGGAGTATTCACCCTTCAACAGGTGTAGCGGAGTCCCCGTGTGTCAGGAGCCCTTCAGTAGCAGCTTCTGAATTAATGTCTTACTAAAACACATGCTAGAAAGGAGTTAATCAGGAGTTTACATTATGGAAATTCACTTGGGTTCAGTAGTGATAGTTCAGAATTTCATCCAACAAAGAGATACTTTAGCACTGACATTGTCTAGAACGGCCACCATTTGGTGATGAGTTTTTAAAGTAGACTCTTAAGTCACTTCGTTGTTAATTTTTAATTATTTATTTGTTTGGTACAGGGTCTCGCTATGCAGCTCGGACTCACAGTGATTCTCCTGTCTCAGCCGCCCCAGCCCTGGGCTTACAGGCGTGTGCCACCAAACCCCGTTTTAGTGGCTGGCACAGTGTTCCTCGGCTTCTACGACTGGCACCAGATGCAGTACTGGGGATCGAAGCTGGGTCCTTGTACTTGCTGGGCAGGCACTTAGACCACTGAGCTGTCTCCCCCGCCCTTGTTATTGATTCTTAAACCTTTTGGAGACAGTGTGCCACTTCGTACCTGCTCCTGGACCCCTCTGCCTCCCTGCCCTTGTGAGTCTTGAGCTCTTCACGGCCTTAGACGTGGCCTTCCCTCTAGAAGCTCATCCACGTAGGTGGATGCACTAAATTGGAGCAGTCCTTAGAGAGGCAAATGATGGTGGAGAAAAGACTTGTGAATTCACACAGCAGTGGCGAGAGAGAAGCGAGGCTGTGAAAGCCCCTCCTTCTCAGGGGAAGCCAACCTTGCTCCGTGCCTCCCCCGGCCCCCTACTTGCCTCATCTAGGAACACCTCGCGACCCAGAGGAAGGAAGACACACAGATCGCTGCCAGCACAGTTCCACCCCTCTGCCCAAAACATAAGTGTGGTGTGCAGTGCTGACCCTGGGTCAAAGGAAGCCAGCTCTGGCTCTGCCTGCTCCCGAAGGAAGGAAGCAGGAAGCCTTGGTGGGGTACAGGGTGAAGCAGCCCCCCCAGCCGGGACGGGCTGTCCTGTTACCTCCTGACCCTTTCCCTAATCAGGAATGTGAGGAACATGCCAGCCAGCTGGAGAGCAGACCCTAGAGAGCAGTCGCTCCCTCCCTGCAACTGGCCCCTCACCCTGTGCACAGGGCAGCCCTGAGGGCAACCTGTGGGCTCCCTCGGCTCCAGCGAGGGAGGAGCCAGTGCCATCCACATCTACAGGCCGGAGCCTGGGATGGGGTCCTGAGCTGCCTCAGGTCGGCGGCCTTCCTGCTGGCTACGGGTCCAGACTCCCGTGGATGCCAGCACGCTGACCTGTAGAGGCCCACAGCCCGAGGTCCTGGCTCCTGCTCTCTCCGCTGCGAGCAAAACCCACTGGCTCCTACATCATGCTTCAGAAATCTGTCGAGCGAATGCTGTGGTACAACACGTGTGTGGTCTCGATGCTCGCTATCTCTCATTGTTTTCTTCCAGATCTGCTTACATCATACATAGGGCTGAATCTGACTCAATCTGACCGTGGGGATGACAGATGAACTTACATCATACAGGCCAGGGAGCCCCTCTCTGTGCCTAGCCACACGCGCTTGCATTCCATCACCAAGACCTTACTCCGGGTCTACACGACAGACCAGGCTGCAGTTTGTGTGGGCTGTGCCCCCTCATCTTCAGCCTCTCGTCCTGGGGACCTCCTTCACCACAGCCACAGACCTTGCCAGATTCCTCTGAGTTTCTCCCTTACCTCCACCTTTTGCCCCCTTGAGGCCTGCCTGTCACCTTCTCCCAGCCTCTCACCAATCTTCAACAGTAGCACGCTGTCCCAGTGACTCATGTAAAAAGCAAGCTCACAATAACATCATTCTATAGACCTAATATCATTCTGCAACATGCTCCTAGGGTACAAAGCCTACTCCCCAGAACGTGCCCAATGCTTCATTCTTTCTATCCCTCCTTCTCAAAGCCAAAGCTCCCATGATGCATTGCGTCCTTTTCCCATGATGCACTGCTTCCTTCTTGGGCCAGTGAGTCATCTACCTGAAAGGGTGAGAATCTTGCTCTACCAAGAACCGCAGGGAGGCTGTCAGGGGTCTTCTGGAGTGGGAACAGGCAGGGGCAAGACTGGATAGGAAGCCAACAGTGTGGAGAGAAGTGGGGGGTTCTGGCTGGAGGACAGGGGGCCTTGTCAAGAAATGTAGAAAACAAAAAGAACAACCAAGTCTGTGCACTTGGATGACTTCAACTTACAATAAAATCCTTTTGCACCTATTAAAAAAGGGAAAGAGCAAGTTAGGAAAGTTTATTGTTTCGTGGGCGCAATGAAAGTAGTTTTCATTGGTTTCCTTTTTATGCAATCACTGTTAATTGCAACTATTTTTAGCAACTTCCCCTTAAGCTCATTGTTTTACAACTCAAAAGTGACTTTCCCGTAAGGGTTGTGAGGATGCGGAATATGAGGCTCCAACTGATTACTTTTACTGGTGCGCTCTTGGAGAAAGATTGTGTAGTCATACAAAATCTTCAAGCACACACCAGGTTCCTCTCTCCCGTATGAAACAGAGGATAGAAAAGGAATCTGTCTTGCACAGGACTTCTGGGTGGAGTTTGGATTTCACCAACCCAGCTGGCAAGCAAAACGCACAGGAACCGGTTTTGCTTGGGATTTGCCCCTTTCTCGGCTCCTCAGGGCCTCTCTCTGAGGCACCACTTGGGTGTGCTAAAAAATATCAATTCTATCCCTTGCTATTTCATTAGTCTCCAGCTTCTACATCTTGAGTGTGAAAAATGTAGTTTGTGGCTGTGCCACTGGAGAAGGTAGTCGCTTTTGGGGGGAATTTCTTGTTGTTGCTGTTGTTGTTGTTATGCAAAGATGAAAAGAAACACACAGGACCTCCCGCTGCCTGCCCCCACCCATCCCCTAGTCCTCTCTGATTGGAGGCGCTTAGGGTTTCCCAGGTTCTTCCTTCCTTATCTCTCAAGGAGGAAATAACAACCCTCTGGATATATTTTGGTCTTCGCTGGCTGAGCACCCTTGGAGACACACATCTCCCCTTGCCTACAGACTCAGATTTGCTCTGCTTGAGCTTGTGGGGAAACCGCACAAGCCTCTTGGCCCCAGGCCCTCCAAAGGCGAGCTCTTAACTTGAGTGTTTGTTTTGGGTGAAAAGCGACTTCCTGCTTTGCAAATAGAAGTTACAGAGGACTGATTTTTAAAATTCCGGAGAACCCCGCAACTCGCCCTATTCTGACCCTCAGACTCCAATGAATCAAAACTAGCAAGGATGCTCAGGTTGGGTTTCTTAAATGATAGATACATTTGAAAGTTAGACTGGCACAGAGAGCTGGGAAGAGAAGAGATGGAGTGATTTCCTTCCTGGGATGCTTCCTGGGTCGGTGTGGCCTCAGAACAGCCTAAGTTCTGGCTCCTGAAATGTAGTGTGTGGCCCCGAGTGTCATCAGCACCACCAGGGAAGTGGAGGACCCATGCCAAGCTCTAGAATCTAGACCTGCGGGACCACAGCCCAGGAGCACATGCTCTCCAGGTGCTTCTCTTACACAGGAAATTCAGGAAGCACGAGATACCTGAAATCTTGTTTACCCTGGTGGTTCTCTGAACAAAACACCAATGCGTGGTCCGAAGGCAGAGGGCAACTGAGTCACACCTTCTGGGGAGAGGAGCGCTTGGGTGGGGCCAGGGCAGTCATTCCTTTTCTCCAAAGAAGACAAACTTCTTTATGGCCAACAGCACTTGTCATTACAGCTTCTCCTCCACACCCAGCCCTGCATCTCCTGCTCCTTTCTTTCTTTTCCCAGCTTTCTTGAGACGTAACTGACAGGGATGCAAGTGGAGGTCTGCCGTGTATGCTGATCTGACGCACATGTACTGCCTGGGAAGCAATTCCCACGATCCTACCCCTGTCTGCTTCTGTCTGCCCCTCCGCTTCACTGCCTTTCATAGCCCGCTTCAAGGTCATCCCTGCAAGAAGCTGTTCTGGCTCCATCTGGCTGTACACAGCTCCCCTTCCCCAGGGAAGCTTGCTGAGGTGACAGAGAGCTCCTCTGCCCTGTGGCTGTGCACGCCCACCCTCAGGCCCTCCTTTGTCACCTGCTGTGTGCTCAGCTCCTGCTCCCTGCTGCTGCATGGAGGAGTGCTTCTTGATTAGTGACTGCGTGGATGAATCCGGGAGGGGACACCTGTTAGAAGGGCTAGGAGAGCAAGAATCATGCCACAGCCCTAAGGGCTGGAGCCAGAGTCCTGTCCCTGAGAATTAGCTGTGGGAATCTGGGCAAGTCACTTAACCCTTCTCATCTGCAAAGCGGAGATAGGGAAGCAACCACGCCATATGAAATGGGAGTGTCTCAATCAAGGGCCCTCCCGGTTCTTGCCGCTGCACCATGTGTGCTCTGTGATGTGAAGCTGCAGAAGCATGGAGAAGGAGCACACATGGCCAAGGGGGGTGCAGGAGTGCGGGGTTCTGCTCCAGATGCTCAGTGCTGATGTGGGCCATCAACTCAGTGGGAAGAATAGACGCTCGAAGGTGGCCCTGGCCTTAGCCCTCCTGGAGGAGCATGGGTTGTGTCCTTTTTGCAACCTGGGTGAACACTGTTCTCAATAGATCTCTGAGTACTTCCAAGTACTGTCTCTTAGGTGCAGCTCTCTGTGTGTCATATGTCAGAAGTGCCATCCAGGACCCTGCTGGGTTATGCAGCCCCTCCCCCCTTCCTGCCCAGCCCCACCTTCCCGTGCAGTCTGGCCAGGACTGCCACCCTTCAAATCCTCCAGGCTCCGGGTCACATCTGCAGACATGCCCAGAAAGCCCTGCTGTGCCTCTCTGGTACCTTCCATGTCCCAGTTCTCCTGGCCTTAAATAACCATAGGCATTTTTACAAAACCCCATAGTGCCGTCCTGGAAGAGATCAGGTTTTCCAAAATAAATAGCGGCACAAATACTTTCTCCGAGAGTCCTACAGTGAGCGCAGATGCCATCTACCACCCAGAGCTGGGGACAACCCTGCGCTTGAAGACCTGGCCCTGTCCGTAGTATTGCTGTGGACAGGAAGTTAGGGGGACTCTACTTCCCCTGTGTTCAGGGTCATTTTCCATGTTTATCCAGGTCTCTCTCAGACAGCTCTGTGAACCAACCCCATACTCTGACAGAAAAATGGGCAAACGTGGAAAAAATCTATTCGAACCCCCAACCAACATGAAGCCATGGGCTGGACCTCACATTGGTCCAGGAAACTACAGTAGTGCATGGCAGGCAGGTGAACACACCTCCACTCACATCTCCCTCAAAAATTCTCCCTGAGTGTAAAATTAGATGCAGTATGAAGTGAGAGTTGTCTTTCAATTGTGCTTTTACAAGGGTTGAAAACTCAGATGGGAACTGCTCAGAGTCATGATTTTTGAATGAAAAAGGGTAAAAATTTGTTAATATGCTCAGTAGAGTTATTTAAAATATTTTAAAATGATATTAAAATTAAAATTTGTAGGGCCAGTGAAATAGCTCAGTGGACTAAGCGCCTGCTTAAGCAAACGCAGGGACTGGGGTTCAATCCCCAGCACTACATTCCACACTAGCCCTGCCCCTGGGCGCCCTGAGCCAGCCACCGAGTCCAGGTGTGGTGGCACATGCCTGTAATCCCAGCACCGGGGAGGCTGAAAACAGGAGAATCACTATGAGTCCAAGCAGAATAGTGAGACCCTGTACCAAATACATACAAAAATAAAATAAAATAAAATTTGCTGTCCCATGCAGCCATCAGGAAACAGGATAAATCACTGGTGAAGCGGTGGTTTCACATTCTTAATGCTTTATCAAACACTTGTTGAAACCCACAGTGCAGGGTTCTGTGCCAGGGCTAGGAACAGAGCCGGACTTGAGGTGTCCCTGCGGCTGATGTCCTCAGCTCACATGAATGCTGCCTGGAGCCTGGGTCAAGTCCCAGAGCCGCTCTGCAGGAGATGAGGAAGCTGGCCAGTGAAAGGTGCAGTAGGCTTTCAAGAGGCAGCTGGCTTGACAGGAGCAAGAAGGAAGGCTCCAGATGGTGACAACCGTCAGCCGCAGGGTGTGAAGGGCTGGCCGAAGATGTGTGCCCATCTCAACCATTGGAAGGTTGATGCAGCAGCCGAGGGAAAGGATCCACGTGGTATAAGCTAAGGCCTCTTGGCCAGGACAGGCAGGCAGAGGAAAGCCTAAAGTCTGCTGTTTCCCAGAGATGGGGATGAGACCCAAGGTCACAGTGAGTGGCTTTGTCTGCAGCTGTGAGCCTGCAGTGAGAACCACAGGGAAGCTCAGCAGGGAGCCACCCAGGTATCCTGGGGGGGGGGGCAGGGTAGATGACTTGATGACAAGAAGACATGGACATCCGTGGGTGTCGCAAGAACTCTGGTAAGGGAAGTGGGTGGAGGAGAGCAGAAGTTGTGGGAGGTGAGGGGGAAGTGCTTCAGAGCCCCTGACTTCAGATGTGAAGCCCTGAAGCACTGGTGTCTCCGTGGGGACCACGAGATGGGGCCCAGGCTGAGACTGGTGGGGAGCAGGTAGTGAGAGCTCTTTCTACCACACAGCAAAGCTGCCTCTGAGGACAGGCTGTGTGCACGTGTGTCTATTGTGCATGCATATTGTGTGTGCATGTGCGCACACCCTGTGCTGATGCCTGGAATCTGCAGAGTGAAGCTGCCCTGAGAAGGTCTCTGGAGGGACATGTCCCACTCAGCAGGTTCAGACTGGATGAGGACTCACGACCATCTTCTAGTCTTTCCTATCCTTAGCCTATTCAATTACTTGCTCCTTTGTTCTCTCACAAAGCCAGAGAGAGAGAGAGAGAGAGAGAGAGAGAGAGAGAGAGAGAGAGACAGACAGACAGACAGACAGA
>NW_004524581.1:20157712-20159639 GCF_000260255.1 Octodon degus | reverse complement strand
AGAGAGAGAGAGAGAGAGAGAGAGAGAGAGAGAGAGAGAGAGAGAGACAGACAGACAGACAGACAGACAGACAGACAGACAGACAGACAGAGGGAAAGAGTATGAATACATCACATTCTCTGGAATTTCTCACAGACAGAACTTCTGTCTTCCATTGATGCTCAGTAGTTCTGCCATGTTGATTACATGCAGTTATTAATTCTTGGTTTGTTGAAAGATCTGTTGATTCTCCCCAGCCCTGCTTGAGCCAATAAGCAAACCCTAGAAGCAAAAGCAACTGTGATCCTAGAAGGCTCTGCCCACTGCTCAGGATTTTCTGTAGGAAGGCACATGACAGTAGAGCTAGCAAAAGATTTCTCTGGTTTGGCCCGTGGTGAGGGCATCGAGAACGCTGAGTGAAAAGCTTCCCAAGTGAATGGTTTGTGCTTCATGACCTACATCCCCTCCACCAGCCCAAACACCCACATGCGCACCCGCACACAGCTCAGCTCCCACCATCTTTGCTTCCGAGGTGGCTGGCAGTGATTTTCCTGCAGTGTGGAGACACTGTGGGCAGGAAGAAGGGTTAGGTAAGGATCTCCAGCAATGCTTCAGCTTGTTCTTTGAGGAATAACAAAGAAAGGAAGCACAGCCTCTGTGGAAGGAAATTCCCAGGCCTGGCGGTGGACATTCGCAACCTGGCCTGTGAACCCCTGAGGGGTGTCTGATAATAAACACTTGCAAACAAAACAATCCATAAAAGCATTTTTGTGGACATTCTCACATTCTCCCCGATGGGCTGGCCAGTGACTTCCTGCATCTGGGGCCCACAGGGGGCTGGCATTCACCTGCTGGCACAGCCGGAGAGTCCTGGCCCTGCCCCCTAGGCTAGGGGTGGTACACGCAGGTCCTCTTTCTCCCGGACGGGGCAGCATGCACTGCCATTCATACCTGAGACTCTTGACGTAACCCCGAGCATGGTGACTCTTGAGTAGTGATGTGCGACCTTGCCCAGGAGGGAAACACTTGCCACAAGCAAGTTCCTGCCAAGCATACAACAAAGTGCATTCCTTTCCTACAGTGGCTACAAACAAACTGGAAATCAAAAGTAAATCTCTTGACAGTCATCTCTCTGTAGGAGCTTAAAGACTATTAGAACCAAACTGCAGCATCTTCAACCAAAGTTGGGCCTAGTTGTAATGTTTTATAATATCATATCTTATTTATTCCCAAACTAGTAAGCTGGAGGTCTGTTGTCCATTTTGTAGATCAATCAGCCAAAGGTCAGTAGCTGACCTGTAATACTAGCAAAACTGTGGATACTTTGGGTTCAGACGGCTGCTCTCATACTAGGTGTCCACATGTGCTGGGTGTGTGTGTTTGTTTCTGTGCTTTCTTTAAAATGCTAAACTATGCTTAAAAGCTTTCTGGTTCATTCATTGCAACCCAACACAGACTCTTCACATGGCTCCCTGTATCCAGACTGCAGCAGAATCTGTCACAGCATAGGCTCGGGTCCCAGCCTCTGCTACACACAGAAAGTAAGTGGGGTCTTTATTTCTGAATTGCACTGCAGGCTTCTCAGATCCTGGGGGTGAAGCAAACTTTTCATTTCTCTTCATCACTGTCACCTGCCCGGTGCTGCGGGGACTCTGCTCCTTGACCCTGGCCCTCAGGACCACTGCAGGAGGACTGACAAGTTCCAGATTTCACCTGGGCGGGCCCACAGCAGCCTCCCCCAGCCCTCCCTCTGCCCTTTGTGCGGCAACAATGGGCGGAAGCAGGGCCTTGTTAGAGGAAATTCCCAGGGCCGCTTCGGACATTAGACAGCTGTTCTGCTATGCGGCTGGCCCAGGCGCATCTAAAAATAAACACACTGGGACTGCAAGGGCTTCTCTAATTTTGCCCTGTGCAGTTGCATCTATTTCTTTTTTTTTTTTTTTTTTTT
>NW_004524581.1:20145499-20157612 GCF_000260255.1 Octodon degus | reverse complement strand
TTTTTTTAGTTGCATATATTTCAAAAGAATTTTTTTTTCACATTGTTGTTTTTGAGAAAGCAAGCCTAGGTGAACCTGGAAAATAAAACATTTCGCGATCTGTAGGCGCTGACAGTCTGTGGCATTGTGCATGCGTGCATCTGTTGGACGGGTATTGCTTCTTGTCTAGCTTCTCCAAGTGAGATAAAGGAAACGAAGCCAGGCTGAACAAGTGCCCACTGTCTGCAGAAGACGTGAACACTCTGAACCTCACAAGACCACTCAGGACCTCAGGACCCCAGGAACCAGGGCAGCTGGGCCCCCCACTCTAAGCCCTGACCTCTGTGAAGCAGCACAGAGCATAGGGTGATGGAGGAACCCTCAGTGCAGAAGGGAAACTAGAGGAGAGACAGGGTCTCCGGACCCGATTCAGACAGGCAGTGGCCACCGCTCTCCATGGCCTGCTTCCCACTCAAGGGAAGGGCACACGCATATGGTCCACCACAGACAGAGCGCTCAGGCACAGGGCTCTGAGACTGACTGCTATTTGCCTACCTCTGCTTGGCTGAAAATGTACCCAGAGGTGGCAGTTTCCCACCCAATAAGAATGTGTGTGGCACCAAGACTACGCCATGGTCCAGCTCAGGGTGACCCACAAAAAGGGATTTGAGGTGAACTTGTTCCTCTTCATTGTTCCCATTTCTAGCTTTTTCCTGGAAGTCCAAGCTATTCCATTGTTGCAGAGATCCTATTTAAAATCAGTGCAGCAGATAGTAGGGCTGGCTACAGTCACTCTAGCTTGGGGACTTGGGTGTGGGGGGCTTGGCTGAGGGCAGTGACATCACCAGCCGCAGGAGCAGGAAAGGACTCCTCAGGTCATCGCCCAGACCCCACCCAGTGCTGGCCTCCCTCGGGAACACTCAGGCTGCCTTTCTTTCAGGGCACTGGAGCCTTGCCAGGGAGAGGGTGTCCCTCACGCCAAAAGCTCACCACTTGTAGACATTTCTGGTAGTGGGTAAATTCTTCCACACACTGAGCTGGACTCTGTTACCCTATCATTTGCACCTATGGGCCTGGTGGATCTCTTTTCCCACTCTGAACACCCTTCAAATATTTAGACGCACCCTCTGTGTGTTTCCAGGCCCACTTCTTCCCGCAAAAGTCCCCTGAACGTCCCTTCAGATATTCCATGAGTGATCATTTTCTCATTCACCATCATGACCAGCTTCTGTTTTCAAAGATTTGGTGTATTTACATTCCTTTTCCTTTTCCTTTCCTCCTTTTCTCCTTCCCTCCCCTACCCACATTCCCCCTTCTCCTTTCCTTTCCTTTTCCTTCCTTTCCTTTCCTTGTTTTAGGACAGGATATTGAAATCAGGGCCTTCACACTGAACCACATCCCCAGCCATTTTTATATTTTTGAGACAGGGTCTCCCTAAATTGTCCAGTTTTGGCATGAACTTAAGATCTCCCTGCCTCTGCCTCCCAGACTCCTGAGGTTACAGGTGTATAGCACCAGGCCCGGGAAGATCTGCCTTTCTTTTAAAGTGACCTACGAGGCACCTCAGCTTCATTAACCTTCTCTATACCTTGCATGCTAAGCAGTAACATACATTTCCAGAAAAAAAAAAACCTAATAGTTAGTAAAAACAATTAGTTCTTTGAAGAAGGAGCCGAGAGAGGGATTTAAAAGTAGGCTAGAAGCTGGGGAGATAGCTCAGCAGTCTAAGCCCCTGCTTGGCAAGCACAAGGACCCAGGTTCGTTCCTTGGTACCGCATGCTATACCAGCCCTGGAACCTGAGCGAGATGTGCAGGGCAACAAAACCAGGTGTGGTGGCACACGCCTCTAACCCGAGCACTGGGGGGCTAAGACAGGAGGATAGCTATGAGTCTGAGCTTCATAGTGAGACCCTGTACCAAATAAATGAATGAATGAATAAATAAATAAATAAATAAATAAAAAGATTTTTAAAAAATTTAAAAGTAGGTCAGCCTCCTTCTAGCCCACTGCTCCAGTTATACACTCCTCCAGCTGAAAAATAAGTGTTGGGTTTGGAAAAGGCTTAGCCCCAAGTCCAGCCGGGGACCTGTGGCCCTGCACTAGTCCATCATGTTGGGCCACCTGCCCTCATTAAGGGAGATCAAAGTGGATTTGAGCAGCCAGGAAGTGACCAGCGACACATTGCTCCTGCAGGGCCATGGTGGAGCAGGTGCATGTCCAGGAAGTCCGGAGGTGAAGAGACAGGCAGGGGAATGACAGGAAGAGGGAAAGAATTCTGAGTGCCTGGGAGGTGTCCTTCGGCAGCTCCAGGTGAGGGGGCAGTGGGAGAGAGGGTGGAAGGGAGCCGCGTGCTCCCTTGAGCGTCTGCGAAGTCAGTGCCAGCTTAGCCTGGAGAGCAGGTGGGAAGCATGAGCTTCCTCCTAGCTGCACTCACAGCTCCCAGGACAGCAAGAGAGACCCGCCTGGCTTGATAAAGGAGGTAAAATCTGGGTGACGCAGCATCCTGAGAGAGAAAGGAAAACTGCCTTGCAGAATGGGAGCCCTCGCCGCTACAAGGGCCAGCTAAGGACAGGCCACACCTGCAGGCTCCTGGCTTTCCTACACACTAGGAAATGCTTCTCTACCCCCTCCTGGCTGCTTTCAAGAAACAGAGGCTGCCGCAAGCTGGTGTCGCCCTGCTGAAAACCGGCCACAACTACACGGGTGCACAGCTGTGACAGGTGCGGCGTGAGCTGGGAGCCACGGGGCCAGCGCAGCCTCGGCCTGGTTCACCTCTCTGCCTCGAACTGATGCCAGCACTTGTCCACAATCAGCTTCCTTCGGTTTTCCTTTATGGCTTTGCAGGGAGCAGCAAGACTGGGGTGCCAGACGTCATCTACCGCAGGCATCATGGGAGCAGGACTCGCCTCTGCCTCCTTAGCAACCCAGGCCTGGCACACAGCAAACAGGCTGGCGTGGGTGGAGCCGAAGAACTCAGCTCAACCTGGGTGGTGAAAAGAGGGTCCCTGACCTGATGGGGAAGCACCTGTGACAGGGGTATCACAGGTTCTCAGAGGCATGGCACAGTGGGGACTCATGGTATTCAGTCAATAACTAAGTCAAGCAGAGTCTCAGGGGAAGAAAGGGGCGTGGGAGAAATGCTGTGGAGGGCTTCAAGCTCTAGATCTCAGCGTGACAACTCCGAGGGCTTCACACAATGCGCACACTGATTTGTTCACTCATTCCTTTGTGAATTCAACACAGAGCACAAGCTAAACACCAGACCTTAGTCAGGGCTGTGGATTTGTCAGCTGAGGGCCAGTGATGGCTCCAGGTTGGGAATTGAGGTGGCCACCGTCATCCAGTGCACAAGGGCCTCCATGGCAGCCCTGCACCAGGTGCCATAAAGTCACAGACCTCAGGATCTAAGGGAACAGATTGGGCTGCAATGAGTCATGGGGTGGAAAAGGCAACCAGATGTGTGGGTGGCGGCGCAGCACAGGCACTGAATGCTGAGGCGGGCGGGTGACACGGGCCGACCGGGGCAGCATCATCCATCCTCTCTGGCAGAGCTTCTCCAACTCTGTCAGGCGCTGGAAGTGCCAGGATCCAGGATGAAGTACAGATACATGAGCCCAGGGAAGGGCTGAGGTTTTCCTGTCTAACCAGAACCCAAGGGACACTCAATGTGACCACTGCCTGGCCGCACCTGCCGGTAGCACAGCTGTGAACAGCAGGTGCCAAAGATGCAGAGAGACACAATGGGCACGCGTTTCCCAGGAACCCTGTTGGGAGGTGGGGGGTGGGAGGTGGGGTGGGGACACCCTGAAGTAAAAGCTATGTAAGTGTCCTGAAATTATGAACATCTCAACTAAACAAGCCAGAGGAGAACAGCACATGTTCAATCAATAGCCAGAAATAGGTTGGTATCTTTGAGCTTAGCATGAAATACTTTTCCCAGAGCAAAAGCTGGCTGAGGCTCACCTGAAAAAAGTCAAAATAAAAGAGGCAAACGAAAAGCTCCAGAGCCACCTGCAGCATTGTTGAACAAGCCTTGACCCTGCTCTGGGTTCCAGTTCACTCCTCATTTTGAATGAAATGGTGACTAACGACAGAGGCCAGACAAAATCCTCCCATCCCAGCCGGCAATTCCTACCACAGAGTGCATGGAATCAGCCAGTTTGGCCATCCTCAGGGTACACTGTCACTACTTGCTTTTATTCTCAGGAAAGCTCGGGAAGTGCAACTGCTCCATACAAAGTTCTGGAAAACAACATGGAATCCCGCTGGAACCTTACCCAAAGTGTTCATTCTCTTCTATTTATCACCCCCAGGTACCCGCCCTATGTTAGCAGTCTTTGCTGTCCTCAGCTTCAACACACCTTTCACTAAGGCAATCAGAAAGGCATAAAAAAGAATCATGGTAGAGATCTATATGTTTGCAAAGCAAAGGCATTTGGCAAATTTACTTCCCCCGTGCAGAAGCCAAAAGATGCAACTTTCACAGAGGTTTCTCCTCCAAAGAAATCAAGACCCGGCTTCCTGCTCCATGCACTGTGCTGCTGGTCTCCTCCATGCAAAGCTGCCCATTCACAACACCTGATGTTATTCCCCACTTACTCTTTTTCCTCACAGTCTTACACATCTGTGAATCTCCACAAGCTGAGAAGTCTCCGCCAACTGGAAGCTCAGTGTGGACCCACACATGGCCAGCAGAGCTGCCCTATCCCCAGGCAACAAGACAAAGCAAAGCCTACCTCGCTCTCTTGCGGCCTTCCAGCTCCAGGATTCAACCAGCGCTGCACTGCAGGACTCCCCAGCCTCCTAGGTGAGGTGCGCTTTGGCGGCTCTCATTCAGCAACACAGCCAGGAGGTGAGGAGGACAGGCAGAGGGTGGGCCCTGGACCAGGCTCTGCAGCCCCAGAGCAGAGATGAGCTACCGCCTGCCTGGGCTGGTGCCTGCAGGAAAAAGCCGAGGGCCATGTGTCTGCAGGAGGGGGCGGAGGCTGGGGAGGGAGCCACAGGGGACAGCAATAAATACAAGTTCCTCTCCATGCCCGTGCCTCTCCCAGCCTCCCTAGAGGAAATAAGAAACTTAGTCTTGTCCACAGGCCACTGGGAAGCAGAGAATAAACATGCTGAGAGCCACACAGCTGTGAATAAGCAGACAGCAGGCGGGAGCCAACGGGTGGCCTCACCTTTCCCCCAAGTACCTTCTTCCTGAAGTCTCTGCAGAGTCAAGAATGCCCTTATCCTGTTCCCCCTAGCTGAAGTGTGTTGGTCCCCTGGTTCAGATGTTCCACAACAGAGCAGCTGGAGGGGGTGCTGAGGGGTCTGCCCCTGGCCTCAGGAGGGACCCTCTCTCTGCTGGAGAGAGCTTCCCTTGCTAATCTTGGAAAAGCTCCTCAGGTTCTCAGGCTGATTGTCCTCAGGCTTCCAGAACTGTCTGAAGCCTCCGCCTGTTCGCTGCTGGGGATGGGCCCCTCCCCATCATTTGTGGGGTGCGATGAAATGTGGTGGTGAAAAGCTACTCGTTCAAAACTCTACAATTTCAAGATGGCAGCAACAGAGCCCGAAATCCTGGGCAGGGCCCAGCTTGTCCCAGATCTCTGCAGCTGAACAGGGTGCGCCCACCGGAGGCTAGTGTGGCTGTAGCGGGAAGGAAGACAGGACGATTGAGCTTGCCAGGCTGAGTGCCGAGAAGTGTGGACTCGCCCCACCTTGCTCTGTGAACTGGGGGTCACACCCTGAACAGCAACACCCAAAGAAGCAGTGCAAGAGGGGTACCAGGCTGTGGTGGCATCACTGTGTTAAAAGCCCACTGTTTTACCTCGCCAGATTCTCAGCTCACCCCAATGGAATCTCACCCAGCACAGTCTTCTAGACCCAGTCCCTCCCCAGTGGTCCTCTAGACCCAGTTCCCAAGCCTGCTACCTAGCTAAGGACAGAGGCCAAATGCTCTGGCTCGGCACGGGCTGGCCTCGCCTACGCTACCTGCGGCCCGGCCCCTGTCCTCTACCCCCTACCTCCATCCCTCCTTCCCCATCTCTGCTGTTCATGGTGTTGCTCTAGGACCCATGTCCTCCTCCCCTTGTGTCTCTTCACATGTGGAGCTCACCTCTCCTCTCCTACACTACAAGCAGGAAGCTTGTCTGCTTGCCTCTCTGCCTCCTGCTAGGGCTTCACACTGTGACATCTTGCTGCACGGGGTCTCCTGCAGCTTTAAAACCAAGGCTGAAGCCCTGAGCCCCAGCACTGTTTGATTCCTGTAAACTCAAGGTTATTGGAAGAGCATTATTAATTATAGATACCTTCAGGGGGGAAGGAAATGTATAGCTCAGAGGAAAACATGATCTTCATCGGGGTTTTAGAACTTAAACTCTGTCAATGCAGAGCCACCATCTCACAGGTGACACCGGCATGGCTCATTGTTAAAATGCCACCATTTCCACATGCTGCACCTCTCGGTCTTCACACGGATAGACATGTCAGGACTGGGGGATGACATCCTCCACACAGGAAATGGAGCCTTCGCCATGCCTAAGAGAAGGACACCTCGAGTTAGTAAGGCTGGAAGATAAAGCTGTTGGTGTAAGGTGGGAGAGAAAGAGAGGAGTGAACATAAGAAAGGAGAGGCAGGGAGAAGTGAGGGAGACAGGATGAAGACAGGAGAGGTGGAAGGGAGACAGGGTGGGGACAGGAAGGAAGAGGAGCCCTGTCGCAGGTCAGCATGTCCCCTGCCAGGAGCTCCAGGCCGGCAGGTCTTCGGTCTGCCTGCCTTGCCTGGTCCTGTGCCTCCTCAGCTCCCTGGTGATGGAGAGCAGAGGTGCTGAGAGCCTCGCCCGAGCTGCTGTCACAACACGGGAATTAGCTTCTGCCTTTGCTTGGACTTTGACATGTCGTCAAAGCCACACACTCCCCTGTTCTGTCATGGCTCTGAGCGCTTTGTGCAGCAGCAGCGCTGGAATTTCTGACAGGTGTTCTGTTCCTTGTCAGGGGCGCCCTGAGTCCAGTGGCCACTTGTTGAGTTTCTGGAAGCTTTGTGTGGTTGAGAGACCCCCTCTGCGGCCACCTGGCTAGGTATAAATTACGGTAGCAGAAACCCATTGGCTAACGCCTGTGAAGACAATCAAAGTATGTGTGATTCTCAATATCTAGTAGTGTGCAGTGAATCAAAATTTAATATAGTCGTAGTCCACAATGAAGCAAAGATATTAAGTCAGCTGTTTAAGTTTCCTTCATGAAGTTTCAATTTGCCTCCTAATAAATAGCTGGTGCTTATTGTGGAAATGGAGTGTCAGGGTGACACCAAAAGACTTCCAGGTGGAAGCACTAGCGGATTATTCTACCAAAGGAACACTGAGTGTGGCCTAGAAAGGACTCTGAGGAAGGCTGAGTCCCTAGGAGATACAGCTAATATATAGGAAGTTCCAGGGGACTCGCTTTGTCTATTTTATTATCCTGAAAGACGTAGGAGCTAGTAGCGATACAAATTCTCTGTCCCCAGGAATGCATATTAACTTTGCAAGGTAGAGATATCATTAATTTCCATCTTAAAGAAATTATTATTCCAAACATTACCCTTTAGTGCATTGTAACTGGTTTTATTTCTCCAATCAAATTCAGGTCAAGGGCAGGGGAGATGGCTTGGTGGAATAAGCGCTTCCCTGGCAAGCGCAAGGGCCTGAGTTCAATCCCCGGGTCTGCCAAGAAAAAAAAAAAAAAAAAAAATTCGGGTCAGTGTTCTTGTCTATGTATAAATATATCTGCTCTTGGGATTTGCCTTGGAACTAGTATAATATTTCACCACTCATGAGTGAAAATCCCTGCCATGTGCATATTTTATATTTACACACGAGTTACCATTTCACCTTTCTAAAAAAATAGCTTTTGACAGAAGGCAGGTGATAAACAGGAATTTGCCAAGGCAGAATTGTTTTTCTTAAATATTTTGACTACTTTTATATGTTCCCTGAGTATGTAAAATAAAAACAGGGAAGAATCTGAATGTGTGGCTGATGGGAGTAGAGGCTGGGGGATGAAATAGCTGAACACAGGTGCTCAGCCTGGCCTCCTTACGGAGACAAACAGGAGGCACGTGGCGCGGAGACTGAAGGAGGGAACACCGGGAATCAGCCAGAGAGAGCCCAGAAGCTTGTGCGATGGAGAGAAAAATAAAATACCCAGCATCTGCCCCCTGACCCCGCCGCCTGGAGAACGAGGGTGAATGAGGAGTCCCAGGCACTCGAACCTGTCACTCGCTGGTGTTCTCCCCTCTGTGTGGGGTTCCAGCCTCCTCACGGGCTTGCAGCCCACCCAGTTAAGTAGCCAAAGTCCGTGCATGGGAGCCTGCTTTAGGGAAGGAATTCCCATCCTCTCAGGGAACCCGCTTCTTGAGGAGGCCAGGGGGCTTCACCGCTGAATTTTACTAAGCTTTAAAGAACAAATAGCAGTTGTTCACAAGCTGTTTGATACAACTGAAAGGGAAGGAACATCCTAGATTTGTTCGATGGGACCAGAATTGTCCTGTTGCCAAAACCGGATGAGGACTCAGCAAAAAAAGAGAATTCCACAATAAAATCCTTGATGACCATAGATGCAGGAATTCTGAACAAAACACTAGCAAGTTGAATTCAGCTGCGCAATGGTAAGATCTTACACCATAATCAAGTTGGCTTTGTCATGAGGTTGGCTCAACACATGCAATTTAATAAATATTACGCATCATATTTACAGAATGATGAGAGTCATGCAATCATCTCAGTAGATGCAACAACAACAAAAAAAAACTTCATGAAATTTGCAATTGCTTCATGAGAAGAGCCATGAACAAATTATGTATAGTAGGGTCATATCTCAAAATAAGAAAGGTTGTATAGGACAGACCCAGGGTCACATCAAGCTAAATTGGGAAAATACTGAAAGAATTTCTTCTATAATGAAGGATGAGCTTGAGTCATTTGAGACCATAATGTTAATTGAAATAAATCAGACACACAAGCTTAAGTATCTCATTGCTTCTTTCCTATGGAAAATCCACAATATAAATAATTGAAAGAGCAAAATAAGAGATAAATAATAAAAAATAGAGCAAGGAGGGAGAGAGAGAGAGAAGAGAGAAGAGAGGAGACAGAAAGAGAGGAGAGAGAGAAAAGAGGAAAAAGTGGAGGGAGAGGAAAGAGGGGAGAGAGAGGAGAGAAAGAGAGGGGGCAGGAAGAGATAGAGAACTTTTGCAGATAAAGAAGTGCAGGCAATGGGGAGATAAATGACAAGTAAAAAAAAAAAAAAATGAAGATGTTTTATTTAAGTGTAACATCCCCACAATGAATGAAATCATTATATCCTGAAAATTTATACTAACAAAGCACCTTTTATAAAAGAATAAAAAAATGATGTCCATTCCTATTTAGTACTAGAAGTTTTAGTCAGAGCAATTAGATGAGAGAGTGAAACAAAAGGCGTACAAACAGGAAGGAAGAAAATCATGTTCTTGCTATTTACAATTGATATGATTATGTATATAGAAAAACCTAAAGGCCTCATAAGATTTTTTTTTTTTTTTTTTTCAGAACCAGGGATTGAACTCTGACCCTTGTACTTGCCAGGCAAGTGTATATTCTAGTGAGCTATCTCCCCAGCTCTCATAAGATTATTAAAAGTAGTAAACTTAGTAAAAGTGACAAGATACAATTTTTTTTTTCATTTAACATTGGTCATTTTATTGCATAATTTAACACACTGAAATGAAGAAAGTTACTAAAAAAGGCATAGATATAAAATAACAATTAAAATATTTGTGAGGTTCCTTTCTCAATACAAAAGAAGTGGGTGAAAGCAAAGAATCCCTTTATTCCCCGGCACAGAAGGGTGGGCAAAAGAGAAGCCGGACACCCTTGGTACAAAAATTAACACAAAAATTATTCCATTTTCTGTGCACCAGTAATGAATTTGCTGAGACCATGAGAACAGTTTGATTCATAACAACCACAGACACAACAGCAAAAACTTAGAAATAAACTTAATCGGAGAAATGAAAGAGACCTATAATTAAAATTACTGTGACTATTAATCACAGCACGCCAGCTGACTAGATGAAGAGTGACCTCAATAGATCAGTAGAGCACACTCCTGGGAGACTCTGGGTGTGCCACGGAGGAGGGACCTTGAGGTCCGCAGCACTATTAGCTGAGCCTTCCCCCTCTGCTCCAGCTCTTCCCCTGCTCTGCTTCCTTCCCTGTTACCAAGGACCATGTACCTTCTCTCCACTACTCTTCTCCCATCATCATCTTTCTTCCTTAGAGCCAGCTGACCACAGACTGAATTTCCCAAAGTTGTGAACCACATTAAACCTTTCTTCTTTGAAATCGTGGGTGTTGGCTATTGGGCCCAGTGGTGGGGGCGCTGACCAGCACAGGAAACTGATACCAGAACAGTAGGATTGTTGCTATGACTGTGACTACCCATGTTACTTAAAAACCTTGGCAACTGGTTTATAGGGAGAGTTAGGAAAGATTTGAAGAAGCTGGCCAGAGAAGCCCTAGAAAGCTATAAACAGAGATGTGTAGGCAATTATGGTCAGAGCTCGAAAGATCAGAATGCTGATAAGAATGTGAACAGGACAAGCCAGAAGCTTTCAGTTGGAAACAACTGGACAATTAATTGACAAGAGGCCACAGGTGTTACACGTGAGCAGAAAATTTGTCTACATTTTGCACCTGTCTGAGAAGTTTATGGAGACTGAGACTAGGAACAGTAGAGTAATTGACTTGGTCGAGGAAATTTTAGGACAGCCCAACATTCAGGCTGTGGCAGGGGTACGGCTGTCTTTTAGCCAGACTTGTAGTGAGCATCAAGAGAATTAGCAGGGCTGAAACATTTGAAAAAACTTTAATTTTAGCCTAGAGGAAGCCACGTGTGAAGTTGGGAACAAAGGAAGTGTAGCTGCTAAAGAGAGTAGCGCCATTGAAAAGAAACCAAATATTTTTGACAGGGACAAGAAGAAAAGTGTCTTGAGGGCATCTCAGAAATCAGAAAGATTTCCCAGCACTCAGGAGGCTGAGGCAGGAGGATTGGCTTGCATCAAGGCCAGCTTGGACTGCATAATAAGTTCAAGGCCAGCCTGAACTACATAGTGAAACCCTGTCTAAAAAAGAAGAAAGAAACAAAGAAAGCAGCAAGATGCCACTAATCACAGGCCCCGGGGCATAAACCTGTAAATCTTTCACTAGAGAAAGAGTTCCAGGACCTCTTGCTCAAGCAGTACCTGCCGGGGAATTGCTTCACTGGATTCTTTTCACCAGATAGTCATCCAGCTGTTCAGAAGCTGCTGCAGTCATTATTCAAGGGAGCGTGGCCACTGTCCCCACTGGCAGTGGACTCTGGCATCATCCAAATGATGCTGGCTTTATAGGTATGTAGAATTTAAGAATTGTGGAGTCAGGGGAGCTTCCTCACAGATTTCAGAGGGAGGTCTCAGAGGCCCTGTGGTGTATCCTGAGAGGGAAGTATACGGAGCTGTGGGAAGAAAACCAAAGCTGCGGTAGAGATAACAGGAATTTAGATATGCCAGGAATGTGGACTATCAACCAAGAAAAGCTGCAAGCCATGAGAGAGTCCATGTGGGTTACAGCTGGCAGGGCTACAGGGGCGGGGGCATCCCAGGCCTATTGGAACTCATATTTTACCACTGTGTACCCCCAAATACTAGACATGGAGCTATAGAATTTGATGTTTGATTTGCTGAATTTTGGTCTTGCTTTGCTCCTATTCTTTTCTGGTCCCTTATATTCCACTTTCAAAATAGAAGTATTCACCCTGTGCCTTTGTACCTTAGGGTAACATAACTTGTGTTTTTTGTTTTTCTTTTCAAATTTTTACAGAGGTTCACAGCTAAGAGTTTACCTTGAGTCTCAGAAGAGACTTGGACTTTTTGGAAATGCTGAAACTGTTGAGCCTTTGGGGAAGGGATTGTTGTATTTTCAGATGAATTCAGGGTAGTTGCATTATGGTAGGCCAAATTATGAGATGGCTATTGTCTTTATTTGGAGATTAAATGTGATTGGACAGAGGGAAATTCATAGCTGTGAACTCACACATTAGGAAAACAGAACGGGAACAAATAAACACCCTAATGCTGCACCTTCAACAACTAGAA
>NW_004524581.1:20120737-20143924 GCF_000260255.1 Octodon degus | reverse complement strand
ATTTGTTCTAATGGTGTTTGTAAATAGGATCACAAGTCCACTTCTTGTACAGCAATTAACCACTAAGAAGAATATATTCAGTGTATTATTTGTTGAAACTGTACTTCCGATTGGATTTGAAACTGTCTCATTGCTATCTGTTTATCAATAAAACTTTGAAAAAAAATGTGATTGGAGATGTGTTTTGGTTGCAAGTCATGACCATTAATTTTGATTTATCTAGTTCACTGGAATAAGAAGTGCCTAGCAGGCTTGTAAGCATGCCTCTTGGTGTGTCTGGATGGGTCGTGTAAATGTGGCCTTGGGTACTACTGTTGAAGAAAGCCAATATCAAAGCAAATGGAAAGCCCTTTGCACCCAGGAGTTAGAAAGCAACCTTCATTACACTAGTGGCTGGGGAACCCAGAGGTTCAAATCACCAGCCCAGAATCAAGTTCAGATTCAGTTTAAATAGGACTTGCAAGCAGAAAGTACAAAGCTGACAGAGGATTATTAAACTCTTAGTTAGATGGAATACAAGAATTACTTCATATATCGTTAGTCACAGTAGCACAGGAACATTCTGGAAGGGAGAATGTTCTGACTGGGCCAGATTGCCCCCAGACATGATGGCCATGAAACCCTAGAAGCCAGTTGGAATCATTACATATTTTTAAATACATGCTGGACATAGTTTTCCCCCACACATTGTTAAGGGGGAACATCTGGGCCTAGACAGTCAAGGCTAAGTGAATGCAGTAAGATAGCTACATGACAAGCAGCGGGAGCCTGTGTCAACAGGCCTCCAACTGATTTCTAACTTTTGCTATGTGCTATGTGTACAAGACTGCTATGCTATGAATGTGCCCTTATGCTACAGTGATCCCTTGGCTCACAAACTTAATTCTTTCCACATTCTGGTCGTGAACTGAATTCTCCATAAGGTCAATACTGAACCTAATCATTGAATATGATTTGGTTCTCATCCAATTCGGTTTGCAAACAAAATGATAGAAAGAATTCAGGAAATGAGTTACCACTGTATTAAAGAGCCTCAGAACACTCTCCTGCAGAATGCTTCCCTTGCTTTCTCTCGTTCCTACCTGTTACAAACTCATCACCTTTTTCCACCATAGTCAGTGTCTCAGTTACTCTTCTCTCGTTGCTGGGACAAATACCTGACACCCAAAATGAAGGAAGGAAAGGTTTATTTAGCTCACAGGTACTGGAGGTTTCAGTCTATACTCAGCTGGCTCCAAGGCAGAGCAGCACAAGGCAGAGAGAAACCCTTCACAGCGGTGGCAAAGAGCGAAAGCAAGTGAAGGTGTAGAGGCAACAATGGCTGCAGAGAGCAAGTCTGTTTCCCTTAAACTGCATGCAGACTGTCTGCCCCAGACTGCATGTTGCACTCACACCCATAATCTCAACAGCACTCACATCCATAATCCCAGTGGATCATGAGTTAATCACAAACTCTAGAATTCTGCCCCATGACTGCATGAGGCTTTAAGGGACAACTAGACACAGACCATAACGGTCAGTTAGCCACAGACTAAATCCTAACTGTGAGCCAAATTAAACCTTTTCTCTTTTATGTTGTAGGTGTCCAGTGACAGGAACACTGAGGAATACAGTTATAAAATACCAATAAAAGAAGTTGAAGTTAAAAAATGACAACAAAACACCCCATGTTTAAAGCACAAGGGCCTGAGTTCAATCCCCAGTTCTGCTAAAAAAAAACCCAAAACACCCCATGTTCGTGGACTGCCAGAATTAATATGGCAAACATTTCCATGGTATCTGAAGAGGCTTTCAGCTTCAGGTCAATTTCTATCAACGTAGAAGTGGTATTTTTCACAGAACCAGAACTAAGATGTAAGCAGAAACACAAAGACACCAGCAGCTGAAACAATCTTGAACAAAAGGAACAAAGCTAGAGGCATCATAAAAGCTGATTTCAAGGCATATTATAGAGTCATACTCACTAAAACAGTGTGGTGTTTTCATTAAAATAGACATAGATAAATAAAATACAATTCCCAGAAACATGACCGTGCAATCTATAGTAGACTGATTCTCAACAAAAGTGCCAAAAGAAAAAAAATTAGAGAAATAACAGCTATTTCAAATGTTAGTCTACGTTGCTAAATGTTTTCTGTAAATACTGAACATCTCAGGAACCATGGAGCTTTTCCTCCAACCCGTTTTTATCTGGAATGTGGAGTGTAGGCCCACTGAGTGGCCTTGTGGTCTCTGTGGCCAAGCCTCATGCCAGGCCATAGGCTGTCCTTTTCTGAAACCACTTCCTCTGGTCTACGCTTGTTGACATGGTCCCAAAGCCACTGCTTCAGTCCATTCCCAGGGAATGACTTCTCTCCATGCCTCAGTGAATTGCCAGTTCTTCTCACAGAAACAGTGCTTTCTCCATCTATTCATTCTTCAGAGCAATAGAAATTTATAAAAATATGTTCTTTAGTTCTCCTTGAGAATCGCAGATTATCTCCTTCCTTTATAATGACTTATTCCAAGTCATCCCCAACATCCTTGGGTAGAAATCTGCCAACATCAAAGCAGATCCAGTAACCCTACCCTTCACTCTATGCCTAGGTTTGTGACAGTATTAGAAAGAAATAGGACACATGCTGGGCCTTGGTGGCTTACAGCCTAAGCAATTAAGTAGTCTATAAATTTAGAAACACTGACCCCGGGGTGTTAACCCCATTAAGATTCCGCATATAACTTTAATGTCATTTGGAAAGAATTATTATCTACTGTTAATATTTCCATGGTTCTAACATTTCCATATTTGATAAAAGCTGGGTTAAGGCAGTTTAGAGTTCACAAAAAATTTCGAGTCCAAAGCACAGTCATTTATTTGGGAATAAGAACACATTTTTAACAAATTAAAAAGTTCAAATTAATAACAACATCAATAATGACTACCATCATTTCTGAGTACAAGCCATGTACCTCACAGTATGCTATGTTAATGATATGATTTCACTCAGTTTTGGTGATAACCCTGCAAGGGGTGTGATAATTTATACTTTTGAAGGAAACTAAAGTCAGAGGTTATGTACCTTGCTTGTGGTCACATAGTTTTGTTTTGTTTTTTGTTTGCTTGTTTGTTTATGTATTTGGTATAGGGTCTCACTACACAGCTTGGACGCATAGTGATTAGTCCTCACAGTCCTCCTGTTTTAGCCTCCACAGTGCTGGGATTACAGGTGTGCACCACTGTGCCCAGTCTCAGTGGCCAGCTCAGCGCGTCCGGGGGCGGGCTTTGCGGCACATGGGGTTGGGAATCAAACCTCGTCCTTGAGCTGTCTCTCCAGTCCACATAGTTGTGCTTTAAGGCAATGTAGACTGAGTCTCTGGCTGTCTTGTGGCTTAGAGATAAAATGCCCTCCCAGAGTCTCATGTTTGGAAGTGGGGCCTGATCAGAAAGGGCTGGTTGAGAGAGCTAGGACTTTGGTGAGTTTTCGTGCCTTGTCCCCCATTCTCGTTCTATCTCCTGACCACTGTGATATGTGAAGCTTCCTTTATCCTGCTTCTCTACCTTGGAGCCAGACGACCCTGGACTGACTCCCCTGAGACATGAGCCTCCATAAATCTTGCCTTTGAGTCACAAGGGTTGGGTATTTTGTCCCAATAACAAGAAAGTGATTGAAACAGTCTGTCATAGTAAATGCATGAAGGAACCACTAAATATATGACTCGATGAGTTTCTGGAATAACCCATGTTGCCTAATTAATTATCCATATCCAAAGAAGAAGAAGAGGAGGAGGAGGAGGAAGAGAAGAAGAAAGAGCAAAAAAATAACTATACTGTTAATTGCAAAACTATGCAAAAGTTCGTAATTTGGGGTAACTAGACATTTAGATCTAAAGTCTGAGAAGCTCCACAGTGTGTGGGGGAAGCAGACCCATTGAGGGAGATTATTTTAGTCACTTTGAATTTTGTCCCAATTTCACTTAAAATTTTTTGGCTTTACTTTTCCTTGAAATGTGGTATCTCCTGACTACTTTTTTTTTTTTTTTTTTTTTTAATCTTTACCCCCAAGGTAAGGTTCCTTCTGTTCTATAATTACAGGTAGTAGAAATTCAAAGCAAGGATTTTCTCAGTTTTCTTTCTTTTGGTCCTATGGCTTTGAGAGTGTGGATCAAACACTGGTAGAACCAAAAGCCCAAACCCCTCCCCGCTCTAACCCACTACATCCATTAGGACTACTGGTGTGTGTGTCTATAGACACTTTGCAATATTGATCTTTATTGACCTTACAGTTTAAGTATATTGAAAAGTTAGAATTATTAATCACTAAACCTGATTGCCATGGCTAAAAACAAACTCAGGAAGATAAATCCCTTAGTAGTTGAAATAATAATTATAGTATTTTTTAAAAGTCTAATAAGCTATTTGTAAAGAAATGCATCGTTTCGAGCTAGGCCTTTTGCCCTGGGGTCCCCCCACCCACCACGCCCAGATGCAGCATCCAAGAGGCCGCCCACCACACACCCAGACTGCCAGTGCCTTGGGCCAGGTCCTATCAGCCTCCAGAACTAAAGAAATACATTTCTATGACTGACACATGCGTCCGTCTCAGGCATTCTGTTATAGCAGTGGGGATGGACTTGAAAGAGTGGACAAGTCCAAAGTGCCCGGAGCAGGCAATCAGGAAGGGCTGAGAGTTCAGTGCTGCTCAGCTCGGCTCTAGGAATCTGGCCACTGGAGGAGAAGCAGCCCATCAGCTTCTCTAGAATAATCTCTTTCACTCACAGTCACCTGGCTATAGAGGGATATTACCTCAACTGGACACCTTCAGGACACTTAAATCAATATTTGATTGAATAACTGCAGACTGTGGAGCAGTCAGCTTTACATAGAAAGCCGACCACCGCACTAGCAAGCTGTTAACAAAATAGGTTACAGTTACGAAGCCTGACAAATGCACTCTCCTGAGGACAAGATCCAAGACTGCTAATGTCCAGCATATGTTAGGTAGTGTCTAATGAAACAACATTTAGTTAAATCAGAAAATGTCAAAGATGGCTTATGGTGATCATTTGTCATTTCTGGAGAATTCTGTCGATGGGACAGTTAAGTTTGGGTGATTTAGAAGCTAAAGATATAAATAATTTATAAAGTATGTATTTAATTTGTGTAATGCTTTTCCTGCCTGAGTTTAACAAAATTATTAATAATGTTATAATTAAAATTTTGTCTTCTTAGCAGAATGCCAGTATAGGAAACTTTTCTCGTGAGAAAATAGAGTTTTTAGATCATTCTACAAAGTTAACTTAAAATATTTTTTATTTTCTTTTTCTTTCTTTCTTTTTTTTTTTTTTTTTTTTTTTTTTTTTTTTTTGATACCAGGGATTGAACTCAAGATCTTGTGCTTGCCAGGCAGGCACTTATGCCACTGGGCTATCTCCCCAACCCTCAAAATTGACTTAAGTTGGAGAATTTGCACTATAGAAAACTGAAACTACTACTATAAATGTTTTAAAACAATATTTAAACCCAGATACGACCATGCATTTCATATGTTTTATCTGAATATTCTAATAGATTCATAAGGAATACATAATCATTGTCCTAGCAAAAATCTGTAAGACACTTTAACACTACGAGAACAATTGGTGCATTGTGATTTTAAGCAGAGCGCACCACAAAATTTAGTTTCGTACAACATTTCAAAAATCACTTTCACGTTCTTCAAAGCCAAGATTAAAGAAGCCTGCCAACAGCACCGTGTTGTTGCAGCCGCTCGCGTCTGTCACCACCAGGCAGCACGCTTTGATCTGTGACGGCCTGAACATAATCCCGAAAGACACTTCTTCCTGGAGCATGTGTACATACATCTTTATGTTCATGCACACAGTTTTGTTTCTTTGTTCTCATTAATTATATCGCACCGGGATGTCACTGTGCGACCCGTGCCAAACAGAGGTTCTTTAGGCTTAGGAAAACATTTCTTTTAAAATGAAAAAAGAATGTCACCCATTTATAAGTGAAATGGCAAAAGTATGGGTGTTGCTTTTTATAAGCTTTTGTCTAACAGTTTCTACCGTATAATCAATGACGATCCATTCCAAAGAAAATAATGTGGGCTCCTCATAGTCAAGATTAATTTGACTTTCTGCTGAAGACCACAATTTTAAATTTTTTTTTTTTTTAAACTGGAAACTGCCTTGTTCCTTTGTTTCAGGGAACTTTCCTGCGTATCGCATCTGATATCTCATCTACATTAAATTTGTTTTAGCAGCATCCCATCTGCCCTGGACCAAAGTGTTTAAGAATGGTTGCATGGCCAAGCTTGATCTCAGCTTCTCCAACTTTCCACCTTGGCAGACTCTGAAATCAAACACAGACTTTGAACCACCCCATAGTCAGCAGGACCAAGGATTTTCCATAGACTTAGTCCTCTGGCTTGCTTTTTCTTCACCAACCACCTGAGCACAATTCTCCAGGTACTTTTAAATCAATGTCTAAAATGGAGATTTATGTTTTGAGCTTTTCATAACTCAAAACTCCTTGTCATAGCAGATATAAAACTCAGGAAACATGTAATTTTTTTAACTTCCTTATTATTTCATTTAATAGTTTTTAAAATATCTTGTAAGTGTACAATATGACTTTTATGGCTAGAATAATTTAGTTGACCTTTAGAACTTTTAAGTATTAAATATTCTTATTTTATTGTCCATCATGATTAACAAGCCTTTTAAAAAATCTTCCATTCAAGGCTGGGTGTGGTGGCGCATGCCTGTAATCCCACCACTTGGGAGGCTGAGGCAGAAATTGGAGGCCACCTTGGAGTAGACAGAAAGACCCTTTCTTAAAAAAATCCTCTATTCTAGGTAATGATCATTTGTTTTTGTGGGTTTTTAAAAATCTGTCTTACGTGTTTGACCATCGTAAAATTAAATTTCAACAGCGTTCAACTCAACCTACAAATTTTCCATTATTTCCTGTAAATATTGTTCTGTTATTGCCACAAAAACATTGTTATGCTTGGGTAAATATTTGACACAGTATTATTCTTTTATAAATATCTTAACCGAGCACCCAGTGGTCTATTTCAGGACTTAACTACTAATGATTATTTCCCATCTATTCAGCCTTTGTTTTTCAGTTCTCATAGTCACCATTTGCTGTGAGCAGTTCACCTTTCACCCTTTTCTTTCTTTCTTTTTTTTTTTTTTTTTTGAGACTCTAAGAAATTCCACTTGCAGAAATCTTCGCTGGCCGAAGCAACCCTGAAAGCCTGGGCCAACAGTGACGCAACTCTGTCTTTGAGCTGTAACATAAAAGTCACAGAGCAAGGATTTTATTCATTTTGTTAAATCACTCAGAATCTTTCCTGTAGAAATAAATCCAAATTAAAATCTCTAATGCATAGCTTTAACTGGGTACCACAGGATCCAGTCCAATATTTATATTTCTAAATATATATATATATATATATATATATATATAGAAGAAAAAAGCCATTTCACCAAAGCATTCACATTCAAATTACCAACAGGAACTAAGGAAAAAGCTCTACAGCTTTTCTGGTGGTGGATCTATTTATGCACACAACCCCAAAGCTCTCTCTATGAAACACTTTCCCAGAGTTGCCACCTCAGACACGTGAAGGAACCCACTGTCTCTGGTCCGGCTTCTCTGGCGGTAGCACAGCTGTTCTTTCCCACAGTGCCTTTCGCGGGCAGCTTGCACAGCTTGGCCCCTCTCTCCCATCCTCGTGATGGACAGTGGTCTTGATGGCTCACCTTGGCATTGTCTTTCCAGGCCTCAGCCTGCTTTTCAGTTTCTGTGAACGCCTTCCTGGCTTGGACCAGCACAGTGTCCCACTTAGGCTCTCGAGGGCTCTTCCCAACTGGGCTCCACCACCTCCTCTTTCAAGTCAGAGCAGTCACCGGGGCTGTGACCCTTCCCCAAGCTCTAGGCCTCATCTGCCTTCCTGGAGAGCACATGCATTTTTTGAGGCCAAGCTCAGTTCCTTCTCTTTCACCACTGAACCAAATCCCACTAAAGCTAAAATACAGGATTCTCAAGTCCTCCAGATCTGAGGACACTGGCAATAAAACAGCAATGCCCTGCAATTCCATCTCATTTAGGAACGCTCATAGACTTTCTACAGAGGATGCTGTGAATATCTGTGAGTTACCAGAATTAGGTATTTTTAAGCTAAGTTTCAAAGGTAAAACAGATTTGCAAATCAGAAAGGGAGTTGGATCCATTTATCTATGGAAATGAGTTTTTTGGATACCTGCCCTTTGGCACTGCTCTTTGAATTGACCCATAGAATATACCCACAATGTCCCAGATTTGAAAGATTTATTCCATCAGAGAGTGCATGCAAACACACACACAGACACACACATGCAAACACGCACAAGGGAGTGGTACACCAAAAAAGCTCCTTAATAACATTCAGCCTTGGAATAATAAATGAATTACACTTACGCAAATTGAATCTATTCAGCTGCTAAAGTGTCTGGTTGAGAAAGCTCACAAGTCCAAGTCCAGGCTAAGAGGGCATGAGCCACGTCGGGCACGTGTGGGGGTCCAGATGGACAGCACATATCCTGGTACACTTGATGAACCGGTCTCGCTCACTCCTTTGCTTTACAGGTAGGGAAATGGACCTCAGAAAGTTGCAATGACTGCTTTTCAGAAAATAAGATCTGAGGGGCTGGAGAGATGGCTCAGTGGTCTAAAGCACCTACTTGAAACAAGCTTGGCAAAGCACAGGGACCGCGGTTTGATCCCCGGCACCACATGCCAGCCAGCCCCGCCCCCTGGTGGGCTGAGCTGGCCACACACACACACAATAAATAAATGTAATAAATAAAAATAAATAAATATTAAAAAAAAAAAAGAAAATAAGATCTGAAAAGGACAACAGACACTCTGAAAGGGTAAGGAACTGTTCGAAGGGAAAGAACCACTGGGATGACGGAACAGAGAAAAAGAAAAAAGGAAGGGAAAAAACATATATGCACACACACAGGATAGCTTGGATAATTGTGCTGCCAATGTCTATTGGTCTATTGAAGGGAACAGTTTCATTTAATTTTTTTTGTTGTTCTTTTTAACTTTTTTGACCAATTTTGCATGCTTACATCTGGTAACCTGAACAACTAATGTGATGACGACAATATGCGATGTAACAACCATTGTTGAATTCCTACCATTTTGTTTAGTGAAATTTTGTAATACAGAATTTCACTAAACAAAATAGTATATATATTATATATTAGTATATATTATATATACATATAATATATATATTATATGTATATATAACTTTTTTTGTCTTTAAAAAACTAGGAGAAAGAAAGAAACATTGCTCCCTGAGCACTGAGACTGGGCTGGAATTCACAACCCTGGATCCACTTAAGCCTCACTCCACTGTGTGGCACCCTTATTCTCTGCACTATTATGCCTGAGGCCACACAAGATTCCAATGCCCCATTCATGAAGACAGTGAAAAATCACACACACACACACACACACACACACACACGCAATTTAATTGCCCAATGAGGGGATCCATTGTCCATTTTTATGGGTACAAAATCACCTACAGGAGAAGAACCAACTCCTGCTCCATAGCAGGGAGACTGTGGAACACACTTGTTTTCAAAACTTCAATTTGAAGAATCTCAACCGGAAGCACAGCATCAAACAAGAGAGATTCTCTCTGAACATGTTTGTTCCTGTTTGGCTGAACAAAACCTTCTGAGACCATGTGGTACCCAATTTGCATCTCATTTTGCTGAGAGATATTTTGCCCTCCAGAAGGAGATAGGAAAGAGCAAAGCTTGAGCCTGGGAAAAGTGGAAGTAACCTCATTCCCAAAAGCTAATCTCCTAGCAAAGCTATAAATGTGACATATCATTAATAGAGGATAATTAATTCTCTCCTCATAAATCTTCTCTTTGTTTACCATGAGGGAGACATTCGCTACTGTTCTTCTTTTCTCCTCAATTGATTCGAAAACCTTCAGACCCCCTGGAGCTTCAAAACCATGGGCAACTTTCCTGCCTCAAGAAAATACATTTTGAAACTTAGTTGAAAAATTCCTGTTGAAAGCAAAGGCTACATTTATGTCAGCACTTTGTTCCTAACCCTCTGAAGCAGTAAGGCAAATATTTACCCAGCTCATCAAGAAATATGACTGGGACCAACACAAAATTGATTTGTGGCCTCCCTGTCTGTTGGAGAGGTAAATTATAGAACAGTACATTAACAGGTACATCGGGAACTTTGTATTTGGAACAGATAGCTATTTTTTTTTTTTTTTTTTTTTTTTACACAGCATTCTCAATTGGTGGACAAGGAGATTTTAAGCAGTGTGGCATGTAATTTTAAACATCCAGAGGAAAAAATGGAAATGTCTACCGTAAATTATTATCTTGTGTGATTTACGCATGACTCCACCATACACAGTACTGGCCTAATACAAAATATTTGCAACAGCAACAGTGTGACACACCTGCAAAGGGCAGACAAGAAAAGGACATTGTGCCTTTGAGCTGTTCTTCATCCTTGGCCAGCTCCAGGACATCCAGGAGCCGCCCGGTCTTGCTTGGAGAACATCCAGTCTGAACACATTCATCTCCAGAGTCCATCTAGGAACTGGGGGTTCAGAGGGAACATGGTGGAGGGTCCTATGTGGCACACTGTTGGGAGGTGAATGGGTTCCGATGGAAGACTGGTGGGAGAGAATGTGGGAAGAATGAAGCATTGAAGTGAATCCCCAGGAAGATGAGGAAGCCAGTGGGTCAGTGGGAGGGGAAGTGGAGGTCCTGCCTGGTGTTCAACACTGGGAAAGACTCCAGGGGCCCACAGCCATCCCTAAGGTGAGCTCTGCAGTGTGTGCAGTGACTGATATGAGCACTGCATCTGGACTTGTGAGATTCTCCACCCTTCTGTTGCCAATGGAAGGGTCCCTGCTGCTTGAGTGTGTTCATGGTCTTCATCACTTTCCATGTTCCCAGGACAAAATACCCAACTCCCGCAACTGAAAGGAGGAGAGCTTGACTTGGGCTTACATCTTCAGGTCATAGTTGACTGGGTCCAAGGCAGGAAAGCCCAGTGCAAGCGCCAGGGTGGCAGGAAGTGGCTTTTGTCATGACAGCCAGGAAGCAGAGAGAGAATGGAGACACTTTCTGATCACACCCTAGTGACACCTCTTCTGACCAGACCCCACTTCCTAACAGCAAGCCAGCTATAGCCCCCTTGTTCCATTCACCTTCCAACCACATGAATCTTTGGGGACATTTTTAATCTAAACCATAATTCTCAATACCACTCCTGTGTCCATAGACCAGACAGATGGGCTTCTACAGACACTTAGCTAGGGAAGTCACACTGATGCAACTCCACAGGAGCAGAGGAATAAAGAGTTGATTCCACCCACCACGTGCTTAACCAACTTAGACTTTCTAGCAAGAAAAGATGGCAGAACACTACTGGACTAATGAATGAACATCCGGGTCACTAGGACATTGTTTGGGGGTTGCTCCAAACTCTGTCTCCCAGGGACAAGCTTTAGGAGACAAAGACTGTATTCCCAAATCTTCAGAGGCTGGTTTTTAAGGATGGGAAAAACAAAACTGCTTCAAGAAGGACACTGCCAATAATTGAGTTCTCCCAGAGAGGTTTGAAAAAGTGGTGGTATTCATTCAAAGAGAGCTGAGTCTTCATTTTCAGACTGGTCACCGGAAGCTGAAAACACCGTTTATCTTCCTGCCTGAAGGATGGGTGGAGATGCTGTTATCTCAGAAGAAATGCTCGCTATTGTCTAGTGGATGTGAATGGTATGTTCCAACAGATACAGAACATGCAAGGTTAACAGAAAAGGAAGCCCTGGAGGATCATGGGAATGGAGAGGTGAGCAGATCAACACGGAGAGCAAGCGTCAGGGCCCTAAATCAGAATCTCAACTGCATCAGCTTCTGCTGGTGTGAGGAAATTAACTTAAAGGAGGAAGGATTCCTTCTGTCTCTTGGCTTCATAGGCTCCAATCCAGTTACAGGTGGCTTTGCTGCCTTGAAGCTTATGTGAGCCGAACAGCATTAGCAAGGGTGTGGCACAGCCAAGCTCCTCCCCTCATAGTGAGTGGGAAGCAGAGTACAGGAAGGGTGGAGTCCCTGACCTCACTAAGCCACACCCCCAATGACCTCACTTCCAGTTCTAGGCCTGCCTCTTAAGGATTCCACCATCTCCCACGTCCTATAGGTTGGCCACAATCCTTTTGTGTACAAGTCTTCAGGAAATATTTAAAATCTGAATCACAGCATTAACAGATTTGGGATGTGGAGAAAAAAATGGACAAAACAGCTGGCCTGATAGCTCAGCGGACTAAAGCGCCTGCTTAGGCAGAGCGCAGTGCCTGGGGTTCGATCCCTGGCCTGCCATGCCAGCCCCTCCCCCAGGGCATACTGAGACACTGATTGAGACTGGGTGTGGTGGTGCGCGCCTGTAATCCTAGTACTTGGGAAGCTGAAAACAGGAGACTATGAATCCAATCTGCATAATGAGACCCTGTAGACCCTGTCCTAAATATAGAGCAAAAAAAATGGACAAAACAATAGAAGAAAAGTATTGACAATTTCCAACAGGTCTGATAGTCATTGATTGAGCCAATTACATATATTTCTTTAAAAGTCAGTTTTCTCTCCTGTACTGAAACCGGAACATAACATCAAGATAGAGACAGTTATTCAAAAGCAAATATTCTCTATGGCACTTTCAGTTTCCTGCAGGGTAAGAGACATGGAAAGCCCATGTGCTCACATCAGAAAGTCTTTGCAACCTGGGAAAAATACAAAACGAAACCAGGCCTGAGTGTTGTGGGCCAAAGAGGAGAGGACAGTCCATCGCGGGAACACTGGCCCCATCATTGTCTGCACAGTCGACACCGAGAGGTTTTGGCGGCTCGGTGCCTTACCCAGGTGCTATTTCAGGAACAAGTGCGGCTTACCTCTCTCATGAAGCCATGGGGATGACATGAGTGAATATGTGTGGGGTGTTTACACCAGTGTCAGGCACATAGTAGGGCTTACATCAATGTCAGGCACATAGTAGGTACTCAGTAATTTTCAATATTATCGCATGAATATTGCTCAACATCGACTTAAGAGACTTCTTTGCACATATTAAGAATAGATCTTTGTGCTCTGGGGTAGCATCTTTTGGGACATAAAGAGAGATTGTACTGTCTGTCTTTTTCATTGTAATGACAGTTGTATATGGATATTGTATATTAGGCGCTGTGATGAGAACTGTACCTACACTGTCTTATTTTATTGAATGCTTATAACCACTTCCCAATGAGTGCACGTGTTTTCCTGGTGGCTTGGGCAAGTTAAGCCTTTGCTGAGGGCCCCAGGGTGAGCACATGGAGATGGTGGTGTTCGAGTCGTGTTGTGGCCGCAGCGCAGACCTGCAGCAGTGGGCTTTCTGAGGCCAGGCAGCACTCCCACACCCATCACTTCTCAGATTTTTCAAATTATAATCTCAAAGAAAAAGAAAATTTAAGTGTGAAGGCCAGCAGGAACCATACAATCTACTGATGAGCCTGAGGCTTGGCTAAGGATCTCCTGTGCTTGAGAAAGGAATGTTCTTTGCTGGTTTCCAGGGCCACAGAGCAGAAGCACTTGCAGCTTGACCAGGCCCAAGCCCAGGCCCAGCTGTCTCTTGGGGATCGGGGCTGCAGTTTCCAGGAAGAGCGGCGCCTACTCTTGACATTTCACTTGCTGCCCCTTCACACGAGGAAGTCTTTACCAAGTTTCTCATCTGGAAAGTTAGTTAGTGGACTTTTATTCCCCTATAATATCAACAGTGAAAATAAAAAGCCTAGCTATTCAAATTAAACAACATAATAAAATACATTTTCTCCTAGTAGGTTTTGTTCAAAAGATTTATTTTGCTTGAAATTAACAGCACTGGGCCAAGTGTGATGGTGCACACCTGTAATCCCAGCACTCAGAAGGCTGAGGCAGGATTACTGATTGAAGACCAGCCTGGGCTACAAAGTGAGCTCAAGGCCACCCTGAACTGCATAGCGAGATCATGTCTCAAGATGGGGGAGGGGGACAGAGAGCAAGAGAGAGAGACAGAGAAAGACAGAAACAGAAAGAGACATACAGAGATAGACAGAGAGACAGAGATAGAGAGAGACAGACAGAGACAAAGAGAGACAGACAGACAGACAGACAGAGACAGATAAAGAGGAAGAGACAGAGACAGAGAGAGAGAAAGATGGAGACAGAGAGAGAGAGACAGAGACAGAGACAGAGAGACAGATGGAGAGAGAGAAATTAGCAGTGCTCACACTTGGTAGTCTCAGGACCCCTTAATTTATTAAAACTCTGAGCTTTTGTATGTTTAAGTTACTATTTCAATGCTTGTATTTATCAATATTAATTTGGAAGTTACAAGCAATTTGCAGTGCATTTACTTAACTGTTCATTTAATCTTCAATGATGCGTAACTTGGTAGTGTCCCAAATTTTCTGATCAAGGAGATTATGGGGCCAAAGAGGAAAGTGATCGATGATGTAGAGTGTGCCTAAGGAGAGTCACATGGAGAGAAAACATTCTCTCAGGCTTTCACAGAGAGCATATTGGCCAAGCAATGGCTGTGACTCATCCACATGGCTGACACTGACAAAGATTCTACAATCTGAGATACATTATCTCAGGATAAATCCTGAGGGGATTTCACTGACCTTCTCAGACCCAAAAGCTACAACTCTTGTTGCATAGTTCTTGCTTTACCTTGGTCTTAACCATCCAGCAGAAAAGTATAAAAACGAAGTATAAGAATTAAAGCCATGGTGTTACGTTGAGCTGTAGGGGACTCAGGTCAACAATTTCTGACATTGCCAGTGAAGCAGAAGACCCAATACTATTATGGACTACTGAACTCTTTTAGAATATTTTGCTGAGTTTACATACCTATAATATTTAAATGATGGAACTTAACAAAAAGAGGGGATACAGATGAATGTCCATTTTGTATCTGTGTATTCAAAGTGGTTAGGATAGATATATAGTTACATTCTCTTAATGAATAGAGTGATTTGTTCTAATGGTGTTTGTAAATAGGATATCAAGTCCGCATCTTGTACAGCAATTAACCACTAGGAAGAATGTATGCAATGTGTTAATAATTGAAACTGTCCTACCAATTTGGTTTGAAACTGTCTCATTGCTATTTGTATCTCAATAAAATTATGGAAAAAAGAATAATCTTCAATGATGATAATAAATTTGCTACCTGTTAACAAAAAAAATACATTTATGAAGCGCAACCATGCTTTTCAAAATAAGAAACAAATATAGATGTTGCTTTACATTTTTGCAAAGCTCTTTCATGTCTTCAATGGAAAACAGTGGATTTTTTTATACCTCTGTATACATCTATTTTATCTCATTGTATTCCTAGGGGACTTATTCTGTGGACCCCAAAGAGAACGAGAATGGATGCTCAGAACCCTTACACAAAATGCAGCTGTGTTTCCAGATGTTCTCGGCTACTTTAAGCCATCTGTAGCTCGCTTGTAGTACTTGATACACTGCAAAGGCTACGTGAGTGGTAGTTATGCTGTGTCCAGAGAATAATGACTAGAAACAAAGACCTTGTAGTTGTGAGCAAGATAAGGCCTTTGTTTCTAGAAGATAAACAGTATGCAACATGATAACCGTTGTTCAGTTCCTATTACCCTGTTTTGAAATTTTGTGTCATTTTTATTATTTTTTATCATTCTCTTTAGAATAAAAAAAAACACTAAAATCTTAAAAGATTAAAAGCCCTCCCCCCCAAAAGATACAAGCTTCTTTTTCCCAAGTGCTTTCACCCTAAGTTGTTTGAATCCATACAGCAGAGTGGTGGGTGTGCTAGGGGGGCTGAAGGTTGACCTGTGCTGACGCCACCCATCCTGGAGCCACTGGACAGCTTCGCAGTACACGCAGAAGACACTGCGAGTGAAAGAAGAGAGCTGTGTTTTCAGGATGAAGGTAGCTTTGACCTCTCAGACTCTCTCAGGGACTCCTAGAGGTTTCTGGACCATACTCGGAAGCCCCTGGTGAGACTTGGCCAGCCTGGGCACTCTCATCTCAGGGACCTTCCACATCCAGCCTGTTCTGTGATAGGCAGATCCCCAGAGGCTCCCCGTGTATCCTGGGGATGCTTGTGGGATGAGGTCATTTCACATGGAACAAAGGATGTTATCCGTCTAATCGAGGTCACTAATCAGTTGACTGTGAGATAGGATCTCACCAAGTGGGTCTCTTAAAAGCAGTTTCTCTTAACTGAAAACAGCAATCCAAGAGATCTGAATGTGAAATAGATGCTTTCTAGCTTTGCTTAGAAAGTCTGTTGGGGGGGTTTTGTGTGGTTTTTGTTGTTGTTGTTGAGTGGAGTTTTTGTTTGCTTGTTTGTTTGTTGGGGTTGTTTGTTGCAGCTCTGACTCATAGTGATCCTCCTGTTTTCAGCCTCCCCAGTGCTAGGACTTGGTCCCTGGCTCAGCTCACCCAGGGTCAAGGCTGGCACAGCATGTGGATTGAACCCCGGCCTCTGCGCTTGCCTAGGCAGGTGCTCAGTCCTCCTATTGTTATTTTTATTTGCTTATTTGTTTTGTTTTAATGTAGCTCCTAAAGGGCAAAAATGTAGTCAAGAGTCAGATGTGGTGGTGTTATACTTGTAATCCCAGCTCTTGGGAGCTGGGACAGGAAGATCCTTCTGAGTTTGAGACTAGCCTGGGCTACAAAGTGAGCTCAAGGCTAGCCTGAACTGCACAGGGAGATTCTGTCTCAAAAACACCAAAAAAAAAAAAATCTAAAAAAAAAAAGCAGTCACATGTGTCATATGATAAATAATCATAATTGAAACCCTTGTGAAATAATGGAAATTTAGGTCACCAACTTAACTCACCTAAAATAGAAAATTAAAAAATGTTTTTTGGAAATTAAAATTTAGTTCTAAATTTTTTTTTTTCAATCAGAGTAAAGGCAAAGTTAGATCTTAAGAGAAAAAAATGGAGATAGAAAAAAATATCAAAAAATGAAACTGAAAGACTCAAATAAGGAAGGAGGAGCTAGAAGCCCTAGATAAGCACAGAGCAAAAACAACTCAGACAGTAAGAGACAGAGCAGAGCCTGGGAAAGAAACATTAGCAAGTTTTCAAATAGGCATTACTATATGAAGGAAAATCTCGCACTGGTGGGACTTTCCTTTCTGTGGCTCTGTTCTTTTTTTTTTGTGGCTGGCTCAGTACACCTAGGAGACAGGGCTGGCATGGCCTGTGGCACCAGGGATCGAACAATGCTCCCTGCGCTTTGCCTAAGCTTGCCTAAGCAGGCGCTTTAAACCGCTGAGCCATCTCTCTGGCCTGGCTCTGTTCTTCTGAGAGCACAGCGCATTTGAAATACTCCTCAGCAATTTAGTCATGTGACAGCTTTTTAAAGTTGCTTTTACCTGTCAGCTTTTGAAGGATCCCTGTGTCAGCTGGAGGCCAACCAGGGAAGGCCACTCGATTCCTGTGGGTCTGGCACTTACTGGAGCTTGAATACACACCCATGATTGCTTTTCCAAGTGAGTGACCATTAGCCTTCAGCCTCCCAAGGTGATATCCTTGATCTCTAGCTCACCAGGAGATACAGTGGATGCCACCTGGTCCAAAGCTGATCAGAAATCGTACTGTTAGGCTGCTGGGTGTGGTCCAAGGCCCCTAGGCTAACACACACCACCTGTAGCCAGGACAGCCCAAGGCCTAGATGTCATCCCCTAATAACTGAGGTGTGGTGGACTGCCAACTGGTGGGCAGCTTGTTACACCCAGCTGAGCCGAGCCAGCATGGTGCTGGGTGTGGAAGATCCACCATAGGATGGTTGCCAGCAGCATAAGAGGCAGAACTGGGGAAGCTGTAGAGAGACTGTTGGGGAAGCTGTTTGGAGAAGCTGCAGGAGCTGCTGGTTCTCTTGGGCTATTCTGCTGGAGGACCTCGTCACGCTGGCTTTCCTGATGAACTTGGCTGTTCTTGTTGGAGGAGGAGCTTGGGACCTCAATATTACTGAGGACGGCTGTGATTCACTGTAGGGAAATTGGTCCTCGCTTTGAGCATCGCTTCCTGCTCCAGAGAGAAAGATTGTTCACTGCTCAGCCTCTTGGAGAAGCTTGAGACGTTGGCCTTCCTGATGGGCATTCAGCTTTCCTCATCACTGGGGAGCTCAGGACCTCACTGTCACTGAGGATGGCTGTGGTAATTTTGGGGTGAGCTCTGGTCCTTACCTTGAGTGTTGCTCTCTGGCTCCAGCGCAGATCCCTCAGCCTGCTGGCACAGATCCTTCATCCTGCTGGCATAGACTTTCAAGCTTCCACCACTGACTTTTGGGGCTTCCCAGCACAAATCTGTGAGGTGGGCCTGTGCAAGACGTTGTCACGGGCTCTAGGCCTCCAGTTGGGCTTGGAGGCATTGTTATTGATAGGTTACAGCCAGAGTACAGACTGCTAAATTATCATGGCCTTGATCCAACATGGCTGAACCCCCAAAATGACAGCTTATCTTCCCATGGCCACTTCCTCCTCCTTCCCACTCCAACCCTGGATAGAACTTCCTTTTACCTTTCCTACCCACACAAGGGGCCTCCAATCAGCCCTTTGTGTGTCACTAAACCTGCCCTTCAAACTCCATCCCAAGCAAAAGTTCACCAAGTCTCATCCTCCATCTCAGTCAGAGGATCCCTCAACGCCCTGCCCTCCATCCTCTCTGTGTCTTCAGAAATAACAAAGGATTTCCCTCCCCCTATTTCTACTTCTCTGCTGCGCTGCTGCCGCCACCATCTGCTGCTGATAAAACCTATCAGTTATGAGCTCTAGGTTTTCAGCTCGACTCATGCAGGGTATTAGGATCCAGGCCCCTTAGCTGGATTCTTTGGTCATTACTGTGTGGACAGATTTCCTGCACTTTCTTGTATATAATTCTTTGAGTGACTCCTTATAAAACAATTTATAAAATGTGTCCTGTATTCTATTGTTTCCCAGGCAAAACCCCAAACCATACCATAAGGGCAATGGCCTGCGCACTTTTTAGTTAAAATGAATTATTTATCGTAAAGTCCTGAAATGAAGGATTGGTTAAGTCAACTTAGGCTAACAATGCGCTGGAACAACAGACCCTTTAGAATTCTGGTTTGAGTAGAGAAATTTGTGGCGCACAGTGCAGTGTGAAAGGTGTGTGGGTTTGCCTATGTGAGTCTTTACGCTAACCAGTGATTACGTGTGTTCTTCTACTTTAACCTATTTTGCTTGTTTCTCATTTACCCAGTGTGATTCCCCAGCCCTTTTTTCCCTCCAGTGTTAGTATTTTCATGCAGAGCCACATGCTGTCCCTTCTTTCCTATTACCTTTGTGCTAACCCAGGTGCCATGGCAACATTTAAAGTCAAAGAATGGAAATCCTCCCTGGAGGGCGCTCCTAGGAAAGTCACGCAGAGAGAAGAAAGTTTCCCAGCAAGGGCTCTCCACGCTTCTCTGCCCACTGAACCTAGTCTCCCACTCCTTCCTTCCCCGAGCAGACCTTGTGCAGCCCGGCCGAGCAGATGGGCCCACTGTGCGGGCCTCTGCCTCAGAGCTCCGGCTGCCCACAGAAAGACACATGCGCAGCCCAGCTGCCAGGGCGCCCAGGAGAGCTTCTCCTCCGAGGAGACCATGCCGCCTGCCGTGCGCCAGCCTGGTGAGCAGCGCTAGAAGCACAGGGCAGGGAGGCATGGCTAGCGCAGCCCTCCCTCCTTAGATGGCCCTTTCTTTCCGGGCCACAAGCAGACTGGCAGGCGGAGGGGACTCCGGCACCTGCCGTCTTGCTGACCCCCAAGCCCGATTATTTCTGTCTTTCCCATTCATTTTGGCCACAGCCACAGCTCCATTCAGCCCTCAGCCCCAAAGGCACGGATCACAGCTGCTGGAGACATCAGGACGGCTAGGCCACCACATCCGGGATCCCAGCGCATCTTTGGCTCCATTTCTAGAGACCAACACAGCCCACGCACAGCGTCTAAGTCAGCCGCCTTGACGCTGGTAGGTGTTTCCTCGTGCACGTCACAGGTCAGGTTGTCACTGCTGTGCTCAAGAGCAAGTTCACCCTCTCGGCTGCGCTCACAGTCCAGGGTGGAAAGAAACCTCACTGGGAGCAAGCAGGGGACACATAAGAGTGCACACATGCACGCACACACACACACAGACAGACACGCACAAGTTCACACCCCAAGCAGGCTCCAAGAACACACACACACACACACACACACACACACACAGAAGTTTGCACACCAAACAACCGGCAGGAAGGAAACGTGCCCCCTGTTGGCCTGTCCAGAAAGCCCCGAGGTAGAAGAGTGTCAGAACGCCACCGGAGAGCTCGCAGGTGAGTTTCAAGAAAGTCGGGGAGTTTTGAGGGGCACTTAGTGGGTTTCCAGGGGGACACCGAGCCGCACTACCTGAGGGACCTCACTTTCCTGTCTCTCCTGGTCGTAGTTTCCTTATCTCTTCCAGGGCTACTTTTCCATATCCCAGACTTTAAAGGAATTCAGGATCAAAAGCAGAATTGCTTTCCCCAGAAATTTCATGAAGAAGGGGACATATGGCAACAGCTTCCTACTCGGGACTATGGTAGTTCAGGAATTAGTGTGGAGGTCAATCTGGGCAGCTTTTTCTCTAACTCAGGACCTCTGGATGAGGCCAGCAGTTGTCCAATCACCCCACCTTTTGTTATGCAGACCACATGCACAAAATGCAGAAAACATCCAGTGTGGGTTAAAGCCACCTTCCCTCTTTAGGGGCTGAACATAATTCACTCCATACACTCCACACACATCACACTCCACACACACACACACACACACACACACGCTGCACATTCCACACACAACACTCCACACACACATGCTCCACACTCCACACACATAACATTCCACACACATGTGCTGCACACTCCACACATGTTCACACTCCACACACATTCCTGAAGGCGCACAGTCCTCCATAAGCAACTTTGAGTAACCAAGACCAAGAATTACAACAGGAGGTTTTTATAAATTTTACAATTATCCAGTTGTTTCTTTACGTTTCCTGGCTCATTTCTGGAAGACATGAGTTCCTTAAGGGCAAACATTGTGGTTTCAATTTTTTTCTCTTCTACAATACCACATCATTTGAGATAGTGTCTTAGTTACTCTTTTCTTGTTGCTGGAACAAATACCTGATAACAAAAATGAAGGAAAGAAAGGTTTATTTAGCTCACAGTTGCTGGAGGTTTCAGTCCATAGTTGGCTGGCTCCAAGGCAGAGGGGCACAGGGAAGAGAGTATCCAGTTCATGGCGTGGAACAACTACAATGGCAACAGGCCAACAACAGCAACAGAGAGAGGAAGTCTCTCTCCTTTAAGTTGCATTCAGGCTATCGCCCCAGGCTGGGGAAGATACACACACCCATAATCCCAGCAGTACTAAGACACATAATCCCAGCAATACTAAGACCCATAATCTCAGTGGATCATGAGTTAGTCTCAAACCCTAGAAGTCCCCACCCCATGATTGCATGAGGCTTTGAGGGGACAACTAGACACAAGCCATAACAGATAAGATGAGAACTCAGACTAGGTTAAGTGACTATACATAGGGAGGAATCTCTATGTAACTCAATTATTGAAAGCTTATTAATTAGCAAGTAAAAGGCTCACTTCAGACATGTTTGTGCTGGACGATGAACTGGCAAGCTAGTAAAATCAGACCAGAGGTGGCAAAACGCAACCAGCACGCGACACCAAACTTCCACAGCAGGTGTCCCAGTATGGCATCTCGGTAGCTCCCCAAGAGCTCCGTGGCTCAGAACAGAGGACCTAAGGGGCAGGAGTGGGCAGGAAAGGCTTCCCGTGGGATGTATGGTGCCACCTGCCCCTTAAGGGGTGGCAAGACCTGTGAAAGTAGAAGTAGAGAGGAAAATAGCAAAGGCGGGCACTCAGGTCTCCTGCTGAACTGGAGCAAAACAGCGGATGAGTTCAGAACCTTTTCATGGTGAAGCCTACAGACTCCAAATCACTAGAAATCAGCACCTTGCAGGACAGTGAAGTGAAGAGACAGCAAGATGGCGCTGGGCAGACGGACGTAGAAGTCGTAGCAGGCAGTGGACTTGGGACCACATGGGTACAGGATGGATGAGCCACACCTGGGCCTGTGAAGATAGGCTCCATCTCACCCTTCATCTTGGTCACCACCAGACCCCCCGTGCCCAGAAGAGGGCCTGGCTCAGAAGTAAGTGCCCATCCGTTTTCTGTCAGATGAATGAATCTTGGAGTACTGTTTATAAGACTCGGGGTGTAAGCCACTCTGCACATCCCCAAGCAGAGCCATGTCTTAATGACGCAGTTTGTGACGTGTTTATTTTACTGAGTAAATGGGCTCTGTTGCTGTTTGCATTTTGCCATTAGAAGAAGGCTGAATGCACACCAGGAAGGGCCTCTGGACGAGGAATGCTTCCTCCAGAAGCCCCTGAATGCAGATGTCTTTCTGACCAGAAGGGCAACTGCCCAGGCCCAGAAGCATGGAGCCCGAGGGCTCATCCCAAAGATTATGTGATGTCCAACTTCAGTAAAGGTCATAGAGACCCTCTGCCCTTTCCCAAGAAGCTGGTCACTTTGTGGTCTCGTCTATGTAGCCTGAGAATTGGGTACGGGCGGTGGAGCTGACCCTGCCTAACAGACTCAGATCCCTTCTTCAGCCTCAGCTAAATGTAGGAGAGAAATCTCCATGCAAGTTGACAAGGCCATTTGAGGGAAGGCGGTGCTAAGCTTTCACGTCATCAGATGAAGACGCACAGGGCACCCTGTGCCTCGTCGTCCTACAATGACGCACTACCTCACGGTTTCTAGCACCATCCCCGGGGCTTGAGGTTTGGCCACACAGGTCCTGCAAACATAACCATGCCTGTGGTCATTTAGGGCTTTCTGAAATGATCTCTTTTCATGTTCCCTGCTTTTACCTTGACCTTTTGCTTCAAGAGCTTCACCCTAGGACGCACCTTCTTTTCCTTATAGGATGGCCCCAACACCATGGCTTTGGCCCCCCATGGCTGTGGCCTCCATGGCTGTGGCCCCCATGACTGTGGCCCCCATGGCTGTGGCCCCCATGGCTGTGG